>NW_024351073.1:17764266-17875930 GCF_902729225.1 Pteropus medius | reverse complement strand
TAACACGTCACCTGTATATTACACGGTGTGTTCACCACCCAGAGATGTTTTTAAAAGCAGCGGAAGGTACAAGTCCGTCCAGCCCAGTAGACTGTGGAAACACGATGCGGGGACAGACCTAGGGGGTCTTCCTCACTGCCCTGCCCTCACCCCAACAAAAGACATTGAAATCTAAGTGGACACTTCCCATTTCCATCCGTACATTACATCGTTAGCTACCAAACAGAACACTTTCCCCGAAGTAAGCTGCAGGGTTAAAATTTCAGTTAGGAAGTTTGCGAAGGCTGAACTGCTTAGCCATTTGGAGTCATAACTTACCCTGATTAAGGGGGTTGCCTGGATTCGTGGTATGCTCGGTTCCACGTTCTGACATATCTCACTAGTAAAATGTTTTACGGCACCATAATGATATGATAACGTTTTTCTTCTCTGCAGCATATTCCTCAAAGAGCTGGAAAAATATGAGCAGCTGCCAGAGGACGTTGGACATTGCTTTGTCACTTGGGTAACGAAACCTCAGCTTCTGGTTCTCTCACAATTATGTGGTGGCTTTGAAGGAAGTTAGAAGGGATGCTGTTTATTTCTTTAATGTCGGCATCTCCTATGGTATCTGCATACATGGAAACAGACTTTGCCTCCAAGAATTATATTCTCCAACTTGTTACTGATGGCAGAGTGAGCTTTTTATTGGCAGTAGCATTGGTTGGAAATACACCATTCATTTTCCCAGACCCCCATGTGGCCCTGGAGATTCACGAGTGCCCGGCCCTGCCCTGGCGGCCGGAGGACGGTCATCTAGCCAGGAGGGGGACAGATGAGTGACCTGGTGGTCATGCCATCTAAGCCTGCTGCCCGGGCTTGCACAGACCATCGTTGGGGAGCAGAGAGGTCATGCCCATCCCCGTCTGCCCAGTCCGGGAGGCTTCTGGAGGTGTGCGGTATTAGCAGAATGTGTTTCTGATTTTAACAGCTCTCTCTATGAAATGTGGTTTCTTTAATTTGGAGCCTAAATTACACACAGCTACATAAAAGTATTGTAGTTTGACTTACCACCATTGGAAAAAGATATTCTAATTTTTTTGTTTGTTTATAGGCAGACAAGTTTCAGATGTATGTCACTTATTGCAAAAATAAGCCTGATTCTACTCAGCTGATATTAGAGCATGCAGGATCCTACTTTGATGTAAGTAATAGATTACTAAAGAAGCCGTGAAATTTCCTAAGTCGTACTTGGTATACATCAAATTCAGCATTACTCATAATTCCTGCCTACTCGATGGGACAATATTTCATTTTCATTTTTATCTGTTACATTTATGGTGGGACATTTTTATATTTTCTTCTGTTTTTAAAAGTTCAAGTACAATAAACTGTGTATCTGTAACAAATTCAGGTTTTAATAGGCATACGTTCGTATGTCATTACTTACGTATGTGATTATTTTCATATAATCACGTATGTGATTATTTTCATGTAATCACAAATTTTTACGTGTAATATTACACATAGAAGATATAAACTATTAATTTAAGCTTCTTTTCCCCTCGAAAACAAAAATAACTTCGAATCTTTTTTAGTCGTTTATTTTTTTCCATTTTAATTTCACGATGTTGTTATTTTCCAGAAGTGGCCTAACTAGCAAAATTCTGCAAGACGCACTGTGACCTCTGGGCCCATTGAGAGGGTCATTACGTGTATCCTCGTTCGTGTGAGTGTAGGTGCAGGTTGGCTTTTTTTGAAAGCTAATGTAGGAAGATTTTTAATACAAAAAGGAACAGAGCCTCATGATATAATATACAGAATGCTTTTTGGGTTTCTAGAATGTCATCAAATGTGTGCCAAATACATTTTGGTTAAAAGAGAAGGTACTTGGAATGTTAGATAGAGTTTGGTGCAGAAGCCCAGGAGAATATCAGCCATTTCTGTCTTTATACTTGTGCAAGGCAGATGACCTTCCCCTCTCTGAAAGCCTGGGAAATTAGAATAAGTTTTAGTTTCTGTCTTTGGGATGGACCCTGTCTGTAGACGGCCCTGTCTTAGTTGCCATTCTCATGCCCAGTAATTATTCCTCACTGTCTTTGTAGATGGAAAGTCCGCTCCTGGCCCAGGGCTGCCTTTTTCACTATTTCCCGCGAACCTAGGTCTTTGCCATGAGAAGAAGCCCAGCACCGTGTGGCCACCTGCAGAGTTAGAATTCTTTAAGGCCTACGTATTGAGAGCGTGTGGCACTTCTGATGTTTCGAATCAGAGCCATTTAAAAAACCCTTTGCCTTAAAACATCTTTAATAATACCGGAAGTCATGCTCATCCAATTAAGAGATAAGCAAATTCCATGCCTGTTATTTGTGTTATGTAGCATCATTGCCCATTGTCCTAGGGCTCATTTATATATCAGCGCTCGGTCATAGGTGCCCGGCACAGAGTGGCGAATAACACAGACAAGGCACCCACCCGCCTTCACAGAGAGGAACAGAATCAGCAAGGACTTTATTACATGTAAACAACGGAATTACAAATGCAAAGTAGAAATAATAGCATTAGATATGCCACTGACCAGTAAGCTAGATCCTTCTTTTACCCCCAATTGTGCCTTCTCCCATCCAAAGTAAAATTTTATAAGCAAAGAAGTTTTTGTTGATATCCTAACAGCTTTCTAGAAAAAGGGGACTTTATTATTTCAGCAGGATTAAGCCTTTTTTCAGATAATTCATAAGAATACTGTGATCTTGTCACCATTTTTGACTAGTATGACTCTGTGCTAAGAGATTGTAATAAGGAAGGCAACAAAAATAGTGGGATTGGTATTTAGAAATATTGGAGACGTGTTTCTGAAAATGTTATTAAACCAAGGTGTATTAAAAAGACATAGTATCTTGGACGTGGTTCCATAGTGTAGCAGTTAGCACGTCTGCTTTACACTCAGAAGATCCTGGGTTCACGCCCCAGTGGAGCCACGGTTCATGGTCTGTGGCCATGCCACCCTGAACAAGTCCAATCTTGTCTGATCTCAGAAGCTAAGCAGGGTCGGGCCTGCTTAGTACTTGGATGGGAGACCACCTAGGAAGACCAGGTGCTGTAGGCATAAAAAATAATTTAAAAAGAAAAAGAGATGTAACATCTTTCAAATCAATTTGGCATATTCATGACCTGGAATACTGCTTAGTAGTTTGAGGGGATTAACTCTCGATACATGGACAACATAGATTAATCTCCAAAACGTGGCCTGAAAGAGGCTAGATGTTTAAAAAAAGACATTCTGTACGATTCTTTTTATGTGAACTTCTAGAATGTGCCAAACCAATCTGTGGTGATAGAAATTGGAACCAGGGCTGCCTTTGGATGGCGGTGGGTGGGTGAGTGGGTGGGGGAACTGATTGGAAGCGGACGTGGTAGAAATTTTCTGTTTCCTGGTTCGGCAGTTGGTTACAAGTGTATTAGCATCGGTCAGAACTCATTGCCCGGTGCTTAAGATCTGTGCATTGTACCGTATGTGAAAAGAAATCATTTAGATGTGATATTAAATGATGAACATGTGTATCGTCATTAAATCACAAATCCCACATTTTAAAACAATTGCAAGTTGAAAAGAAACTTGTAAAACTATATTTATGAGCGGAAGCCAGAGTAAGAATTGTCACGGTTTTAATTCAACCTGCTTGATGCTTGAGTAACAAGTCATTTGGTGATTCCTACAGCCGGCACCTCACAGGAAGTGCTGCCCCATGAATCACGGTCTAGTCTGCTTTTCCTGGCGAGCCTAATCTGAATGACAAACACATTGAGAACACAAAAATGTGGTGGTTTTTAAATCTGATATTCTGAAGCACAGAATATCAGAAAATGACTGTGTTTTGAAAAGTTTATGAGAAGAATGCTAAGAACTTAGACAATGCAAATACAGTAGGTTGGTGTGAAAATTCGGGGCTGGAAGATACTGGAGTAATGACAGCAGATAGAGGAGAATTCCTTGATAGTGTGTAAATTTGTTCGTGGGGAAGAAGGAAGCCTCTTGTAGAGTCAGGCAGTGGGGAGGGATGCGGTTTATGACTCGGGCTCACGTGGCCGAAGCTTGGAGGACTGCGGTGGGTCAGAGGGTGAGTCCCATCCCTGACTCACGTGTGACCAGTGCTGTCCGCTGGGGACAGCTGTAGGGGGTTGTGGCTTTGCCTGTTTGATCTCTGCAGGCGGGAAAACCAGACAGTCAGAGTAAACGCTCCTGTCTTCTGTGTTCAAAGTGATAACTGGACTGAGATTATTTTTATGTTGAGCACATTAAAACAATCAACAGTGATTTCTGCTTTATAGTTACAGAAAAATAGTGATGCGTGCATATCATTATGGAGGTAAATAAATGTAAATTTTTAGTTCATGCTAACTTACCCAGCAATGTTTTTATTTATAAATATGTACAATTTTTTTTTTTTTAATTCAGGAGATACAGCAGCGGCATGGATTAGCCAATTCCATCTCTTCCTACCTTATCAAACCAGTTCAGCGAATAACGAAGTATCAGCTCCTTTTGAAAGTATGTATGAAGCATCTTCAGCCTGCAAAGTTTGGATTGTACATTAGTATTTTGACATTTACTTTTATGTAAAGTACACTGAATTCTTAAAATAACACCCAGCACACTATTTTTATTTTTTAATTCATGGCCATTCATCACCCCAACCGATTTCTCAGTGCAGCAGGCAAATAAGAATGTATTCATCGATTATAAACCGAAACATTGTCGACCGATCCTAGTCCCTCACACAGAGTGAGACCGGGAAGAGAAGCCGGCAGTCCTGACTGTCTTAGACCATTGTCCCCAGTGTGGCTGGCTGACTGAGCCAGTGCCAGGCTGCAGGGTGGGAACTGGCCTCCGAGGTGAGGGCCCAGGTCGTCACTGGCTCCCTGTCGTCCGCGGCTCCCTGCTGTCCGCGCTTGGCTCTGCATCTGCACTCAGTGGGGCCGAATCTCAGAAGAACTCGCCCCGAGGACGCTTGCTGCCTGCCACCTCCAGTGCAGCTGATTCGCACACACCCTTACGGAGAGGATTGTTCACACACGTCATAAGTATTTGAGTCAGACTGACCTCTTCTTTGTCTTGCTTATGAGTGATCATAATTAAAATCACACTTGTTAAAATCTAGTAACGATTAGTCTTAACGAAAGAATAGTAAAGAAAATGTAGAATTTGTGGCAAGAGTTGTCATAGACTGCATTATACATAATTGATACACATTTTCTTGACTACAAGACAGGTAGTTTACAACCTCTATCTGATGATACTTACTTGACCCTGCCAGTTCTTGGCTGGTGAGCGTTAGCAAGCGTTAGATGCGCAGAACATCCATTCATCCCGGTAACAGTATTTTATGTCCAGGTAGGACCAGTTGGGTCCTAGCACAGCAATTGGAGGTGATGATATAATTTTTCTAGATATAAAAGAAATTCAGAAGGTGGAGTTATGAATGCCTGAAACTCTTCTTACTCTTTTTGTTGATAAGAAAAATCTAGAGACAGTAAGAAGTGTCTACATTCTTTTGCAAAAGAGATAATGACCATTACAGAGCTTTTCGCTGGACCCGTTCTCTGCACTTCCGTGTCAGAATCCCATTAAGCAGCCATATGGCCGTCACTGCAGAAAGATGTGGCTGCTGTAAACAGGAAATAGAAGTCAGTAGGCTAAGTTTATATTTGCATTTGCTCTTTGCTTTCTAATTCTGCAAAGGCAGTGCATCTTTTGGTGTTCTTAAGACCTACGGATTTTGTTTTTAGCATGTGGTTCCACTAAAATTCTCTTTCTCCATGACTTCACATCTAGTCCGGTGCTTTGGTTTACGAATCTCCCTTGATGCTGCCGAGGGTTCTTCTAGAGAACAGTGAGGAAGGTTTTCTGCCAGTGCAGTTAGTCCCCGTACATTGCATTTCGAAAGCACTTTTTGCTAAGCTGTTCAGAATAATAAACGCTATACGTTCACGCAAAAGGTGCTTGTCAGGCAGCTCCATCGCTCTCAAGCATCCAGTGTGAGGCCAAAGCCGACTGCAATGTCCCGTCCCTCTTTCGTTGAATGCGGGGACACAAAGGCTGTTTTCACTGTTGCTGATTTAAAATAATCATGACTACACTGGTAAGGAGGGAACTTGGAGCCCAGCGGAATCTGAGTGTGTTGGCCCGGCTGTCATTCATGTATCGGCGCTTAGACGAGAAGCACGTGACCAGATGCTCCCATAGCGTGGCTGTTCCCGCTGCACGCACGGCGGTGCCAGGTTAGGTGGCATCGTGTTGATGGCACCAAAGAGTTCACCATCACGCCGGCGTCCTATGGGGAGCTTAGCGGTCATAGCTGGACCCCGGCATGACCTTCAGACACCACCGATAGCTGACTGCACTCTGCTCTACTCCTTAAATATTTTTGTTTATCATTTTGGGGGGTTGGTAGTTAACATGCACCCTAATTCCATCTTAAACCATGACTACATCTGGTCTACTCTCATGTGAGGAGCTGTCCTCGTTGGAGCTGGATAGAGAAGCAGTACTTTGTTTTCTCTGATAACCTATGCGCAGCTGACCACAGCCTGTTTTTACCCTGCAAATCGTGGATTTTCATAGACTCGTTTCCACAGACTCTGGTTAGTTCATGGTCTCGGTCTTCTGCAGGAGCTGCTCACGTGCTGTGAGGAGGGGAAGGGGGAGATTAAAGACGGCCTGGAGGTGATGCTCAGCGTGCCGAAGCGAGCGAACGACGCCATGCACCTCAGCATGCTGGAAGGTAACGGCACCCACGCCCCCTCCACGCCCCAGCATTCACTGCACCTTCTGCCACACCGTTGCGGATGGATTGCCCACATGTGAAAATCCTGGCTTCACACATCAGTGTTTAGTTAAGGAGTTAAGAATCTGGATGTGAACATCTTTTTTCAAGAATTGGATTTATTGCTTCCTTTAGATCCCATGAAATACTTGTACCTCTTTAAACACCTGTTTTTGTCCTGTAACTGGAGAACGGCCTCTCCATACTCTGAGCACCAGGAGCGCTCCGTGTCACTTGGCTTGGGTTACCTGGCCTCCGTGTTAAGTGGATGGGTAGAAGGAAGGATAGATCGGTCACCCAAGTTTCTAAAATCCTTACAGGGGCTTGTCGCTTCCCCATCTCTGTGTCCTTTGCATCACTCGCTAGAGCCTTGAACACAGCAGGTACCACATACCTGCTAATGGAGTTGAATGTGGTGTGTAACTATTAAAGAGAGAATCAGTAAAACATGCCTAAAAATTATTGCCGCAGTTACAGTTTCTATGACTGCTCTGTTTAAGAAAGTCATTTCTGTGTTACAGAGCTTAACTCTTATTATCAGTTTACACAGAAATATTTACAAGAAGTAGCCGTGCCCCGAGTGCTCGTGCCAGGCTGCGTCATTGCCCTCGGAAGCACGGGGCAGTGCACTAGTTAGGGCCGAGGTGCTGCTGTTCGTAACAGAGACCCAGAAATCAGAAGCCAAGCACAAGGGCTTTTTCTTTCTTTGGTGCGAAATCCGGAGCTGGCAGCAGCCCTACATATGCGCTTGTCCCGCTGGTCACTCTCCACTCCCTGGATGTTGTCTGGCCAGCTCGGTTCAGGATGTGTAGAGACCGTGTCCACATTCCCTCTAGCAGGACGTGGGAAGAGGGGTGGGACCAGAAGGTGTACCCGTGGCTCCCTGTGTGGGCGTGTGGGCATGTGGGTGCATGGCTGCCTCTAACTGCGGAGGGGGCTGGGAAGTGCAGTGCTTACTGGGGTGGCCACCAAGGGAGGAGAGCCTCTGACCTTAGGGAAGAGGATACAGTGGGAGTTGGGAGGTAACTAGCAGCCCCGGCCCGGGATTCCACTTTGTGCCCTTGTAGCTTAAAGTGCACACAACGGGCCATCTTTGTGAAGAGATGAGCAGCAGTGAGAGCCAGCCAGGGGCCAGAGATGAGTGATTTGCTTGAAGAAGTTTGCATTCAGAGGTGGGAGAACTCACCTGGGCTGGGCAGCCAGGCCCTTGAAGAGAGGTGGCAAAGTCTGGGAAGCGTGCTGTAGGCTGAGGAAGCAGAGGATGAAGACACAGGCTGGAAGGGGCAGGGCCTGGGGAGGCAGGGAACGGCGTGGACAGAGAAGGTTTGTAGATGGAGTGCTGTGGGTGAAGGGAAGGAAGGGGTTCAACCAGATGGCAGGGGGTCAGGATGCCACCCCAACAAGGCGGAACCCAAAGAGCACAGCCACAAGGAATCGCTGAATTGTTTTGAATAAGGGAAAAGATGCGCGAAGTCGCGATTCAGGAGGAACTGTGGACACCTCCGTGGAGGTGTGCAGCGCCGGCGGGCGCAGCCAGGGCCCGCCCCGGTGGGAAGCCGAGCCGAGGTTTCCTGGGCGTGTTATAACTGCTTCAGCAGGCACAGTGCCGTGTCTCGTGCATCACTTTCCCTTTCCTTTTAAATTGATCGTGCCTTCTTTTTTTATATTGCAGGGTTTGATGAAAACATTGAGTCTCAGGGAGAACTCATCCTGCAGGAATCCTTCCAAGTGTGGGACCCAAAAACCTTAATTCGAAAGGGTCGAGAACGGCATCTCTTCCTTTTTGAAATGTCCTTAGTCTTTAGTAAAGAAGTGAAAGATTCCAGTGGGAGAAGCAAGTACCTTTATAAAAGCAAATTGTTTGTAAGTATAGGTGTTCGGAACTGTAAGTGTAAAGGTAACACAATTGCAGGTTTTTTGTAGGCAGAGAAAAATGAATGTATGTTGCCATCAGTTCAGCCTCCCCACCTCCCTGAAAATGGGATTTGTGTCAAGTTCTCTGACCGCCTTGGGTGCACTAGAGGGCGCTCATGAGATTGCATTGCCTTAGGCTTAGAGCACTTGCTCTCTCCAAATGCCAGACTCTTAACTGCGAGATAGGAAGACACTTTGTAGGTGCATTAAAATCATTTATTTCCCATGTGCCTTAACTAGCTTTATAAATATATGAATTGATCATATCAGACTGTGATTAAGTAAGTTCTCATATCATAATTAATTTTCCATTTACTAACATTGGGATAGATTTGAGAGGCCTTACCATAGGTGCTTACTGATGAGGTTTGGTTTTTTTAATTAAAAATAAATTTATGAAAAGTAAATTTATGTTTTCTTACAATAGCAAAATATGATTACTAGAGAAAATTCACATAAGCAAAAAGAGTTTTAAAGATCCACAGCCCCACCTATCCAGACATGGCTACCCTTCTGTGCTTACCACTATGCGATGCTTTCGAATTCTTATTTAACTTGTCATTGTGTTTTCTGGCAAGAGAAACTTACCTGGTATCTTTCTTTTTTTCACTAGTGGCACGCCCAACCAGTCTCTATAAAACCGCCTTATCAACTGTCAGGAAAGTCTTAGGCAGGTGTCGTCTCCTGGGGCCTCTGTAGTCCCATCTTCCCTTAGTGGGTGATCTCTCAGAGGACTATCAACACAGAATTGTCGGGCAGGGCCAGGCAGGGGAAGATTGTGCAAAACTAAGGAAAAGTCAGAGAAAGAATAGTAAATGCAATAGAATCTGGTTTCTTTACACAAAATATGGCAGATTGCTGCTTAGAAATATTGACGGATGTTTGGAATTTGGACAATTTATATTTTATACATTATATTTTTATGATATCCATATGTTAATCAAATTCCCAAAGTAATAAAGTACTACCAAGTATAGAAATCTTCTTAATAATAATCTGGAATTTGCAAGTTCAAACTAATGGTTTTCTTACAGTTTTCCCTAGTTTATATCCTGTTGGAGATTGTCCTTTGGATCACAGCCCACCTTACATCATTTTAGATCATATTCTAACTGGAAAGAAAAAATGCAGCATTGCTGGCTAGTAATTTCACTAGCTGGCTTTAATGCATCCTTAGAGACCAAACCAGTCTGTTTTAGAAGCTGATATATCTTCACTTAATTTGTCTTTTAAAAGTTAAGTTTCCCTCAGAGGCCACCTCTGGAGATACAGATTATGAATTTCTTCCTTTGCTGGAGAGAGGAGAACGTGTTAGGGGGAAGGGGAGACTGACGAGGTTGACCTTTGTCTACACTCTTCCGCGTTCTGCATGTTTACAATTGCATATATTACGGCGAAATTTTGTTTCTTAGTTCTTAAAACTGTTGGCGAAATACTAAAAGTTAATGCTGTCGATAAACAAACTGGAAAATAAGTAAGCAGTTAAAACACCATTTGCCTCTGTGAAGGGGGCTACTTGATTAGTGCTGAAAACCCAAGGTGGCAGCTGTTTTGCAACTAGAACAGACTGATTTGTATTTATCAGGCTGAAAATAGTCAGCTCTTGATTTCCAGGTCATAGGGTATTCAGATAATTTTGCTTTCCTTCCTGTGGATTTGCTTGTTGACCTGCATCAGAGGAAATGAAAGAGACGAAACTGATCGTGTGTAGCCTAAGAACAAAATTTCCTCATTTTAACTAAAATGAGGGCTAAGGATTACCTGTTAACGTGAACAGACCTGTGTTGTTAGAACCATAGTCACTAAAAATGGTCTTGATCTCTGAATTTTAGTGTCACCTAATTGTATAATTGTCTTTTTTTCCAGACCTCAGAGTTGGGTGTCACAGAACACGTTGAAGGAGATCCTTGCAAATTCGCGCTGTGGGTGGGGAGGACGCCAACTTCAGATAATAAGATCGTCCTTAAGGTGCGTCCGCGTAAAACTCGGGGACATGCTGGGTAACAAGTTTATCATGGCAGTGTTGTTGAAACATACTGGTTTTCCTATCATTTTATGTGCTCCTTTTGGGATTAGTGATCACTAATGAAGAATGGCAGAATAAATTCAGTTTGGTATTCTAGCGATAAAATAACTTGAGCTAAACTCTAGCTTGCCTGCTAAAAGATCAAATGGAGCAGGGTCTTCAAACTTCTTCCATTCTTTCAGTCTTAAAAAGAATTAATTGATTCCATAAGAGATGCGGGAAGTTAGGGTCTAGGAGGAGAGAGGTGTGGACCCACAGACCCCGTTGCACACTTGACCTTTGCTTTCCAAAGGAAAATGGGCATCTGATAGATTCGGGAGGGGCTTTGACAGCTTCCGGGCTGAACAAGCCAAGTCTCCTTGAGGTCTTGGGCTCTTGGCTTTCTGGTTTGGGGCCAGAGGAAGAAGGGGGAGGTGATTATCAGGTACAGGGTTATGATTTAACATGTTCAAAAACAGGGTGCTTTGAGGCACATAGTCTTTGAGGGAGGAAAGTATCTTTGAATATGTGATTTGAACTCTGTTTTGATTATACCACCCTCTCCCAGGAATGGCAGAGTGCCCTGAGGGTGTCTTAGGTACTTCCCTTCTTCTGTGTTTGAGAAAATACAGATGAAACTGTCTTTTGGGGCTGTCTGGAAAGACCATAATCGACTTCAGGATGTTTGGGGGAAGATCTAGACAAAGATTTGTAGAATATTGGGAGCCGAGCCAAAAGCTTAATGGGACTCTGGTGTGTGAACTTGCATGTCAGTGATTTTGTCTCTTACATTCCTTTTAACCTCTCTATGGGACTTGCAGCGACTGTGAGTTATTCAGCGGCATGTCACTCTTGTAGAGTCTGTACTTTAGTGCTTTAGTGACCGCTGACCACGAAGCCATTGTGTTTCTAAGGTCTCTAGTCAATTGGAAATAATGGATTGTTTGGCAGTATCTGATTACCAACCCAGCGTGTCCTCATCAGTACTGGCATAAAGCCCTGTAAAATGTAAATTGCACCAATAGCTACATATTAGATAACAACTTTTCTAAGGCATAAAATTTTAAAGTACACTCAAGACCTTAAAACCTCCGACTTACATTAAGTGTTTATCCAGATCAGCTGCACTGACAGATGCCAAAGGGGACACCTAAGAAATAGTGCCAGGTACTTTGCCAGACAATTACTTTCATGTGGGACATAATAAAATACTCATGATGCGATTGAAGAATAAGACTTGCTGTGGGCTTTATTTTAATTCACCAGGTGAACGTGTTCTAGGGAATTTCGAGTAACATTTTCCTGACTTCCAAGGAGAGACTATGAAGGAAGTGAGGCCCTCATTCATTTCAGAGAGCGCTTTGCGGTGGAGCTGGTAGTGGTGGTAGAGGTGGTTGTGATGGTTGAGATCATGGTGGAGCTTTTTGAGTGGTGGCGACTGTGGAGATGTGGTGGCGATGGTCATGATGGTGACAGCAGTGATGGTAATGGCCATGGCAGTGAAGGTGATGGCCTAGTAGTTGTAAAACAGTTGTAGCCTTTTTTAGCTTTTGTGGTCTGCAAGGAAGGATTAAATCCTTCCTTAAACAGCATGAGACTGCTGGGAGAATTAGTCTCCATAAATGTGATGATCGATACGCTTTATGTCATGAGAATTTTCTTTATTTCTGGACCATATTAACAGTTTTTCTCAGTGGTCTCCAAACTCTGCCAAATGTTCTTCCTCAGATGCTTCTCTTTGTTTAACCCCCAGGACATTCGTCCCGGGCATTTAAATTCCAGTAGATCTACAGAGTTCAGAGTTTTCCATCCTGAGACAATTATTTCATGCATCAACTCCCTTGTTCCCTAATCACCTGCCTCCTAACCCAGAAGAAGTCAGTTTTACTGCTCTCCTGGCGTCAGGTCCTGGGATGGGAGTAAGAGGCCCCTTTTATCCTTTATTTATCCTTTATTTCCCCATTACTGCCCCTCAATAACTTTAAAGACACAGCTTCCAGATAAAACATTTTATTTAGAGAGATCTCAATTTTCATTCCCTTTCCCAACATGGGCTTTGGCTTTCTAGTTTCAAAAACAAGGTCCGCCATGAGAACATGATGGGCTCCCTCCCTTCGTGAGCTCATCTGCAATCCCACTGACGATTGTTTTAATCATTTACAGGGAATTTTGCTTATATCATAGGAGATTGATGTTGACCATAAGGAAATTAAAAACTGTTACTAAGGCTCAGAACATGTTAAAAAATAAATAAATAAAACCTCCTTTGAGGCACAGTGAAAGAAAAAAAATCTGGAAAAAGTGATGCCATATGTGTTCATTCAACAAATGCTTGTTGAGTATCTGCCTGTGTGTCATTGTCAGAGAACCTTTCTCCACAGTTGTCATGGAGCTGAGGTAAATCCACCCCATGTCTTTGGCTGTAGGTTGCACTGCTTTATTCTGGCGGTATAACCAGAGGTTGATAAATGCAGAGCTTGTGGAATAGGTTCTGTCATGCAGTCCAGAAATTCCAGCTTCATCCGCTGGCATGTGACCCTGGGCACGTTTCTAATGTGTCCAGGCCCCAGTTCCTCGTTGGTCACAGGAGGAGAAGGGACACCCAGCTCCACAGAGTGCTGGCGGGAGAGAGGGTGCAGAGGGAAGATGTCGCAGCTGCAGCTCTTGTTCAGTGGGACCCGTGGACAAGGCAGCGTGACCTGTGGGCATCGGCTCAGGTTCCGTTGACACTTCACTAGCCACTGACCATGACTCTTGGCCTAAATAGCCTCAAAGAAGCTTTGGTTTAGGGGTGGCTGTGTTTTTATATTTTTCCAGAGCTGCTTAAAAGTTCTTGGAACTGGGGAATGCTTCTTAGAATATTCAGAAATCTAGAATGACATAAATGCTATAAAATAAAAATAGTTTCTATGAAAAAAAATATTCAAAACTAGAGTCATTTATTTGGTGGCAGATTAAACACAGGATGTGGTTGCTTTTCTGATGAAAAGTTATTTTTAGAAGGGGAAACTCCAGGAATGTGAGAGAGCTGAGTGTGGTTAGTGCAGGATCTGGAAAGGGCCCTCCGGTGTCCTGACGGATTCTCACACCTCGTCAGGCTTCCAGCATAGAAAACAAGCAGGACTGGATCAAGCACATCAGAGAAGTGATACAGGAGAGGACCATCCACCTGAAAGGCGCCCTGAAGGAGCCCATTCACCTCCCCAAAACGGCCCCCGCCACCAGGCAGAAGGGGAGGAGGTGAGTGCCCGCGACCGTTTGAAAGTGTGCTGTGTAGTAGGGAAAAGGCATGTCAGCTTCCCGCTTTTCACAACTCCTGTTTCTCACATAGTTTGAGGAACACGTTTTTATAAAATACAGTTTACATGTAACAGCGTTCTTAGTAATGAGATTGCTTTGTTAAGAACCTGCCTCAGCTCGAGAGTGAATGAAGGGCTACGTGCAAGCCCCTGTCACCTTCCCTGGCCTTGGACGAGTGAGTGATAGCATCTGGACTTTTTTGTTTCTCGCTTCTGAAGTGGAAAAAGTCACGTCAACTGTATTTTATTATTGTGTGAATTAAATGGCGTGATCTGTGTTAGCCCCTGCGCCCAGCACCCGGCAAAGAGCCTATACTCAGTAAAGCGTGATCAGTCACCATCGGCGCCACGGCCGCAGCAGCAAGCACGACCCTGACTTCCACCTCTTTAAACGCGTCTGTTATTTCTGCAACACTGATGGACGATCTTTACTGGTCTTGGAAAACAAAGCCAGCAGTGTCAGGAATTGAAAGTCTCTTTGCGTCCCCAGGGATGGAGAAGACCTGGATAGCCAAGGCGATGGCAGCAGCCAGCCGGACACAATTTCAATCGCCTCCCGGACATCACAGAACACACTGGACAGTGATAAGGTAAGTCGTCACCACCCCTCGCTGGGGATGTGCGTGTAGCTTGTCTGTGGTCTGGTATGAAGTAGCCTCTTTTTATCTATAAATGACAGTCGTCATTAACATTTTCAAACAGCTGCTATGTACTGAGAGTCATGCCAGGATTAGGTGCCAGGGACGAGGACTTTGGGGTGTCTGGGTTAGAAGACTTTAACCCTGAGGATTCAGAAAAAATCACTGGCCCTTCCCAGCGCTGTGTCCTGGTTTTCTGTCACGGTGTCTGTGGCACTGTGTTTAAGTTTTTTTATTTTAAGCAGAAGAACCTGTTGTTTTTCACTGGAATCTTGCACAGAGCCCTGTTCTGCTCTGATGGAAACAGGGGCCCAGCCTGGCCCGAGGTGCCTTCTAGAGCACAGGAAGTGCACCCTGGTGTGGGCCTCACCAGTGCTGGCTAGGAAGATAGATCTGACTTGTATCCAGTCTGTGTAGGCTCACCTTCTGTAAAGATGGCCTGGAGTATCCCATGATTCTCTCTCTATGGAATCCAAAAACCTACAGAATACATTGACAGGAGAAGCTGGAATCCTGGGCTTGCATGGTATGCAGGTGACCAAAGTCCTCTGCAAAAGCCATTGAGGGACAGTCACATCGACCAGGTCTTCTGTTCCTGCTGAGAGGAGCACCTGTCCTGGTTCGTTTCTGGAATGCGAGACCAAATTCTTTTAGGAAGAATTTGACAGCAAATAGGGTTTCGTTCCGCTTGCCATCAGCTCAGAATCCCGGGCTTCTCACTGTCAGACGCGAGCTGTGCTTTGTCCTGGTTGTGAGATGTGGCAGGTCTCGGTGTGGCGGTCCCACAGCCCACTCACTGGTAAGAAGGACGTGCCCAGACGTCACCCTCACTTGGAAATAATTGGTGACAGAGGGGGGTGTGCCACGCTAGGGGTTAGCAGATCTTACGGTCCCAGACTTCTGTGTTTCTTAACTCAGTTTTGCAGAAGAATTCGTGGTATTTATTGTAGTTTCCAGGACACAGGTAGGTAGGTTTTAAAATACTGCTCTCCTGCAATGATTTTATTTTCAGAATTCTTCTAGTTCGAATAATTAGTTGTTTCTCATTCCACTTTTTGAGTTCAGTTAATAAGTCCTAGAACTTTGAATGCTTTATAATAACAGAACCGAAGAATAAAAGTGTCTCATTTTGTTTTGTTCAGAGCTCAGCATGTTAGCTTTCGGCACCTGTTTCTTGCCCGTAGTTTGAGTGCCTAATAGCATCTCTCCTGGCCGCCCCACCCACAGCCCGTCAGTTAAGAAAATAAAGTTTGAACTTGGAAACATTTCGTTGTAGTAATTCTGATTACTTTTTTCAAATAATAATTGAGGTGATCGAGTAATTTACATAGTCAGTTTACATAAGAATTTCAGCTGAAGGAAAAGCCGGAAATACCAGTAGTTCATGTTGAAGGGAATGGCCTGCCCACAGGCCACTTGGAGGACTTGTCTTGGTTGAGAAACCCCACATCAGCCGTAGGCCCATCAAGCCCAAGTTCACATTCTTACCAGATTTGCTGTCGTGGAGCTGGTGTAGGTTTACCTAGGAATGAGTTTAAAGTTTATTTTTTTAAAAATCGTAAGTTATCTGAATGACAGTGCCAAAGATAAATAAATGTAAAAAGTTCTATCTTTTGGAAGAGGTGTGAAGATTTTTCTGGAGATCGATTCCAGAAGAAAGGACGACTTTCTTTAGGCAGTTCACATATAAATGCGTGGCAGCAGGCGTCCGGAAAGGCCCCCGTGTCTGTCTAGGCAGGGGCCCCAGGCTCAGCAGCTCCCGCCTGAGGTGGAGCCGCCCCTTCTCCCACGGAGGGGACGTGGAGGGGACTCGTGTGCCAGCACTCCGGTGCAGCCCCGGGCCCCTGATGTGTGGCCGGCTGGAACCCACAGGACGGCCACAGAAATAAGGCTTTATCCTGGATTCGGAGTCCTGTAACTAGTTGTTCTTAGGATCCGTCACAGCATAAGTGGACTTAGGTGAACTTGGAATCGAGCCTGCACAACTTATAAGGGCTGTTGCCATTAAGACAGGAAATTCTATTTGTACCTAACGAAAGAGGAAGAATAAATCACTAACAGAAAATTAATCATTTTAACTTGCAGAAATTATTCATTTTACTCTGGGAATCTCCTGAGCTATTAGAGTTTTTAAAGAACTGCCAGACAAATGTTTTATCAGTGGAAGTAATTCATCAACCTCTGTTTACCTCATCGAATGCATTATTTCTGAAGCTCATTTCATAGCTCAGAAATCCCAGAAGGGCCCCTTCTGTGAAGGCAGCCACTGCCACCACCGAGCTTCGCAGAAAACACCTACTGGTGCTCCCGAGTGAAGCTGTGACAACAGCCTGTCAGTCAGCAGCCCTTAGCTTCCCAGCTTGTGATGCGCACCCACCTTGAAGTAATGACACTCCAGAACTCAATTTTCTTTTGGGTGGCCATGGCATTTATTTCCTTTAATACCACTCTCTGAGGCCATAGGTCCATAACAGGCTCAAAAGTACGTGCCTGAGGAAGATGAAATGTCTTCCTAAGATCATGGAACCGCCTTCCTCAGCTCTTGGGATCTGCATTTGGGATGAGAATAAAGACCGTGTGAGGCTCTTCTTACAGCCGTCTCCCTTTTCGTGCTTTTGTGGTAGAACATTCCAGGGTCAGTAGGTGACTCAGGAGAATACTTTTGAAAATTAGGAAACTGCACCCTTTGCTGAGTCAGTTTGTAAGACGCACTGTTTCTCTGAACCAGGCTCAGCCAGAAAACCCCCTTCTCCCTCCGATGACACCGACTTTTCATTTGTCTCAAGGTCCTTCCACTATACATAGCATTTCAGGTTTAAACAGCCTCCGATGACAAGGGCAGGTAGATCTAGCGAAGGAAATTACTTAACCGTGTTCTGCCTGTGTGACTTAATTTATGATTTCTGTTATGAGTTAGTTGTTATCTTGGAATTTGGTTCCATTTCAGAAACTGGGTGGGGGGATGTTTTCAACTCAGCCTCCTGCAGAATTCTTAAGGAAAAGCTCTCTGCCCGGAGCTGTCATAATTCTCAGATGAGGCGCAGAGTTTTTAGAAAGAGGCTGTTAAGGAGGGGCTCCCGGAGCCACCCTCTTTCCAGGGAGTGCTGTCAGCAGAGCGGAGAAGGCCGGTCACAGACGCAAACCACATGTCCCCACGAGCACATCTCCATCTTTAAAAGACGCCACCTCTTTGTGCCAAAAGTGAGTTCAGCACCGATTCTTGCCTATACTCATGGTACTTACACTGATCAGAATGATCTTACGAGAATATGATATGGATTCCAAAGAAATCAAGCGCTTGCCAGACCCTTATCTCATCTGTCCTGGGCTTGTCTCGGGAGGTAGGGAGGAGATTGCTGAGCTGGCCTTTGGGCCCGCGAGGAAATGACGGAGGCTGGATGACCCTCACAGGGCCACCCAGCACTAGAGCGCGAAAGCCAGAAACGGAATGTGGATTTAATTACCTATCTGGTATCTAGGCCTTATTATTTCACACTACAGCTGAATATGGAGCTAAATCTTTTTAGTAGAATGAAGCATTTTTAACCTTTTTCTTTCTCTCTGCCTTATTATTGGTCTATGATTTGTTTTTTATAACCAACATTTATATTATGAGGAAAATAGAAAATATGGAATCAAATAGAGGCTACTATAGAACAGAGTGTCTTAAGGTCAACATGAAAAAAATCACCAAGGCAAGAGGAGGTGTGTGTGGAAAAGCCGGCCCAGGCCAGCAGCCCCGGGGCGATGCAGTTCTGATTTTTAGTGAGTAGCAAATTCAGTGGAGACTTAGCATGATATGCCCTGAGTTTATAATATATGAATCCACATCTTTTAAAAAAAAAAAATAGTTTCAGTTACTCTTAAGCTATAGCACTGTGTTGGGGACATGGGCTCTCATGTAGTTTAAAATGTCAGTCGATTAAGTTTCTCTGTGAAGTGACCGTCTACACCATGGGAACTTGGTTGGATTTCTGTAAATTGCAACGTCGAGGCAGCGTATGAAGGAGTTAATGCCAGTACATTTTAAATTGCGGCTGAATTCATGTTTTTGAGAGAGGAAACTTGCCTTCAGCCTCCTGAGGAACTCCACACGCTCTCATTCAGCCTCATCACTCACATACCTGGCACGGCGTGGGAGCGGAGGGGAGCCCCGGTTCTGCCCTCGGCCCCCTGACCTCTGGCTGAAGGTGCCGAAGCGAGAGAGCACCTCGCTCAGAGGAGGCGCTCGGCTGTGGCCTCGCCGGGGGCTCTGGTTCTCCCACGACCTCATGTGGGCACGAAACCGAGTCACGCAGACTTATTGCATTTCGGTGGCTCAGCAACAAAAGACCGGTGGCCACGTGCGTACTGAATGCGCTGTTCCTGGAAAAGAGGGAGACTCTTGCTTAAAACGTTCTTGAGCTGCTCATCTTCAGTCCTCCCACATGGGCTGCATCGTGGCCACACGCGTGGAGTGCGACTTCATGCATTCGCGAGGCAGAGACATTCATTCACAAGTCCTCGTGGAGCATCCCTGTGTGCCAGCCCAGGGCGGACAGGTGCTTCGGCACCGGCATGAACGCCCCACCCCCGCTGGGCGATGGATCGCACCTGGTGTGTGTTTCCTCTTGTCACTAATCTTTGTTTTCTGATTTTCTAAGTGACTGTGGCTTTTTGTAATTTTTAACAAGTTTCTTTCGGTGCACTCGTAAAACCACAAAATGAGTGTAGTCTTTGATAACTGTAGTTAATCAGAAAAACAAAATCCCCCGTGCTAAAGTAGAAGACCTCAGTTCTCAGAAAAGGAAGATTTTTTTTTTTTTTCTAAACTTAAACTTTGGGTAGAAATTCAACAGAAGTGTTTGTAAGAATAATGGCGCACTGAAAAGTGCCATTGAAAAATTTAACGTAAATTTTACCCCACTGATCAGAGCCACTGTTGAGGATGGTGGCAGTTTGGGTTCAGACTTGAGGCCCGCGGCGCGTTCCAGTTCTTCCTTGTGATGAGGGTCCGAGTCAGTTGGTTAACTGGCCGTCACCTTAATTCTTCAGGTGCTGTCCCTTTGCACAGAGGCGCATTTCAAATGAACTTTCCTGGATAGAAGATTATCTTGCTCTCTCAAGAAATGCGGTAAATGGGTTTCTTGGGGTTAAACTGTCCCAAGGAGTTTTTCATTTCAGGGCCCAGTGACAAAGCACTGCAGGAGATTTTCACCAGTCTCTGTCCCAACTCTGAGTCCTTGTCCTACAGGACAGTGGGCGGTGTCTGCTCAGCACATCCCGGCTTCTCATTCTAGTACAGTCAGGGTGAGGGGAGACGAGGCCGTGTCAGCGTCTGTGAACCTTTGAGGCCTGATAGGTAATAGCTGCCCTCTGTCTGGTTTGCTTGACTTTCTACATTCAAAATTCGCCTTTTCTGGTTGTGTCTTTTAAATTTAGCTTCCTTCCATCTGATTTTCCATTCCACCTCATGTGTCTCACAGTCAGGGAGGCTTCCCAAGGGTTATTTTCATGTCAGAAAGCCGGCGTGGGGTCGCCTTGGTGGAGAGTAGAGCATTGCCCTCGCTGAGTTCACGACACTCAGAATTTCTCTTCTGGATAAAACGTCGGGTATAGTAAGCCACTGCTTCTGAAAAAGTTTTTTTTCCTCACACTTTTTTCTTTCGATGGTAAAAAAAAAACACGTGTAAACGTTTCCATGTTAACCGGTCCTCAGTCCTCAGAGACGTCTCCCTGTGCCGCCTCAGCGTGAGAGCCTACACAGCAGTGCTCTCTGAAACTCAGTAGATTTGGGGGAACACTTCTGCGAACTCGGCCTGGAGTTGGGGCGAGCCCGGGGGCCTGCTGCTCATGCCGTTAAGCCCAAGCCTCCTGGAAGCCGGAGCTTGGCGGGTGAGAGAGAACGTGGGGTGTAATTAGGGACCTCGGGTACATTGCTCCGGCTGCCACAATTGCCACTGTCTCGTAAGCATCGGCAGCAGTGGAGCCTTGCCCCCCAATCCTTTTAACGGTCGTTCTTTGGTCCGCTCTGCTCTGTGTGAAGCCTCCACGAAACCACCAGGCCCTTTTGTGAGGTTTCTGAATGACCGAACCGTCCTGGGCTGTAGGGCGTGACCGTTCACAGGAGCTGGTACACTGTGTTCTTTAGGAGACAATGGCTTTTGTTAGATCACATACCCCCTTTCCTTTTGAACTGGTCTCAGAAAATTGGCCAGACCCCCACCTGCGATCGATCTTGGGTTCTCGGAGTCGAATCCTTTGCAGAGCGGCCTGCGTCCGGTTGTGAAGAGCCCCCCCTTCCTTTGGCAGGGTCACCCCAGGGCTCATCGGGGAGTCTCGGCCGTTCTAACCAGGTGTTCGCTGCTGTTTCTCAGGAACTGTATGTTCTCGTAACATAAAGTCGCCTCATTCTAGAGCGACGGGTGGGGCTGCTCCAAGGAGCAGTGAGGTGAGAAGTCCCCACCCGCGAGTCTGTCTGAGTTGCTGTCAGCTGGGTTCCGGCCGAGCAGTGATCTCACTCGGTTTCTCCCGGAAACGGAGTCAAACTCTTTTTGCATGGTGATCGCTCAAGGTTCACGTGTCTGCGACCAGAGAGGAGAATTTCATTCCTTGGGGTGAAACACAGCGACCTGCTCGTTTTCAGTCATCCTGGAGAGGATTCCAGCAGAGACGCGGGTCCGATTCTGCGAATAGTCTGTGCGTCTGTCCCTGGCATTGTCCTTGGCCCTTTGAGGGGGGACTCGGGGTGGCCCAGAGGAGCCATTTCCTTGGTGGTGTCCGTGGCCCAGGCTCCAGTCAAGGCCGTGTTTTCAGTCACCACATTTTTTAGAAATGAAAAGCAAAATGATTTTTTCTAAATCCGTCTTCTGATATGGATGTCACAAGAGTTAACATGAGTCATGGAAACTGAGATTTTCATAAATTGCAATCCTAAACTGAATGCATGTGGTCAGGAGCCCATGAGAGGAGTCCATAAAATATACAGAAGTAAAGAAGATACTGTGAAAACTTTCACAAGATGTGGTTGGAAAGGAAAAGTGAATTTTAAACTAGATGAATGATAATTCTTTCAACAAAGTAATGAAATTAGGTCACTGAGGGTAGAGGTGTCATTGAAAGCAAATGAGACCTCGGCCACACTTGATATATAGTATCTGAATTTTTTCTAATTAAGAGTTTAATGCCTCTGAAACGCAGTAATGATTTGCATTGCTTCCTCAAAATAGTTATTTTAAGATTTTTATGTAAAGAAAAGTTTTTTTTTTTTTTGGTAATTTGCACACCTGATTTTAAGAGGTTTTGTAATAAGTTTAAAATATTCAGATGTGAGCATTGAGAAATCCACAGATGTCTCTTCTCTGGACTAGAAAAGCACCATTTAATCCTCCCCTTAAAGCTCTGTGCAGGCGATTCCTGCGGGTAAAAGCGAATCGATTCTTAGGGTCAAAGCCGAGAATATATGTAGATTGTTTTTAATGATCATTTTAGCACTGCTTGAAAATAGTCTTCTGGTGCTAGACTTTGTTCGTAAGTTCTCTGAAGCCTTTGAAAAAGAATTTTAACTCAGCACGCAGTTCTTGTCAGAACAGGCTTGATTTTTATTTCTCATGCTGTCAAGTACACAGATGTTTCCAGTATTTTTGATGACTCTAAGGGGCGAAACAACCAGTGCCAGAAATAAGGTCTCGCTTAATCTTCCTTCTCGGGCAGCCCCCTTCTCCCTTCCCACGCCTCCCCCACCCACACAGCACACCATGTGGCTTTGAGCAGCCTGAAAAACCAATAAAACTCGCGAATACAACCAGCAGAGGGCTGGTGACGAGGTGGTGTATCTTAAAGTCGCAGACCCCAGGGCCAGAGGTGGACAAGTGTCACGGCAGCATGATGGGCCCATGGCGGGGGCTCTGGGCAGGGGTGACACGCTGTGGGCACACACGCACGAGCAAGCTCAGGGGACGAGCCACCGCCGTTGGGGAGGGTTCCACAGGGAGTGCGGGCCCTGCAGGGCCTCGACAGCCTTGTCCCACGCCAGACTCGGTCCCTGCGTACGTGTCCCGTTATGGGGGCTGACCGCTTCCATAACGCGGGCTCACGGGGAAAACGCTTATCCAGGCGGAGCCTCCACCTTTCACCTTTTGACATTAGCATCTGGTTGTTCACAGGGAAATGTATAAGGTTTAGCATGGTTTTCCCACAGACGAATTTGTAAAATTCAGAAGAGGATTAAGCATTTGTGGAAAGTTCCCTTTGTGGCCTAGCGAAGACGATTTGTTTTGTCGACATCCACGCTTTATTACAGAAGAGTGTGTTTTGTTTTGGTTTCTGCGGCTGTCCAACGCACATGTGTTTCTTATTATGAATATCTAAACTTTCACTTAAAAGACAGGCTATTAAACTGGGGTGGGGGCTGGTGATAACTAGCACAGATCAGCTCAGAGGGCGGGGCAGGCAGGCACGGTCGTCCGCGTGGACAGGTGGCCCGAGGACGCTGCGTGGACAGGTGAGCCTGAGCAGCCCTCTGCGAGTGGGCAGGTGGCCTCTCAGACAAGGACATCTCCCAGCCATCCACCCTGCTGTCCCGTGCCTGCTCTGTGCTGACGTCCTTCAGGGTGACAGAAGACCGGGCATGTTGCACATTGAACACAGGCACAGTTAGCTTCCGACGTCACAGAGAAACGCCCATGTCGCACTTCCCGCTTTGCCTCTTCCACTTCGGCACACGCCTGGCCGCCCGCGGGGTGCAGAGGGCCGTGCGAGGAGAAGCCGTCCAGCGCTTCCCGGTACGAGCACTGAGCTGCCGTCGCTGGCACTGGGGGCCCAGCAGTGGCTGGGACGGGCCCGGTCTCTCCCTCACGGTCCGGGCGTGGACCGTCCGCAGAGGAGTGGTGCAGACCCGCTCTCGGTGCTGAGGGCAGATGCACACATGTGGCCCAAGGCACAGCTCCTCAGAATTGACACGCAGTTTGTTTATACACAGAAGTGCTAAGGATGGTAGGTGCAGGCACGACTCCTCAGAGGGGTTTGATGGGGATGTAGACTAGACAGACCGGGGCGGGGGTCTCTAAGCAGAAAGGGCAGCGTGGATACAGTGCTCATTGGGCCCATCTCAGAAGGAGGATGCAGCCACTGGGCTGGGACGCACATGAGAAGCAGCTGACCGGGCCGGCAAAGTGGGCTGGGACGCAGCTGCGGGAACCTTGAGTACCGTGCTAAGGAATCCGTGTCTGGGGTTCTCGAGTAGGAGGATGGCATATTTGAATGGGAGCCTCCACATTTTAAAAAGGGAGCTGGCATCGGTACAGAGGTGGCTTCGAAGGAGAGCCAGGCGCAGGTCAGGGAGGCCACTCAGAGGCCACTGCAGAAATCCAGACGAGGTGATTGGTGTGAGCATGTGGAGGGAGGAAGGCAGCAGCTGGAAAGACGAACGTCCTCGAGTCTCTTTGATGACGTTTGAAGTGTGAACAAGCGTGAGATTTCTTAGCTTGGGCAGTAGTCGTGACACCATTGTCCAGAAGGCAACACTGGACATCAACAGATACGGGGCGGGGGAAAGGTCATGTCTTAGACTCACTGCTTTGGTGGGAGCGCCTGCTGGGGGGTAACCAGCATAGGGGATACAGTCCCGGAGCCCATCTGGTGGAGGGGGAACAGGGAACAACAGACAGGAGCCCCTGGTGCTGCTTGGATGGAAGAGCCAGAGGGGACAGTCCAGTGATGGGGAGCTGGTCACAAGTAGGAGGGACGTTGATCAGCAAATACGCGCTGTGCCCAAGGAGCATACAGCCGTAGAAGACACACGGTCATGGGCAGTCCGTGCACCTGCTGTACGTGTGAGATCACGGTACTGCTGTGTCTTTACGGAGTTGGTGGATGGGCTTCAAGTAGCCTAAGAATTAGTAGAGTTTTGATAGACAAAAAATGGGAGTGAGCTTAGAGAAGGGTTAGGAATTTTATTTCAGACCAGAAAATACAGGGCATGTGGAAGATAAGCCAGTGTCCACAGAGCGCATGGAGGGACATGGGGAGGCACGGAGGGGAAGGGGACCTGGACAGGGTTTGGGGTCCAATGGCAGAGGGTCAGCAGTATCCACTGCGGAGTATCCTCGGGAATGGGGAGGGGATCCTGAAGGGTTTTGAGGGGAGAAGGCACGCTCTGCCCGTGTTTCGGGACCTTGAACCCCGTTGCCTTTCGGTCTCCCTGCCGTGTGGCTGCTCCCTCTAGACCAGGTGGTGACAAAGAGCCCGTACGCTGACAGCGTGGACGCTCGGACTCCGAGGTGGGAGCCGGACTCTACCTCACTTTGTTGTTGCATTTCTCCAGAATCCAACAGTGGCTTCAGACACAGTTACTCGTTTGCGCTAAGCTGAACAATGAGTGTAGAGCACTTCCTGAGAATCACGATGTCTCGGGCACAAAAGATATGGATGGCCATATGAAAAATCTTACGAGATTCTGACGCGAAACACTCAGGAAATCGTAACCATATATGTTAGAACGTGACAAAGTGGTAACTATCACGTAATTCCTGGGGGCGTTGGGGACCGTGGACCCGGAGAGCGGCCACGCAGGTGGCCCCCACTGGTGTTGCCCCCACGGAGGAAGGGGAAGTAGAGTTCATGGCCGGGCTCGCTGACGTGTCCCCTCTCCGCCCCCAGCTCTCCGGCGGCTGCGAGCTGACAGTGGTGATCCACGACTTCACGGCCTGCAACAGCACCGAGCTGACCATCCGCCGCGGCCAGACCGTGGAGGTTCTGGAGCGGCCCCATGACAAGCCGGACTGGTGCCTGGTGCGGACCACTGACCGGTCCCCCGCCGCAGAAGGTCTGGTTCCCTGTGGCTCCCTGTGCATCGCCCACTCGAGAAGTAGCATGGAGATGGAGGGCATCTTCAACCACAAAGGTAGGACTCCACGGCGCGTGGATGGCGGTGACACCGCCCCCTCGGAATGACACCGGTACTTCTGTCCCGGTTTCTTTGCAGCCTCGTAATAGGTGTGACTCCTCCTGGTCACTCATGCTTCGGTCTGTGATCAATGTGTCTCTGGGCTGTTGTAGTCCACGAGGAGCTGAAGTGGGGATGAGGATTTCACCTGTTAGCCAGCAATAATGAATGAGTGCCTCATTCCCCACAATGGTATAAGATACCAGTCTAGAGACGAAGAAGGGGGCCGTTGTTTGGAGGCCAGTGTTATTTATAAATGCGGAACACAGAGAAGGTACTGTTCTCCTCCAGGTGGTGTTGAAACAGGCAGGGGAGGTGGGACCTTGTGGAGCATCTCATTGATCGCATTTTCACGTTGTGGCTTCTTTATTTGGTTAGTGTGAAATCCCAGAAGGCCAGACGCTGCAGGCCCTGAGAGTTTAACCTTGCCATCATCATGGCTTCGCAGTTTCTCAGGACTCCCCAAGTCCCCAGGCTCCCTGCCCCGAGAGAGGCTGGCCTGGCTGAGTCGGGCCGGGCTCCACGTTACAGCTCTGCAGCCACGACTGCCAGGAGAGGGGGCTTTGGCAAGAAGCACCTTTAAACCAGTCGGAGAAGAAGGCATTTGGCATTCTTCCGTGACTCCTTTAGACAGAGCTATCTATAGCAAAACTGCTTTGCTGTGTGTGTCTGGATGAATCAGATCTGGGCTTCCAGCAAAAGCGCGAGTCTGTTTCTCCTGGGTGTTCAGCACGGAACCGCTGGCGATGTTCTGAATTGAGGTGGTCTGCGGGTGTGATCTACACGCTGGATTTCCAGCCCTGGTGTGAAAAAGAGTGCGTGATTACTTTAGCGTCATTGCATGTTGAAGCGATGATGTATTTCATAGAGTGGGTTAAACATAGTGTACTGTTAAATTAATTTCACCTGTTGCTTTTTTTTTTAATTGTGGCTCCTAGAAAATTTTAAATTACATATCAGCTCGTACTGCCTTTCTTTTTGACAAGTGTTGGTTTAATCTTTCATCGTAAGTGAAAAGCTACCTTGAGACTCTAAGCCCTTCCAAGAAACATTGGTCTATAGCTTCTAAAATAGTGCAGAATTGATAGTTTATGCGCTTTGAACCATATTATGGCACAGTCTTAATTTTCTTACAAGACAGGCAAATGGTCGATTTGTCCAGACTGGAGGACAGTGCAGTTTATTTTCCCTTCCTGAGGGAGGATCACTCAAGCCTGCCATATTCAAGTTCTTTGCTGTTCATTTGAGGATATACTCCCTGCATTTATCATCGGCACCCTCTTTGCCTTCATCATGACACATCCCGAAGTCTGTCCTCTGGCCGTGGAGGGGTTAGTTATGGCGTCGAGCTAAACAAAGCTGCACAGGACACAGCTACTGATTACCTCTTCTCCTTAATTACAGCCCCAAACATGTTCTGGATCCCTCGGGGCCTAAGTAGCATCTTATCGTCACTTCAGTAAGAAACTAGAAGAATTTAGCTATTATTTCTCCAAGGATCCAAAGAGAAAGAATATTCAGATTTTGACCGGCAGCCGAGGTGTCCACTTTGACTTCTGGCGAAGGTGTCAGTGAGAATGTAGAGCAGCCTGAGATTTCCCCTAATGTGACACGTGAGGGCAGGTTGAGGTCTGTGTGAGGTGCCCACGTGCCCACTGCCAGAGCAGTTCCAGGGTTGCGTAATATGTTTAAGTCCTCGAGTTTGAGCTGAAAATAAAGCTCAACTTTTTTCTCAAGCTAATCTATTATACAGAGGAGCCCTGGTGAACTTAGCATCCTACAAATAACACTTGTTCTGGAAGATTTCTTTTTACATGTGCCTTTCCTGTGGTGTGTTCCCTACTTCCTGGTGTTCACAATTGCAGGCTAGCCAAGAGGAAAGAACCATGTATTTATCACCCTTGACTTTGTCCTGAAAACTTCTCACGGAGGTTGGATTTTTTGCTTATTTCTAAGTTTAGGTACCATTTTGTTCCCTGAGCCCTTTTTCTCTGATATTCTGTGACATTCTAGAAAAGTTCTTCCCGGCCCCCCACAGACCCGCTGACGCTCCATCGTTACCAAGAAGGTATTTCTTCATGGAGCACAACCTGTTGCGAACCAACAGCCAGGGGCTCAAACCTCAGCCATTGTTTCCCGCGTTTTTATTTTTCCTATAATGCAAGGAAACCGAAGATGATCCATTCCCCCATAGTGTTAGGACTCGGGCAGTAGATTGGGGTAGGGAACTCGTCCCTGAGGAAAGAACTATGACAGACCTCTGCCAGAGCCTCCCGTCCATGGTCAAGTCCAGGACAGCTTAGGCAGCAGTGACCAGAGTCTTCGTCTAGGAGAAGAGGCTGTCATCAAACAGTCTGGAGAACAAGGGACGAGGATCTAGGAATAAAGTCCAAAAAAAGATGGGGAGCCTCGGGGAGGAAGAGGCCACCGGGAAAGCAGGTCTTGATTTGCTTCTGCTTAGTCCTCCTTCCTGCTCCTGTGTGAAGTGGAGTGCGTGCCATTTTGACTGTCCGTAGATTGGTGTGTGCCGGGCGCTTTGGTGCGTGTTATTCACGTGCTGCTGCTTGCCCAGCGTCTTATTTTGAGCCCCTTTGTGTTTTGAGGGCCGCACTGGGCTCGAAGGGTACTGCCATGAGGAGTATGGCCCCTTCTCTAGTAAAACTTGATTTCTGTCACCCTTATGGATCTCCTCGGGGCAATACCAGACAGGCAAGCCAGTCTTGCCTTTCACAGATTTCAAAACTCATGAACGATAGGGAATTGTCAGATGTATTTATCGCTAGTCACTTGCTGTTAATCTCTAAAGATGCTTTCTTAAATGTCTTTGATTCTTGCTGCTCTAACCCTGCAGGCAGGAGGAAGGAGCACGTTTACTAATCTCTAGTTCCAGAATTTTCTCAACCTTATTGCCTCCGATATTTTTTGTAACCCTCCAGTCAAAACAACTTAAATTTCCATAAATTTCAAATGTAAAAAACATTCCTAGTAAAGTCAAATGTCCGATTGTGAATAATAAGATATTTTAAGAATTGGGATTTGACTATAAGTATAAATACTCAAATCATCCAAGAAGTACCCAGTATCCACTGGGGATACTGCCCAGGTCCCCTGCTGGTTTCGAAGCATGGCTAGAGCTGGAGTCTGTCGGGCAGTGAGAACATGTGGCATTTATTAGCACTTGGGTCACTTTTATCGTGCTACGTAACTTATTTAAAATGAACGAGAACTGTAATTGCACACTTTGTTTTCAGGGAGATATTTCTGTGTCTGAAACTAGAGTCCAGTGTGAAGATTGTTCTGTTGAGAAGCGCTCTGCCTTTTTCAGGGGAGGCCAGTGTCGGAAAATCGCCGTCGAGTCCGCGTCTGTAGGCGTTCGGGCCTGGCGTTTCGTTCCGGCTCTGCTCTGGCCGCCTTGCTCCCTTTGGCACAGCGACTTAGTCACAAATTAGGCAGGTGCCAAGCACGTGAAAGTAGAACAAGGATTCGGCAGACTCTTGTGCTCATCCAGTCACATGTGCGTTTGTGGCTTTTACTGTCCACCATTACGTCAGAATCTCTGGGGCGGGGGCCTGGACATGGGGATTTTTTTTTTCATCTGTGCCCCCGTGAATGTGATCTTCGTCCGAGATTAAGAAACTCTGATCTCCCCCCATCTCGCGTATAGTGTGCCGATTTCCAGCCCATCTGATTCTCGGGTAGCCACTGGCAGCACCACGGGCAGACTGTAAACCAGGACGCGTTTCCCTTGTGGCCTAGTCCGCAGTGTGTCTGAGCCCATCGTCATCCATCCAGGGCCGATCGCCCCACCCCCCGCCCCTTTCCTCACGCTCCGCGTCTGAGCGGCTGGCCCTGTGGGGTCACGGCTCTGCCTCTGCTGGTGGCTGCCCCTCCGCTGCTTTCTCCCTGGCTCTGGAGCTGGCCACATCTCTCCCCTCAGCTCCCTGTCCCTGGGCCCCCATGTCACACCGGTGAGACCAGGTGACAGAACTTTACCAGAGGTTTGCAGGTAGTAGCAGGAAGGGGAGGACTCAGAAGGCGACCAGGTGTGTCCTCTCTCAGGAACCCCGGGCCCGGGCCTCGTCCCCTGCACTCCCAGCCTGCGCTCGTCATCAGGGTTCGGCTGGCCCCCAGCTCAGGGTTTGCCTCAAAGCTGTTTCCCTCTGCAGCGTACAAGCATTTACTGAGGTTCCTCAGCCTCATCCGAACCCCCTCCCCAGTTCCCGGACAGCAGCAGCTCAGGACTGTCCCGCCGACAGAGGGCCTCGTCCTGTGCTTTCCGGCCCCTGCCCCCCAACACCACCACCCAGAAAAGCAGCATCTCTGCAGACATGGTGCTTCTGTTCCTTCTCCAGAAACCTCGGTGACCGAAAGCAAGCACAGCTCCCTGGCCCGAGACCTCTTGTACTTCCCCAGGTGTACTGGGCACAACTGTTTTAAATTTGTTCAACACAGATGGCATCTTTCCCAAATCATGAAACTGCCCGCAAAGCTGAATCGTCTCCTACCTCTAACTGCTTGTGATTTTTAAGTGATCTAATAAGTTTTCAAAAAATTCCAGGCATTAAAAAGACTTCAGTGACATTAAACAAATTTAGTTGACTATATCGTGATTCTGGCATATTTAGACATCTGCTTAGTGCCAGGTTGCCTTCTTTTAGTCAGAAAACACACCCAGGCATATGTGTGCATAGACATTTTAAACCTAGGTCTGCCTACATGTTCTTGAAAGATAGATATAATGGAAGATCTGTATACTTTCTTAAAAAAAAAATTAGCTTGGAAAGGAGCAGGTTTTCTCTGTTCGAACAGGTGCTGATGTAAATCCCTGTGGGAAGCAGCACAGAGAAATCTGGAGCCCCAGGAGCAGAGGCAGTGGCCAGGGGGGGATGATGGCCTGTGATGAAGGAATGCCCTCTGTGCCGCGTGTGATTGTGGGGCAGCCGTCACGCTGCCGAGTGCTGCACGTTGGAGGTGCTTTCATGCTCCAACTTCGCATTAAAGTGTTTGCTGAAACGAAAAGAGCCATGAGCAGGTATCAACACTATCCCTATTAGAAGATCACAAAATTATATATACAGCAAAGTTATAAACAAAGAATGAAGAATCCACCTTCCCACGCTTGGCTCAAAATGGCCAAGGCACAGTGTGTAGAAAGATGTATAATCAGGGGAAGCAAGTCTTGCTCTCTCTCGGTGACTCACGGGCTGGGCGGAGCGGCCGCAGGTACAGCATGAGGTGTCCACCCCCCGCCTCTCTGTGGACTGGACTGTTTGAACTGTGGCCTTTCTGACATTCGGAGATCTCGGGCTTTGCTGTTCACTAGGCAAGGCAGGGCTCTTCCCCTTTAAGTTTATTCACTAATTAGCATCCGCAGAAACTGAAAAGTTACAGAGAGATGATGCGTCTGGTGAGAGATTGTTTAAAAGTACCGCGTACTGGTTTTTTATTAAGTATTTTGAAAATAAATAAATTCGATGTATGGAGGGAAACAGTTGTATGTTCAGAGTTTGCACTTGCTTCGTGGCTTAGCGGGTTGTGCCTCTGACGACACCTGATACAATGAAGTGTGTGCCAGACAAGGCACGGTGTGCTCGGGCTCTTCCGCTGCGTTCCTTTCTCCTTCCTTCCGGAGAAGCATGGGATGATTTGCAGTTATGTTGTGTTCCTAGAGCTAACTCACCCCTCAGAAGTCAGAACATTGGTAGACGTGACTGTAGATCCTGATGGCTGAGCCGAAAATGCAGTGACAGGGAAAAGACCTTCACAGACTCTGGCTGACGCTGAAGGGCAGGCCCTGAATCGTGTATCCCTGATCAAAGCTGATGAAAGCTCTGGGTCCCCTTCCCACGAAAACATGCACAGGTACAAAACTGCATATAGCTCAGTGACCCCACGTTCAGAACTCTTTTTCTAAAAGAAAAAAAAAAAAAAGCAAATTTTAAAACTCACTCTTAGACACTTCACATAGTTCAGCATTAAACCCCGAAGAGGTGTAAAGTGAGAAGTCTTGTTCCCACAGTCCTATTGCATGTACAGGTAACTATTTTCATTTGTTTCTAACTTCCACTTCCGGTACTTGGTTAGGTAAGTACAAACGTGCATTCATTCCTCCTTCCCTTTTCTTACGTAAAAGGTAGTGTATTTTTTCCTTGGCTTTTTTTCTACTTTGCTATGCCTTTTATTTTAGAAAGGACTCCATACTAATATGTAAACACCTTTTTACGGATGGGCAGTACTTCATGTGTGCACATCACGTAGGTTATTAACTTAGTATAAACGGCCTGCAGCGGATCCCCTTGCATAAATATTTCATTCACGTGCAGGTCTATTCTACAGGATGGAATTCCAGAAGTGGGGGTGATGGAATGAAGAGTAAATGCATTCATGGAAAACAAACTTTTAAAGAAGAATTATCTGAATCATAAATTAACTACATCAGAAAAAAATCATAGTGAACGTGGTTCCATGGTGTAGCAGTCAGCACGTCTGCTTTGCACACAGAAGGTCCTGGGTTCACGCCCCAGTGGAGCCACGGTCCATGGTCTACGGCCATGCCACCCTGAACAAGCCCGATGTCTGATCTCGGAAGCTAAGCAAGGTAGGGCCTGGTTAGTCCTTGGATGGGAGACCACCTAGGAAGACCAGTTGCTGTAGGCATAAATAATAATAAGAAGAAGAAGAAGAAAAAGAAAAAGTTATAGTAAACATGCTATATCATAATAACATTTGCTTTTATATATGTTTAGTTTTAACTTATATATTTTTAATGACATTTGAGTTATACTAAACCCCTTGAATTATCTGAATTCATTTTACCCACTTAGGGAGGAGGAGTGGAAATGCCCCCTTTGAATAAGGTTATTCTTAAATCATTTACATAAATTAAATCACAAGTCTCTATGTGACTCCTTTGAGGTGAGATTTTGATGGACATTTTCCTACAGAACTCTGTGTGGGAGCAGTCAATGAAATACTAATCTGGATAATATTTCACCAATTTCTGCATTTTTATTATAGATTCAGTCAAAGAGGTACAAATTAGGAGTTCACCACTAGATATAAGTGGTGATGATTGACAGAGACCCAGTAACTTCCTTCAGTCTGTGTGTAAAAATAGCACTTTGTGGGCCGTGTTTGTCTTCCATCCACACAGAGCTGCTTGTGGGTCCAAACCACAGCTTCGCTGAGAGAAGGCCTCGTGCACAGCTCCGTCTGTGGCTTCTGTAATGGGCTTGCGAGCTCTGTCGAACCTCTCGAAGGATTCATTTTCTTATCACTAACATTTCACAGTGAATTTTGAAAAATATTTCTAAAACCCTCCCCAGTCTTATTTCCTTTTTTACTGACGCTGAGGAAGGATTTTGGAGGGGAAAGGAGAGTGGGGTGGAGGGCTAGTGGTCCGTCAGAGGGCTAAGGAGGCTGACCTTTGAACTTTCACCCCACAGCCAGCTTTGTGTAGGAGAGGGGTCCTGGCTCCCCTTTCTGGGGTCCCATGCGGGTGAGAGCGGCCGCCCTGGAATCTTCTGAGATGTTTCCCTGCCCGGGCTGTCAGGCCTGTCCTAGGGCGGGCTGGCCGGCAGTCATCAGAATCCTTTGCACAGCTCGGCCATTCCACAAGGGGGTCATCGTTTTCCCAGACTTTTCTAGCCGAGCGCAGGACAGGGGCCCGGGTGTTTATCGTCCAGACACTCAGGGGACAGTAAGCAGGCTCGCCGCCTTGGCCGCCTGGCGAGGCCGCGCTGGAATCCGGTGTTATCCTAAGTCACAGCGTGGCCCTGTGGGCTCCCCGGCGCCCTTTCCTCCCCCGCGCCTTTACCAGAGTTTTTGCATTTTCTAGAAGGAAAGAATGTTAAAGTTCTCTTCTTAGAGACCCATAAGTTAGTTTCCCATTTGTCTCAAAACTAATTAGAGCATTTAGGTTCTGGGTCGCAGAGCAGACTGCGTGACAGAACCCCGCAGACCACATGGCTTGAGCAACAGGAGTTGACTTTTTCGTAGTTCTGGAAGCTGCAAGTCCACGATGGAGGTGTCGGCAGCGTTGGTTTCTCCTTGGCTTGCAGACAGCCACCTTCTAGCTGTGTTGTCGCGTGGCCTTTCCCCTGCGCGTGCCCTGCTGCCGTCTCTGTGTCCGATTTTCCTGTTCCTGCAGGGACACCAGTCACACTAGATTAGGACCCACCCGAGCAGTTTCATTTCGACTTAACCACCTCCCTAAAGACCCCGTCTCCCAATACAGTTGGAATCTGAGGTTCTGAGCTTTAGGACTTCACCACACAAATTTGGGAGGACACAGCTAGCCCATAAAAGGGGAGCGCCGGGGCCTCAGAAAATGCCTGGCGGTAGCGTGCCAGGCCCGCTGCTGCTTTTCTCTGCATTTTGCTCCTCAGGATGCCCCATGACCATATACACTGTCGTCACCCCCATTTCATGATGAGAAACGGAGGCTCAGAGAACGGAACTTGACCACGCCTGGTAGGTGATGGAGAAGGGGATTTTTAAAACAGCGGTCAGACTTCAGGGCTCCAGTTCATAACCACTATGCATCCTGCTCTCCATGCGAGCTGGAAGGAACGTCTCCAGTCCAGGGAGGAAGCTGTAGCCTCTAGAAAGAAAACTCGGGCGCTTAAGCCCCGTCATTTGTGGAAGAGCTGCTTCCAGAAGCCGGCCTCCGAAGTCCAGGACACACGAGCCGTTTGCATTCATTCCTAGAGCCCTGTACATTCCTCAGAGGCCACGGCCCCTGCAGTCCCTGCTCCGGGAAGGATCTGTTTTCAGCTTTCTGGTTTGAACGATGCTGTAATTCCAGTTGCCTCCCACCACCCAGAGAAGTCGTCCTAGCGGAAATCTGTTCTCTATCCCTCTCGTGGGCCACTTCCCTCCTGCCCCTCCTCCCCAAGTCAGCACAGAACTCGAGTGACTTGCTATGAGTCAGCGAATGGAAGAACCAATCACAAAAGTAAAAGCAGTTTTTTAAAATCAGTTTGCATTCAGGAGTAGAAGTTTCCTGCTCCACAACTCAAATCCTCCCTCTTCCCCTGCCCAATCCCATCCCCCCCATCCCCCTAAAAAATCAAAATCAGCTGCATGGGCTCCCAGCTCGTCCTTGGAGGAGCTGGGGAACTCTGCTTCCTGTCGAGTCTCCATCCTGACCCCTCCCTGAGTGATGCTGTGGCCTACACCACTCCGAAGTTTAACGGAGTTGGGACATCACGAGCATTCATTGGCTCTCGGGGGTTGGCAACATCACTCTGATTCTTTGAACACTACTGTTTTTGTTATTTTTGTAGGAAACGCATTTGCGAGGCTACCATCTCATATTGCCATTCTGCAGATAGCCCCCCGTGCTGGTGCAAACAGAGAAGGCCACATAGCGAGTTAAAGTGCGATGTAAAAAAGGCGTATTTGAATGTTTGTTTTGTTAAAGAGAAAAACTCACCATCGCTTGTGAAAAGATAGTAAGTAAAGCAATGAAAAGGAGCCTGTGGGATTTTTGGCACCCGGATGAAGTGGTCGGATGCCCCATAAAGGTGCTTTTGTGGATTGGCCGCTGTGCTAGAAAGCAGCAGGAAATGATGTGCTGAATGGCGCCTTCAGAAGCAGGATTTAGTCATCCAGCCCCTTCCCTCCGGGGCGGGGGGTGCTATCTGCGGGGCAAGAAACCGCACGGAACGCCCTCTGAACAGGAGAGTCTTTGTGCATGGGACCTGAGGAGCTCGCCCCTGCTGGGGCAGCTGTGCTGAGGCCGCACTGCAGACAGGCCATCAGGAAGGACGGGCCATCAGGAAGGACGGGCCATCAGGAAGGACGGGCCATCAGGAAGGACGGGCCATCAGGAAGGAGACCGGCCACGTGGCTCCCCAGCGCCCCCGTCCCCAGCTGCAGAACGCCTGCTGTCAGTAACTGGGCTTTTAGGATGAGCTTGAAGAATAGACCACCAAAAACTCATCAGGGTTGCTGACGATGTTTTAAGTTTCAGCTAAATACTGCTGATTTTTAGAGGAAGTTGTAACTAATGTTCCTAATAGTTAGGTCATTTGAGTTTCCATCTTGAAATGTAGCTGATACTATTTTATGCATGTATCCTCTCTCTCGCTCTTAAGATTTCGGGGTCCTTTTCAGCCTTCATTAACTTGCCGATGACTAGTGTTTCCTTCTTCTTCAAAAGGTGCTCTGATTTTACTAGAAAGACTTTGGATCCTTTGGCTCATCTGAATTTTAGTTTTACAGAAAGCTTTCTTTTAAGTGTATTTTTAGCCCTAGCTTTAGAAGTATTATTTGTATAGGGACCCTTTTTACTGGATTTTTTTTCTTCGAGACCTCCTTTGGCAAAAATGACCTTGGCTCATATTTGGACAGGTAAATAACAGGCACTTGCACATTGAAGCTTTAGTTTTAAATATTTGAGACATAATTATCACAAAAGAAGGTTACATAAAAATGGTTGAGGTAGCATTAATTTTGTCCAAAAGAATTCCTTTTCAACCAATCTAAATAAAAATGCCTATTGTCACGAGAATGAGATTGGCTGTTATAATTTTGCCCCATAAGTGTGCAGAAAAATAATGATTTTATATCTCTTCAGGATTTTTTTTTTTTTCAATAAATCATAGATCCTTTTATTTACTGGTCATTTTTAATTTGCCTAATTTACATCTCTTTTCCCATAAAAGTTCTCTGACTTTGCCTATTTTTCTCTGGGAGCTTTTTTCACACACTCAGTTTCTTTAGCTAATTGCATTTAGTTAACATAACACTCAGTATTTTCATTTTCAAAAACTTCTCATTTTGAAATAATCTTAGACTTAGGGAAAAGTTGCAAAAATAGTACCGAGAATTCTTGTGCACCTTTACCTACCTCGCCCAGTGTCACATGACCCTGGGTTCAGAGATCCAAACCAGGAAACCAGCCCTGAGGCAGCGCTTTTAACCAAACCACACCTTATTTCAAATTTCGCTCTCCTGTGTTTTTTCTGGTTCAAGATCCAGTCCAGGACCCTCGTTGTATTTCATTTTCTCCAGTCTGTCACGGTTCCAGTACTTTTTCTTGTTTTTCGTGACCTTGACAGTTTTGAGGTATTTCTTTATTTTGTGAGATGTCCCCTCATTTGGGCTTTATCTGATGCTTTCTCCCGATTAAATAGAACTTACGCATTTGGGGCAAGAATGTCACAGAGGTGGCTCTGTGCCCTTCTCAGTCCATCATATCCAGGGACCTCGGGAGGATCCTGATGTGCCCCATTGCTGGTGACCTTAATCCTGGGTTATAGTAGTTGTCTGCGGTATTCCCGCGCTGTAAAGTTACCGTTTTTCTCTTAGTAAATGCCTTGTGAGACATACCTGGAAATGCAGCTCACTCTGCTGCTCATCCTGCCTCGACCGCCTGGTGTTAGCATGCAGCCCTCATTGCTGTGGTGTTTGTGACAGTTATTCCCGTGGTGATCTTCTGTTTTCCTCATTTCTTTTAAATTTATTTAACTAGAATCCTGTAGAGAAGAGTGGTCCTCTCCGCCTCATTTATTTGCTTACTCAGTTATGTATATCAGCATAGAGTCACGGATATTTTATTGCTGTGGGTCCTAACCCTGTATTGCCATTATTTTGTTGCCCACGTTGTTCCAGCCGTGGTCATCAGGCGCTCCTTTAGGTTGGCCTCTGCATGCTCCGGACATAGGCTCGTTGTCTCTGGAGTGCTGCCTTGCTTTCTGGCGAAAGATGCCCCTGGCCGTCTTCTGTTTTCTTTGCTGCAGTCCTAGATCAACCAACCATGTCTCCAAGAAGCCTTGGTTCCTTTAATTGGAGAATAGTATCAAAAACTAAGGCCTGGGTGCTAGGCGTGCTCCGTGCTACGTGGTGGCGTGACTTCTAGGTCTTCTCAGCAGACATGCCTGTCCGCACACACGTCTGTATTCAAATCCCATCTATCCCTCTCTGTACGTCGGCATGTGCATACAGAAACGCGCGGTATCATACTGAAACCTGACTCCTGCCAGACAGTATGGGGTGCGTCCTTTGCCCTCAGCCCTCCCGACTTGTAAGCTTTTTCCCTGACAGTGAGACACCTGCATCTCATTATCCAAATAACTTATTCGTTCAGCCCTGGTATTAAAGCCCATTTTTTTCGTCTTTGGAAATTGAATATTTTCTTTACCTAAAATGACTTGGCTTTAAAAGACTCCACTTCATCTCGTCTCATCACCAACCACTACCCCTGTGAGATGCAAACTCAACGGTTCTTTTCATCTTTGGTTTTACGGGGTCACAGTCAAAATACTGTTTTTCAAAGTCACTTAGGTGAGCACTTTCTTCCCCCAGCCCCCCACCCCCGCCGGTGTGGTCACGTTTTTCCTCCGTGATGCTTTCCGTTCTGAGCGCACACGCCAGTCCTAGGTGATTTTAATTATGTCTTTTGGGGGCATGTGAAACATAACCATGGTCCCAGGAGTCGACAGCCACTTTCCTTACGTGTAAATCTCCCTCGTCGCCTCTCCCCAGCGCCCCTCGCCGTTGGTCCTCACAGACGAACGTGCTGTCCTCAAGAGCACTGTCTTCAACAGTGGTTCTTCCATTTTCTTTGTGACATTCGTAATTCTGTGTCCAGCCAGCAGATGAAAAGAGCAAACACATACTAAAAATACCAAAAAAGAAAAACCCAGAATTTCTCACTTTCCTTCACCGTGGCCGTGGACAGACCGGTTCCACCCGTTCTCGAGCGTCTCAGTCGCTTCCCATTTTCTTGCCGGGGATGGCACACTGTCATTTCTCTTAAAACGTCTCCCCATGAACTGAAGTCACCAGCCTCTGTCACCCTCTCCTTCTCCTCCCAACCACAGCCACGGTTCCCCCCAAGCTTTCCTTCCCATTAGTCCGCTGACATCACCCTTGGGTCTTCTTCACTTGACCTTGGTCGGACTCTTAGAACAGATTCCCAGTCACACCACCAAGGTAGAAATAGCCCCGGAGTTCAAACCTTGTTTCCGAGAGACTTTCGCCCACCGTCCCTCTTCCCTCTCGCCCCAGCCCTTCCCCCACCCCTGCCTTGTGTTTTCACGTGGCCTGTCAGGCCGGGGCTGAGATGACCCCTCCTCCCAGGTCGGGCTCATGCGGTGCCTTTACCCGACGTGATTTATCTTCACTTACTTTGTAAAGTGCCGTATGACACGGTAAATACTCTGTAGCCTCACACTTCATGAAGAGAAGGAAGGAAGGGATGAGAAAAGTTTTTTCCGTTATTCCCTCATTCCTGCGGTGCTGCATTTCTGACAGACGTGAACTGGAAGTTGGAAGAGGACAGTCGCTGGGGAAATTTCCCATCTATCTTAGCCAGAACGTTTTATTCATTTTTCAGCATCATTCCTGTCCTCTTTGCTAGAGGACAGATATTACACATAAAATAATTAATTTCCCTGACAGCTCTTTTTTTCTCTTTTTAATTAATGGCCCTTGCTTGGCAGTCTGTGTTTTTGCAGAGGGACAAAGTGAAATATTTAATAAAAGTTGTAGTAAACGAAACCTCAGAATGTCAATTCACTTGATTTCCTTTAGAACATAATTTTTACTGCCCATTTTTTTTTTTTTTTTTTTTTTTTTTTTGGCCAAAGAGAGAGAAGATTATTTATTTGGTAATAAAAAGTTTTCATGCACAGAAAATGCAAAAATGCTCTGTGCAGAATTCTGCCTCTTGTCTAGTCCTGGCATAGGTACACCATCCGGATCTGCCAGGAGACCACAGTCAGGAAGAGCAGCCTTGTGCTTTGCTTTTGGACTTTTAACAAGAATACGAGGCCTAATGTGGGCCTATAAATGCCAGCTCCCACTTTGTAGCTGTTTGTCTTAAGGAGGTATCAGTGCCTGAGGCAGCTTTGCTTTGGTGCCCTGGATTTATTCTCTTCCTTTTTTTATAATTGTTCATTATCTTAAGCTGAGAACGAAACTAGAAATCTATGCTATGTTCACATTTTTTAGTTAGAGAATTTTCAAAATTTACTTTGCAACACATGCGGGGGAGGGTGGAAGGAGAACCCAAGTTGAACTGTTTTTTAAACTATGGAACTAAAAAAGACAACATTTTTCTTAGCAAATCAATAAAACAACAGACACCATTTATGCTATCAGATTAGATAAAGCAGAAATAAAGAGAACTCAAGAAGGTAGTACCTGATTCTGTTCAGAGATAAGCGTAGGTTTCAGCAGATAGTGCTCCCTCAGGAAAGTTTAAGTGAGCGAGGGCCACATCACAGTTTTGGGTGTGTAACCAACATTCCAGGTGACTGCCTCAGTGCGGGCATGGCCATCACAGTGTGGTTCGGAGACGGCCGTTTGTGCTTCTCGAATTATCGAGAGGCACGAGCGTGCACACACCGCCCGTGAAGTTGCAGAGTCAGGCTTCGTGGGTTTTAGACAGTGGGCATTCTCCTGCGAAGCCATTGTGCCGTGTGAGACTCGGGGGGAGAACGCGTGGACACTTTGAGGAGCAAGAATGTATGTCGGCCAAAGAAAATACCCAACTTCAGAAAAGGACAAAAACGAGCTTTTGAGATGCTTTGCTACAAATGCCTTTACAAGTCACAAATGTAAGGATATTCATTTTCACTTTTATGGCTGCTGCTTGTAAGGAAGAATGAAGATATGTTTTTAATAAGTGAGGAGTGACATTGTAGCACAGTGATGTAACCAGTTGGCTGTGGACCAAATTGCCTTTCTTTTTGCTATCAAGTCACATCAGGAGGCACTGTCTGTTGTATGTCTCAGAGAAGACCTCCATCCAAACACTGACAAAGCCCAAGTCAGAAAGCCTGGCGTGGGTCCGTCACTCGGCATTTCACTGAGTAAGGAAATCGCAGCTCTGGCTGGCGGAGGGGAGGAGAAACATCTGGCTCACTGCGCCCTCAGAATTTCCTTGAGCTCCAATTAGAGTCACTGTGGTAGAATGTGATCCAGGGCGTCTGGATATTCCCACATGTGAAACCCAACTGCAGAGCGGAGCCGAGGAGCAGGCAGAGGAGAGGGAGCGGGTCCACCTCCGGGAGAGGAGCTGCGGGCCCTGGGGCTGCACAGTCCCCGCCCGAGTGCCTGCCACCGAGCCTGCCCAGCCGGCTGCCTGCCGAGCGCCTGAAGAACCGCTGTCTGATCTTGCTGGAGAGTGGCTTCCTCTGGCTGCTCGTGGGGACAGGTAGGGCAGGGATCCGAGCCTTTAGCCTCCAGGCAGCTCGGCACGCACCATGCCAAACGGAATTAAGCCAGTGGACCCGCTGGACGCGCTCTCCAACGTCGGCGTCGGCACCGCCTACCGCAGCGGCGGGCAGCCCAGCAGCTGCAAGTGCTGGATCCTCGACCTAGGTACGCGGGCGCCAGCCCCTCCCCGGGGGCTCGTGGCCCAGGCGGCTCCCCGGAGATCGCTGCGGGCCTTGCCCTGGAATCTCGTGTGCTTGCACACTGAAGTGTGCTGTCTGCCTTGTGAGGGGGGCTGTGCGGGTATGTTTTGTGGGGACCTCTAGGAATAAGACGAGAAACGGGACTGTGCCCTGTGCAGTCACGTTGATTGCTCCGTCGTAAGGCACTCAATATCCGGAGGCCACTTTTTTCTTGTAAATGGCATGCAAACGGTCTAAAGCAATCTGAGCCGCTGCAAATTGTCTTCTTAGGATTTTAGTTGGTCTTACGTCTGTTTCAGTTTTAATTTTGTTTGGGGTTTTGTCAGACTATTCAAGAAAATGGCAGTGTCCGCATTTATATTTAGATTCTCTTTTGTTTTCTCAAAAGAACTGCAGCCATGGAATAAGATAATACAGTTATATGGGGGGAAAGGGTCTCCAGTAACCGCCGTTGTATTTCAAGGGAGTATGTGTGACAGGCTCTATACACAGAAATTGAGTCAAGACAAGAAAACTTAACTCCTGCAGAAGTAGATGCGCTTTCCTCCATTTGAGGAAAAGACAGCGCAATTCAAAAGAATGACGCGAGGGAAGAAATTAGGCCTGTTGGTCCCCACAGACCCTCCTGCAACACTCCAGAGGAGGCTGGCTTTCCAGCAGCCACCTTTGACACCCATCCAGACCACACAACCGTTGAAAGGAGTTTCTCACTGGCTGTCTCCTGCATGCCAGCAGGATGCCTTCTACCGGAGTATCACTTCTGACTTGGTGCACTTTTGATGTTTGCCTTCACTCTGCCAGCCATTACTCACAGGTGCTCCCGGAGTGGGCAGCGAGGGGCAGGGCGCCAGAGGGACCCCGCGGGACCTTCCGGGCACTTCCATGTTATTGTGAGCTCACTAGAGAAGGGTTAAGATGGAGGGATCCACCAAAGAAGGGGGATCAGAGGAAAACAGAGGCGCAGAAATGTGCTTTCGGCACGTAAAGGGGGAAGTGACACTGTTGATGTGTTTGTCCATGCAATACCGGAGGAAAACAACAGAATTATCTTTGATTAGTGACTCCCAAAGGAGGTAAGTGTTGGCTACGTAAATATTAAATTTCATGGGATAAACATTGTTTTTCATAATATTTCTCATACTTTTTGTTTACAAAGCTATCAAAACATTTTTAAAAGTCACTGACCATAACATTTTTCATATTTATGTTAATTAAATTGTTCCGGAATGGCCTCCCTCTCTCGAGGCGTCTGAGCTGGGCAGATCCATTAGTGACACTGTGCACTAGGAACTCTGCACTGGGTGGTGACAGTCAATGATCCATAGGATCTCTTTACTGAAAAATAAGAACATCTGTGCAGTGAAAAGAACAATTGATAACATCAAAAGCCTGATTCAGAGTCTCAGCCACTCATGTGTCCTGGGTCCCTAGTAAATTACCTTCTCTCTCTGAATTTTATTTCTTTGTGGCAAAATAGGGATAATGATAGAGCACCCCTCTAAATGTATCATAAACATGCCCAAAATTTAGTCTAAAATATTATAATGAGCAATTTTGCTAAAAAGTGTTGGATTTCAAGAAGATACAGCATTCTTCTCATAGAGGGAATTTTGAATCCTAGGAGTATTGTAATTTCTTAGGAATTCTTCTGAAGGGACATTATTAAACTAATTTTTTAAACAGTGAAGGATAGATAGTTAAGCTATTATATTTTTCGTTTCCCCTAGATATATTTTCGTTCTGGCAATTTTCAGACTGTAATGGAAACTCCAGGTGATATTATTCAAGCTGTCATCACAGATTTTCTAAGATAACAAATTTGGAAAGAAATTGATGTCCACTGAGATTTTTATGGAAAAGAAAATCTAATCTAAGTAAAGGATAAATGAAAGAAAGCAAAAATCTAGTTTGCTTTTTTCTTTTTCTTTTTTGGTTTTTTTTTTTGTTGTTGTTTTTTGTTTTGTTTTGTTTTTTGAGAAATATGACTGTCCATCTTTTCCCAAACCTTCATGGTGCTTCCAAGACAGTTTTCTAAATGCCATGTTATCTAAGTGATATTTTAATACTGTCTGATTCTACTCGTTAAATTGATTATGGGGGAAATATATATGTATCCGGCTTAAAAAGGAAAAAATGACTGAGTAATATCCCATAAACAAGTCCCAAAGTAACTTTAAAATGCCCAGTAAATTATAGAGAGTGATTACAAAGCCTTTCTTTATACCCACAAGCAGTCTGGGGGTTCATTTGTTGGAGTACCTTGGGGAAAGGCAATTTTTCTGCTTTCCGACATACTCAGTGCAAATTCTTGTGCAAATGTCAAGTTTTGCCTGGAATAGCATGCACGAAGCTGTTTTTATTTGCAGACATCGCCATTACCAATAACTGACACAGCCATAAGCCAGGGGAGTTTTACTGCTAAGTAATTGCTAGGAAAAGAATGCAACAGAGGGCAAGGGCAAGGTCAAGAAGAGCTATAAATCGTCTTTGAAGAGGGCTCCAGTGGGAGCGGGCAGTCATACCAGCAGCGTAGTGGAACTGTAGACGTGTTCTCCTTCTGGAGCAAGTACCCTTTCGTGGACACGTGGGATCCGTTCCAGTGCTGGACGTGGTCCCCTGCGGCGTCCTCCACGTTAGTCAGATCACATACAGAGGGAACTGTGTGCCTCATCGTTCCTGAACTCTTCAGCTCTTTTTGTTTGTTTCTTTCTTTTTTTCTTTTTTGAGGAGAAGGGTGGATTCTCACCAGTGCAGTTTTTGTTTTTATAATTTAAAGAAAAACACTGATTTCTCCACGGAAACACAGTGTGAGCCCACGCTGGGACTGCCCAGGCAGGTTCAGACCACGGCCACCTTCACACTCAGGACCCGTGCACAGGACACGCGGTTTCCTGGGAGCAAACGAAAACACACAAGTATTCAGCACAATATCGTGTTGTTTCAGCTGTGAAGACCAGTCGTTTCCACACAAGTTACTGTGCAAACTAAATGCTCTCTCAAATAGTTTTTGCTCTTTCCGTTTAAATGAGTCAGAGTTTAAAACGCAATATGCAGAATACGGCGGGAATAGCGTGTGACTGCGGAAGTTAGACCACCAGTGTGCTTGTCTTGGCTCACTCTGCCAGTGCCACCCCGGCCAAATCCTTCTTAATCTCGCTCCAATGCAGTTTCCTCATCTGGGGGGGGCGGGGGAGTATGCTTGCTATGGTTTATGTTCTCCAAAAACTACATTCAAGTTTTTTTCCTTTTAAGCAAACTGCAGTTTTAAAATGATTTTATTTTTCCAGTTGTCACTCATCAAAGATATATTTAATTGCCACTCTTAGCTTATGATGACAATTTTTTTTTTGAGGGGGAAGTAGTGTTACACACTAAACTTATATCTATTTCTAGCCAAAAAGCAAAGAAACTTAAAATTGTTTGGCCCTAGGGTGAATATAAAATTTCAAAATATTAAAACTTTTTGAAGTTAATATTAAAAAGAGACCGAAATGTCCCCTCGGTGCCCTAGAAACCTGCAGGTCCTGGGATAGGAGCCTTCAGAGGCGGGGCCTTTCCCGGCTCCCTCTAGGCTGGGGCAGCCTCCTCCAGCAGTAACTTCTCTGCGGTGTGTGCTCTTTCTGAGTGTATCCCTTCAGCTGGGCTTCAGGGGGAGGTCAAATTTATGGCTTTTCACTCTGAGGAATTTCCTCCAGGTGCTCAGAGTGGTCCTGCGGGGTGAGTGAGCAGTCTGCCTGGGAGCGCTGGGTAGGGGGCCCTGGAAATGGTCCACGAGGCCCCTCCATTTCCTCTTCCTGTCTCCAAGGCCTGCAGGGAGCGGGTGGGGAGGACCACAGCCCACGTGCTCCACGTCATTTTTTACAATTCTCACATAAAACCATGCAAATGTGAACAAAGTGTAACACCCCAAAATATAAAGCTTCTCTGAAACTATATGCCAATTGTTAAAAAAAAAAAAAAAAATTGGAAAATCCACAGATCTATAGAGCAGCAGAGGGGGGTGACACCCACAGGCAACCACTGAAAATACTTGGACACATGTCCTTCTAGTCTTTTTGTATATGAGATGGTGCGCCTTTCATTGATACTTTTAAAGTCTGACTATATGAAATCATCTCTGCCTTTCTATTGTCTGTTTTCTCAAATGCACAGTTAAAGTATTTGTCATTGCATCTCGTTAATAGCAGTTCACAGTCATGAAAACAGACCTATACCTTATCAGCACGAAAAGACTAGAGTTATTCTCCTGTCTAAGGAAACAGCCCCAAAAAGCTTCTGGAACAAAGTTTATATCCCTAAGCCAACTCCCCTTCCCTTTTTATCTCTTAAAGCTGATGGATTACGGGAAGAAGTGGCCCAGTGACCCATGTGAAGTCGAATAAGGAGTCTTTAATAACTAGAAGGGAATGTGCTTATTATGATGTAGAACTAAAAACTGAATGTTTTCCCTTTGTCTTTCTCCAGCTAGAAAGAAAGCCAACATCCAGGGCATACCCCAGCCATCCTGCACCCCCATTCCCCAGCCCAGGCTGTTTGGTTATTTCCTGCTGTTGCCACCCTCCCGGGCTGTGGCAGAGCCATTCTGCCACACGGGGCACTAATTAAAGCCAAGGACAGGATTTGTGCATTGATCGGCGTTCACAGCAGAGGCGGTCTTTTCATTTCCTTTGTCTCTGAGCCGGCTTTGTTCCTTCCTGGAGCAGCTCCAGGCATCCCTGCCCTCCTTCCTTCTGCCTCACTGTCTCACTCAGCTGCCTGAAGAGCAGCGCCTGAGGGAGGGTCCTTCACCGGACACCTGGCTGGTGAGGAGGTGTGGGGCTTCTTAGACGCCGCCAGGCCCGGGCTCAGCCATTGTTCCCGAAACACGTTATGGTGGAGATTGCAGCTCGCATGTTGGATACGTGAATGAGCAAAGGCAGTTGCTCAAACCCTCTTTTAGTTTATTGTTTTGGCTTTTGTTGTCGTTTTAGTATGCAGTGTCCTGTAAAGAGAGCGGGCAGTCCTCAAGAAATTTCAAAATCATAATTTGGGAAAATTTGGGAAATAAAATTCAGTGCCATTGAGTTCTTATAGGGAAGTGGGGGGTGGGCAAGACGTCACACAATCAAACTAGCCGAGGTTATGAGATTGCAACCTTTAACCCTGTGTTCTTGGAGGTAGAGTGTAGCAGTGCAGGACACACACACCTTGGACTTCCTGCCTCCTCAAGTTTGTGGTTAACATTTTAATCCCGTTTTCAAGTGCTTGGCTTTAATTAGAGCAGCATTTTGCTTTTGGTAGAGGTGTTAACTAAAATGTAATTGTGAAAGGAATTCCTGATTGGTTAGAGCTTTTCATTTCTTTGTTTTTGAACCAAACCACCAGGGACCCTAGAATATAATGTACTAGATATTTGCTTTGCGGTTTGGGGGTGGGGGGATCATCCATTTCCTGATTCTCCACAGCTGTAACTCTTTCTAAACTAATACTCCATCCCCTGAGACTGAAACTCCAGCTAACCTGCCCCGTAGATGATGTGAAGAGTGTTATAGCTTGGCAAGCTCACTGCACAGCATTCCAAGGCCAGTTTGGTTTTTTTTTTTTCCCCTTAATGCTATATAAAAATGAGTATATGGCTCTATGAAATGAGTTATGTGGCTCTATGAAAACATAAGTTTGCATGGTTTATAGCATGTTGTGGTTAGGTATGTTCTTATGCAATTATGCATTTTCAAGAATGTAGGAAAAAGACTTTTGCATGTTGGCATTCTGAATCTGGTCTTAATTTAAAATAATAAATTTATATGTGAATGAAGAGAAATCTATCACCACCTGAAATAAATCACATGGTTTAAGCCTCTAACTGCAGAATGTTCTTTTAAACCATTTTGCATGGAGATGTCTTTGTCTTCATATAAGACATTTCCAACTTTGAAAAGCTACAAATTGCCTCCTAAAAGCAATCTTTGGTTTCCTCTTTAAGAAGGTAGCCTAAGTTATTTCTTTTTTATTTTTTTTTTAACAGTATTAGAAGACATTAACCGAAAGCATAAATATTTGTTGGGAAGAATGTAGTTCAAGTGTGAGCCTCCTTCAGATGGAGCTAGAACTTTTACTACTAACACTCTGTGTTTAATATTAGGAATAAGTGTGCCTTTGAGTTAAACATTCACGTTTCTTAGCCGTGTTCGACCCGCAGTAAGGTTGTGTGGGCTCTCGTGATTGCTTATCCCCCCAAAAATTAACTTTCTGTTCCCTCAAGCGATGATTATCTATTCAGGACAATAATAAGTACTGTATTGCCTTGAGAGTAACTTCCCAAATGAAGAAATTAAGAATCGACACATTATTTTCTTACAGAGCAAGCTCATGATCCCAAAGTCAGCAGTATGCTAAACACTAAGTAACCTGGTACACACACAGAATTTGTTTTTTAATAATCTGCCTCTGTGTAAGTGATACCGGTCTTAAGTAATTTTGCGCATAGAGCAGCCATTTGACTTCTTGGGAACACAGAGGGTCGGTCTCAGCCTCGAAAAAGCCAAGCGAATAGAGGACCATTCAGAAGTTTTCCCAGTGTCCGAGCCTTTAAGCAGACAGGACCAAGAACAGTGAGCGTGCCACAGGATGTCATGAACGGCCTGCTTGGTGGGCCTGGGTGGCTGTGCAGTCACACCCAGCACCCTCCTACAGAGCCTCCAGGGAGCAGCCTAGACCTAGGCCTGCATCTCTAGTTTCGTCTATAGGCAGAAGAGGCAGAACCAGGTGAGGTGTCAAAGGACCAGCTCCCCTCTGCCACTGCCCTTGGGGCATGAGGCCAAGCACCAGTTCCTTCTGCTGCCCAAGACTGCACGTGGAGCAGTGCCACCGTGGGGCTCTGTGTGGGCAGCGGGACCCCTTGCTGGCTGGAGAACTGTGCGTGTGAGGGCTGAACCTTTCCTCCTGCTGATTCCCCCGGCTGGTGACCCCGAAGCTCACGCGGTGACTCCTGCGGTAGGAGGGTAGGGGCAGGTTGGGAGGCGGCAGAAGGCAGAAAGCTCCGGGAAGTAAATGCCTGCAGCTTGCAGGATTTGTGTGTGTGTGTTTCCGGTCTCATTTTTATGTAAATGTTTGAAAAGGCGTCTTTCTTTCATCCAGCAAGGATATCTTGAAACATCTGCTTTTGTCCTTGTGTAAAAGTCAGGAATGAGCCCAAATCTCCTCCTCCATCATTGGCAAGATGACAATGCCTTGGGAATTTCCTTTTGTGACAGTGTAGGCTGTTGGTTGCAGAGAAAGTCTGCTGTTCATCTCCCAGAAGTTTATTTCAAGGGCTAACTCCTATATAAAGCAGAGAAAACGGCCCTGTCATTCAAGAGGACAGGAATGTGGGCTAGGAACTCTTCTTGAACAAAGCCGGTGTCTGTCCCAAGCAGGGAAGGAGGCCGCTAAAACGTAAGCCCCAACGTAAAGCAGAGTTTAAAGGGAACTTTTTGACAGCGTGGTCGTGTTTTATAACAGTGTGGTTTTAACTGTGCGGCTGTCTGCCCGGTGAGCAGCTGACCCAGGTGTGCGCGCTTCTCCCTGTCCCACCCCTGGAGGTGGGTGTCACGTAGGCCGTCACACCACAGCAGGGCCGGGAGAATGCCGTCTTGGCTTTCTGCCTTTGCTAGGGGCCAGCTTGCCCCTTGCTGCAGCTGCCCTCCCCCAGCATCCCGGTGACGAGGCATGACAGCTACCAAGCTCATCTTTTCTGGACGCCAGCAGCCAGGTGATGAACTGTCACCAGCTGCAAATCATCTGTACCAGAGCATACCTGATCCGGCAGATGAGCCAGGTCCTGTTTTCTTCAGGACCGGATAATCGGTCCAGTAGATTTGGATTAAATTCCTTACACTGATCAAAGCTAACCCATTATTTCTGTTATCCACTATCAATAATGACTCTTTCCTCATTATTTCATTTCTGAGGTGTTTTCAGATCTCCACTTTGGCAATATCCAATATCCTATTCATCTGCTTAGCCAAGCAAAGGATCATGGCATCTGCTTTCACTTGGATTTAATTTCTTTATTGGAAATGTAAGTAGTGAAATTCAGATGGAGACAGACCTCTCAAAAGAGATGGTTTCTGAGTAGAAATTCTGATAGGTTAGCGTTCCCCTTACAAGAACAAGCTTGAGAGGAAAAATGATGCTTGAAGTTTTGCATTCATTGACATAGCCACCTTTTCCAATGGTTATATGAGGTTTCAAGTGTTTTCAGAAACCACACTAGGAATAAACAGCATTTAGAGATTCTCTGAGCGTCCAAAGAGCAAATTTGCACGTGCGGCTTCTGTTGGCATGTTCTGTTAGTTTAAGTGAATGTTACAAGCCTCATACCCTCATGCGCCTCATGGTAGGTGGTGTTGAAAAGGCCATTCTCTTCCCAACACAACGCCCTAAGAGCACAAAACAGGGAAACTGCTGTGTGCCCACACTCTTGCCGTCACCCTTCACAAAAATGTAGAGCAGTTGTTTCTAATTGAGTCCAATTGTTCCTAGTTGAGTCTCGTTTAATTAATGCCGGTGATTACATTGTGTTCGTCCATTCGGGGGTCCCGGATGTGGGCTGCTAGTGAAGGGCTCACCCGTGAATTCATGGAAGGGGGCCACACAGGGAACAGTGAATGTATTGGTCATTTATGTGCATTTTCTCAGGCAGCAAAGACCATGTGTTCTTCATTACGATGTGAGCCGCGGGCCATGCTCTGCTAGACCTCTGGTTGAATCTAGGGATTATTAAAAAAAAAAAAAAAAATGGGGAATTTATCTTTCTCCTTCATGTTTTCTGTGTTCGCTTCATATTTGAAAGCAAATACAGGGTTTGCATTTTTGCATTAAGGATCTGCTGTGCACCAAATTGTGAAATAGGTAACATCTGCATCTAATATTCTGTTGCCACATTTTCAGTCATTACCATCCTTCGAGCTAGTTAGTGCCCAGGGCCTCTACAGCTTCTGACTTTTAGATTCTCTTTCCCATGTTAACATGAATTTGCAATATAAGTCAATCAAGAAGTTTTCAGATACTTATTCACAAATAAAATATAGATTTAAACTTGGAAAAAAATTCTAAAAATACTTACTCCTATATTCTGAACCACCAAAAATATAACCATATCCCTGGGCAGGTTAGTTTCCTCTTCTTTACATAAAAATCTCCGGGTAATACCCCGGCTTGAATTTACTCATCGTCCTCCCAGATCACTACACCTACCCTGTGAAGGCCAAGTAGTCACTAGGTGAAATGAAGAGACGTGATCTCTGGGAATGCATCTGGAATAATAATTTATAGGTTAGCTCACTTTTTTTATGTGATCTTCGAGAAAATTTCCGGTGCATTATGATCTGTTTTCTTTTTATTCCAAAGAAAGGTCACCAAAAAATTCCAGAACGCAGGGCCTTAAAATCCAGTTTGAGAAACAGAGAGATGACGATGATTTACTCAGAAAATCGTGCTCTAGAACATTTGAACCAACCCAGTCAGCGGTGGTAAGCTAACAACTTACTCGCTCTTTGCTTTTTCACACGTAGTTTATAGCTCTGATTACCACATGTACATTACAACCTCCCTGGCTTGGTAGACGAATTTCCTAACTAAAAGCGTGATTTGCAGCATCGAATTCTCGACGAGACAAAGGCCAGCGCACCTCTGTCAGTCCCGCCAGTCTGTTCTGACGTAGTCTGATGGAATTGTCTCCAGACTTGAGAAGCGTCTGCTCCAGAGCACGCTTGAATTACCTTCCTCTAGCACAGTTACTGCTACAGCAACATTTCTCTAAGTCCTGACGACTAGAATTGTAAATTCGCGCTTTGCTTTGGGCGTGTGCCGAGCTCTGAGTTGGGCTTGGCCTGGATAGACACGTCTCAAGGTATCACCGCGTTATTCATTTAACAGGTGTCTTCAAACACCTACAATGGACAGAAAGATGGGAATATCTTTCTTTAAAACTAGCTAAAACCGTTCTGGGAGACTGTGGAGGAGAATTTGGAATGCGAGACAGCTGTTTCTTGGAAAGGCTCCCAGTGCTGGATGTGTACACACACGTGTGGTGACACGGCTATCAGCACTGGTCCTGTGTGTGCGCGTTTGCCTGACACGACGTCGAGTGAGGGCTGCCTGTCACAGCAGACGTGTAGTGACTAGTGAAGAAGCACTGTGACACCAGCCACCCGGAGACCAGGCCTTCACTGTCCCAACCACTGTATCCTCCAGCTCGTGGCCCAGGGGTGCCTGTCTTCAGATGGGTCCTCACACTTCCCCCAGCTCCACTTGGTCCCTCTTTCTGCCTTTTGCAACTTCTCTTTCTATGCAAAAATGTGAGTATTGCCTCACGTTTGTGTTAGGCTGTCCGTTTACAAAGACCTTTTTTGTTCCTTTACCCCAGCAGCCTGGTGAGGAATCTGTCATTTCACAATCAGGAAACCGAAGGCCTTGTGGGATACCCACGCCCAGTTCCTGACCCACAGCGCGGGGTCGAACTCTGGCCCCACTGCTTTCAAGTGACCACTGATCTATATACAGTGCCCACTTTAAGGTAGAGGCAGGCTTCAAGCTCTAGCGGCACGGCGTGAACAAAATAGCAGACCTCTGCCCACTGGAGCCTCTGCCATGGACACGGTGACATGGAAGAAGCACCACAGCGTGCTGCAGGGAGCGCACGGGTCTGGGGGACTGTCCCCAGGGGCCGGAGTCTGCGCTTCCACGTGCAGCCGTGCTCAGCAGCCCCGTCTGTGCTCTGGAACGCTTGTAAACATCTCTCAGACGCTTTACGTTCCGAAAATGAGGGGAAGCTTAAAATGAAATGTGCTCCTTCCCAGTGTGCAGCTAGCAGGGTACGGACCCTTTTCCTTTCTTTCTTTCTTTTTTTTTTTTAAGTGCTTTATTAATCACAGATGTCGCAAACTTACAGACTGAGACTCGAAGGCGAGTCTTTTCTCCCAGCAGTTTGTGTGTTCACGTGGTGAAATGCTTCCCTGCGTGGGGCTGAGGGTCAGGACTCTGTTTTCTCCTCCTTCCTTTAGCTTTTCTCATGATTTAAAGAAGAATCTAGCATGGACTTGGTGTGAACTCTGACTTCAACCAGGAAGCCATCTCCTCAGGGTGGTTTTCCCGCTCGAAATAAGGAGAGATCAACTGACTTTTCTCTCTCAGGGCTTCAGGCAGATGACAGATGGCTTTCTCATATACACTCAAGCGTCTCTTTAAATGGCTGCAATGTGCCGATAATGTCTCTATGCTGAAGCTTATTTTTCCGCTTAATAAGGGACAAGTTATTTTAAAAACGAGAAACAGAATGAAATAGTTCATTAGGCTGCTTCATTCATTTTGTATACATTTAAATATGACTTTGAGTATGTCCAAGACACCGTGATAAGCCTGTGATAACAAAAATGATGAAAGCAAACCCCCGTTTTCTGGGTGCTCAGGAAATGTGAAGCAGTAAGTTCTGTATGACAAAGTCCTGGAGAAGGTTGCCTCAGCCGTCCTACATTCGTAAATGGCACTTTGCAGTTTGTAAAAGCTCCTTCATTTTCTTTACTCCATGTGATCCTGTTACAGCCATCTGACAGGAGGGAATTCAGAAGCCAAAATGGTGGCCTAGGGTCACAGCTGTTGAGGTGGGGGGGACAGGCGCACACGCAAACCCTCTGACATGTCCTCAGCCCCTTCCGACACCCTGAATGGATCTTGCATCTGGACCTCGAATCAGTGGAGTTTCCCTAAGCTGAAAAGCATCGAGGAAGCACATTCCCAGGCGAGGCTTGAGGGGACCACAGGCGTCCGTTCCCGTGGACGTGAGGGGTGCGGGGCGGGGTGCGGCGTCTCTTTTTCTCTCAAGAAGGTGGGAGTCGAGGGGAAGGTAAGGGGCAGTAACCAGAGACGAGAAACAGGAACCAATACAACTTCTTTGAGTGACAAACGAGAATTTCTCGGGTCAGTTCGGTCCTATGATGTTCCTGCCTGGGTGCCCACACCGCACGTGGTGGGTGGTGTTCCTGCACACCCACCGAGGGCTCAGCCTGGCTCTGCCTTGCAATGGAGCATCTCATAGTGCAGGTCGTTATAAGAATAACCTTGACCCATTCTGAATTAACATTCATAAGTAAGTAATCCACAAACTTGTCACCTGTAGCGCATCTCAAAACTGATGGGGTGCTGTATACCCCAGCTCAGGACGGTACCACTCACGTGTGGACTTAAGTCACCAGGCAGTAGCTTAGGCTGGAAAATAGCATCAAGTCACAGTCCAGTGAAGAGCATATACATGGACTATTACAATCCATTAATTTAGGCATCGACTCACCCACCCCTTCATCATTTATTCAGCACATACTTACGAGGCTCCAGAGTTGTGCCAGACAGCCCACTGGCACCAGGGCATGTGATTGTAAATAAACTAGACCCAACGCCCATCACTGTGAAGCCTGGAGTCAAGGTCACGGTCAGCCTCCTATCTTGACAGTTACCCCGTTGGGAAGGAACTCTCATGAAATGGTTATACAGAGCTCTGGCCATAGGCTCTTTGCCCAAGGACGACTCCTGTGATTGGCCTGAGCCATCCACAGCCCAATCCTGAGCAGAAAGGTGAGGCCTCAGAAGAACGGGGGGCTGCCAGAGCAGCACGTGTGCCTGGGCGGGGGGCCCAGACCGTGTCCCTCCACCACCAGCAGCTCTTATGGGAAAGTAATTGAAGCTCTTCTCAAGGAAACTTTGCAGAGTTCTCTGTTCACTGTGCGGTTTACACACAAAAGGTTTGCCTTGTGCCCAGCAACGTCAGAGACCTTGATTCTGTTAGGACCTGTTTAATTTAAAATTTGCACCAGAATAGTTGGTCTAGCGGGCAAAGTCTGCTCTTCAGATAACTAAAAATAACAGCTGGCACTTTATTTCTTTCTATTAATGATTGTATTATAGGTAAATAGTTTTTAAGGTTTTTAAATTCCTGGTTTATGCATCAAGTCACAGTCCAGTGAAGAACATATACATGGACTATTACAATCCATTAATTTAGGCAAAAGGAGTTTGTGTACTGAAAAGAAAAAATACAATTTTTTTTTCAGAGAGTGTCAGAAGCATAAGGAATTGAACATTAAAAATGAAGTGGAAAGAAAGGTAGTCATTTACCTATCTTGCTTTTGTTTATTCATTTTTCATTAATCACCAGAATTGTGACTAAAGTATCAGATCTGCAATACACAAAGTAATCTGCTGATCTTAGAGACAAATGAAGAAATTTCTCCTCTACATTTTCAGGCTTCTGAAATGAAATTGTTTTCAAGATATAATTTAAAATTTGACAAAATTCCCTTCTTAGTTTATAATGACTGCTAGCATGTTTCTATGTCATAAATATTCCAACAAAATGACATAATGTCACTTACGCGACTTGATCAGTAGCAGCTTAGGAGGAGACGTGCTGTCCCCCCAGTTTGTCCATGGCCATCCTGAGCGCTGGCGTGGAGCAGCTCTGCCCGCTCTGGGTCTAAGACAGGCCATCGCAGCCACGATTGTGGTGCCGGACGTGCCGTGTGCGAAGGAGGACACCTCGTTTGAACCTCCTTCCCAGAACGGGAAAAGCCAAATCCCAAGCAGCCCACAGAGAGGAGAGAGGGGACAACGTCTTTGATTTCTTTTCCTTCCTGAACCAGTTTGTGGAGCCACCAGCTCCTCTCCCGAGGAAGGCTAAAGCACCCCGAGTGTCACCCTCCTGAAGCCCGTGGGTCCCCAGAGCGTGACCGCTGAGCTGCAGTGCCTTCTCCTGCCTGCTGGGTCTACCGGCTGCTGGAGAGGTCTGCAGCCTCAGGGTCACTGTCTCGCGTCCCCGCCCACACCGCTCAAGGGCATGCAAGAGCTCTGCCACCGTTCTGAAACCTTCAGGTGTGGGTGGGCAAGGAGCCGATCTCAGAGTTTCTTGTGGGTGTCCTCTTTTCCCTTAGGATTGTGTGCTGCATTACATCCATGCCAAATTCCCTCAAATTCCTACTTTTAGGCAGAAGAATACAGGTAGAGTTAGTTTGTCGGCTTAGGCGGTGTTCCCCATTCGTTCTGACGTTTGTGTATTCTGCTTGTGAGTGTCGAGACCTGTGGTTGACGGAGTTTTATTGAAACATGGGGGCCACATCTTCTCTGGCCTCCCCTAGTTCATACAAGGCACAGCCCAGTTCCTTCGGTGACACCTCATCCGTCTTAGCTGGTCCAGGGTCCCTCCCGGCCTCCTGCTCACCACCTGCACAGTTCTTTGTATTGTGCGTTATTCGGCTGGATGCATCATCCATTGAAGAAATGACCGTCCCTAAAATACGGCCTGTGAATCAGCTTGCTGTTTCTTCAGGCTGGAGGTTTCCAGTGTTTCTGTGTGGTACTTAATGAGCACCTACTGTATATGGGGCCCTAGGAGTCATCAGGCACCAAGACCCATGAGGCCCCTGCCTCACGGAGCTCACATTCTCTAGAACGTGGGCTTCAGGCCCAGCTCTTTCAAAGGCTGGCTTCTGTGCCACCTCCTTCATGAAGCCGTCTGCGGTCACGTCACCTGATTCCCTTTCCTCTCAGCCTCTGACAGCGGTGGTTCTCGCTGATAGCACATGTCCATGCTTGCCTGTGCGATAGTCGGGTGATTCCAGAAAACACTACAGCGAGCCCCACGAGTGAAGGAAGTGGGTTTTACTCCCCCTCTGTCCAGTGGCAAACACAGGGCTTGGCTCTGCGTCACCGCTCGTTAAGTGACTGTGAAATGTGTCACTGCGTCTCGCGCGTTGTCGGTACTTTAAAAAACTTGAGTGGAATAAATGTCACCTGGCAAGTGGATTATCCCAGCCCCCCTCTTCCTTTCGCCCTTGTCATCACTACCCCAAGAGTCCCCGAGGTGGGGAACCCTGTGTGCTCCGTTTGCCCTGTGCCAGCACTGGGGAAGTCGCTAGGACGTCCCTGGGAGCACTCGCTGCACGGATGTCGTCAGAGTAACGGTGTCGTTCATTCCCCCCCAGCACGTCCAGGTGGTGCCTGAGGAAAACGAGACAGGTGTGGAAACGTTTTACTAACTGTCATTTAAAAATAAAGTAAAAATCATGCATAAATATATATACATACATACACACCCATATGGACTGAGGGGAAAGGTTATCACTCTTAAACAGAATGCTCTAGTAATTACATTTGAACCAAAGTCAGCCTCTGAGAAAATCTAGACTTTTAGGAACGAGAGCTCCTACTTGAAACGTCTCATGTGTTTATGGAGGATTACGCCCTGCCCCACGCGAGGCGCAGGCCAGGGAAGGGATGAGACTGCAATTAGATGGGGATCCAGCGTCTGGTCCAGGCGTCTGGAGCTCGAGTGGGAAAATGATGTTGACTCTCATACGTATAATCACAGGATTGAGAGGAATTAACTCCCTCGCTTTTCAGCTGCATCGTATAGTGCTCTCTAGTGCCACGGAAGTAAATACAGCTAATACAGGTGCCTGCCTGAAAGAATCTTTTCAAAGGTTCATTTTAATCCATTATTAAGACTTTAAAAGATTTCAGAAAATAACAAGCATAGGGATTGATCTTCATGCCATTTCCTCAAGTCAAGCGTTCATTCCATTTCATGGTGGCAAAGGTCCCAGTCCACAGCCACTGGCTTTCAGCTTGTGAAGTGATGCCCCCTGACTCCATGGCCCTGTTGAGTGTCATCTGTCACCTAAGTTTCTTCATATCTCCTTTTTTCCGAAAAAATTATCAACTCCAGATCAACTCTATTTAAGATCCAGTGAGAACATTCACTTGGATATGTTTTCTGCAGAGTGTTTTGGTCTTTTGAAGAAGGCTTCTCCTCCTCACACTTCTTTTTAAAATGTGCAGGTTTTGGGTGGTGTTAATTGTTGCTGGTATTTACTCCAACATGGGAGTCACTTTGCTGAGGCTGAGAGCGGAGGTGCCATGTGTGCACGTCATTCCAGAATCTGGCTGTGAGCCAGGGGCTGTGGCTGGATCCCCCAATAAACCTGCCTGCACTGCCCTTTTCCACAGCCCTGGTTCGCCCCTGACAACACTGAACTTTTAGTGGGTGCTGTTTGTCACAAAGGCTAACCAGGTCAAGTCTATACTGATTTACACACACACACACACACACACACACACACACACACACCGGATCAGGTCTGTACTGGGTTGCACGCACGCACACACACACGCACGCACCGGGTCAGAATCTATGCTGGTTGCATGCACACACCACACACGCACGCACGCACACACACACAACCAGGTCAGGTCTGTACTGATTTACACACACACACCCCGGGTCTGATCTATGCTGATTTACACACACACACACACCGGGTCAAATCTATTACTGATTCTCACACACACACGCACACACGCACACCGCACACACACACACACGCACCAGCGGTGGTCAAGTCTATATACTGATTTACACACACGCACACACACACGCGCAACCAGGTCGATCTGCTGGTTACACACACGCCAGGTCAAATCTGCTGATTTACGCACACACACACACACACGCCAGGTCAAAACTATACTGATTTACATACACACACACACACCAGCTCAAATCTATACCGATTTATACACACACTATACTGATAAATGCACACGCATGTACACACGTTTTTTGAGTTACACTTTGATTCACTGGGAGTGAGTCAGACTAACACATTTATCCAACAGAATTAATTTTCTTCAAGTTGTTTAAACCTTTCTTTCTTAGTTTTTTAAAATTAAGACAATAGGTGGAAATAGTTGAAACATTCTGTCTTCCGACGTCTGATGTTTTAAACGATAATGACGTTTGAAATCTGTGCGCTAATGACGCTGGACTTCAGGACTGGTGCGTGGGGGTGTGGGGGAGGGCAGCAGGGCCGGGCCTTCTCCGGGGACGGGACCAGCCTGCGGCCGTCCACCCGAGCCCACGTGGGTAGGGGGCACCGGGCTGGCCGGCAGCATGGCCCGGCCCGGACGCCGGGAGGGTGCGCGGCCGTCGGTCACTCTTGCCGTCTCTCTTGCCCCTTCAGACTCGCTGTCCGTGTCCAGTAACGACGCCAGCCCGCCGGCCTCGGTGGCCTCGCTCCAGCCCCACGTGATGGGCGCGCAGAGCTCCCCGGGCCCCAAGCGGCCGGGCAACACCCTGCGTAAGTGGCTGACGAGCCCTGTGCGGCGGCTGAGCAGCGGCAAGGCGGACGGGCACGTGAAGAAGCTGGCGCACAAGCACAAGAAGAGCAGGGAGGTCCGCAAGAGCGCTGACGCCGGCTCGCAGAAGGACTCGGACGACAGCGCGGCCACCCCGCAGGACGAGACCGTGGAGGAGGTCAGCGCAGCGCGGCCTCTTCTGGCCCGAGGGACAGTCGCTGCCCTCTGGGCTCCTCTCTGGGTGCTTTTCCGGGTGGTCCCGGGAGGGGCGGGCCGCTGGCCCCGTGGGGACCGGCTCTGGGGAGAGCTGCTTCTGTGTACAGGGTCAGGGCCCGCCTGTGGCTTCTGAGAAAGAACTCGGGGACGGCGAGCTTTCTCCCAGGGCCTGCTCCAGAAGGAGGTGGGCGCCGAGCCATCTCAGCCCCTCTCCTCGTCACTTCTCCCATGGGCAAAGCCAGGGGGTGCCAGCCAGCGCTGCTGGTGACGTTTGTACTGAGCCCCGGTGGCTGCACGTGTCAGGGAAAGCACGGATCTAGGACGGGAGAGGCCTAGAGGAGTGGCTCCATTTCCTGCCATTTCTGCCACCATCCCCCACAGCCACACGCACACCTTGTCCTGAGTAGAAAATACCCAGTTAATTTACTTTGTTAATACAGTAATAAACCGCATTATTCCTGTGTCGTCAAAGGTAAATGGATGTAGGTCAGTCAGGAATTTTCTTAATTTTTCTTTTTTTGTTGGTGGTTGAGGGTGCTGACAGCAGGCTGAGCTGACAGGTGGTGGCAGTGAGGGTCCCACAGCTTTTAACTTACCTTGGACCCTGTCCAGACCCCTCACAGTCTCAAGAAACAGAAAAAGGCAAACAGAGAGAAAGGACAAAAGGTGTATCATTTAATTTATTTCGCAGATGCGGGTTTTCTACGGCTTTTTTTCTGGGCACGTTTTGCCACGCATTTTCACTGGAGTGTGAGGGTGATCGGGTCATTTGCTTTCTAAATCTGTGTCCTCTTAGTAGAAATAAAACTGACACTTTTTTCTAAAAGTAAGAATAGAGGGAAATTAATGTGATAACCCAGATTCTTAAAATGCATCTCGGATTGCATTTTCCTTTATGCCATTATTGTCTACGTGAAGTTGATTGTAGCAAAGGACCAAAAATGAGGTGTAAATAGACCAGAGGAACTGAATCACCAGGAGGATTATGGTTCAAATATTGGAATCTTTCGTTTTTCCTCCTTAAAGATGAAGTATGTTCAGAGCCATAACCGATAACACCGGCAGTTCCTTCAGCAGACACACTCGGTGGCCCTTCTCTCGTCCGAGGTGGCAAGCAAGGTAGTGAGGCCGCATGAGAGAGCGAGTTGCTGCTCACCGTGAGGGCTGGAGAGCGCGCACCCCTGCGATCTGCTGTCCCATCTGCCCTGGCCGTGTTTGTCCAGTTAGCTCCTGAGTGCTCATTTCTGTGAACTGACGCCGACGCTCGGGGCCTGGAGTGTAATGAGTGAATGTCGGTTTGATTTCAGAGAGGCCGGAACGAGGGCCTGAGCAGCGGCACGCTCTCTAAGTCCTCCTCCTCGGGCATGCAGAGCTGTGGAGAGGAGGAGGGGGAGGAGGGGGCTGACGCCGTGCCCCTCCCCCCACCCATGGCCATCCAGCAGCACAGCCTGCTGCAGCCAGACTCCCAGGACGACAAGGTAAGGGGGTCTCGCCGCCCGGGCTGGGGGAGGGGGCCTTGGAGCGGCCGCTGTCCAACAGCCTCACTGCAGGAGATAGATAGGTGACTCCAGGGCGGTGAAAGTGCACCAGGAAAATGTGCTGCTTTTCCAGGCAGATTCCGCCGGTTTTCACCCCAAAAGTGTGGATAACAAAGTCCACTTAGACTAAGCAATAGGCCGACATGTGCAGTTTCTCACATGCGGGCACTTGCATAAAAATATTCAGTCCCTTTTTAATGGCGCTTCAGCAGTCAGTGCTTTTAAGGTGACGTTGATTTCTCTTACTGCCCTGGCTGGGGTCCCTCAGAGGGCGTTCGGAGGGATCGCACAGAGGAACATCTTGTTCTCCTCGGAGGCGTGTTTGCACCTGGGTGGTGTTCTCACATGAGACTGTGTTGCTGACCAGTTCGTTTGTCCAACACGCCAAAACTCAGGATGGAACTGGAGCGTGGGGACAGGTGGCCCAGTGCGGGAGTCAGCGCCCAGCCACGAGTCTCCCCTATGGGGAGACTTCAAGCCAAGTCCATCCTTTATGGTTTTTTTTTTTTTTTTTCAGTTTCGAGTTCTTACATAATCTAAGATGATTTTGTACGTCCCAATCGTAGAACCCTAAAATATCAAAAAGGAAACCTAATGCCTGACTTGGAGCACCCTCTGCATTCTGGCCCACGCGCTCCGAACCGTCAGGTGTTGAAAACTGTGCTACAGAGTCATTACTCGTGATATATGTGTATATTATTTTTTTGGCAATAACTAAGTTTTTGGAATAAAACAGATGTCTTCATCAGTTTTCCCCATTCTTCCCCTCTCTCCTTCCCTGACCCCCCCTTCTCAGTGCTATCACGATCACCTGCCCTATGTGCCCTATGTTTTATGACCTGGAGTCAGCCAGGGCCCAGTGAGTGATGGCTGTGGGGCTGTGAGGCCGAGGCAGATCACGCCTTAGTCTTAACCAGCCTCTTCTCTGTAGGACTCCATCTCCCCGCTTTACGGCACTCTGCACAGTAAGGGAGCTGCAGATACTGGCTGAAGGTCGTAGCTTGGGTTTGAGTCTGGAGTTGGAGGGGGCCGTCTGAGGTGCAGACTCCACGCTCTGGGGGTGACGGAGACCTGACGTTAGAGAGGACCTTCCCCGCCACTGCACCGAGCAGACTCAGCCAGGGAACGGTCCTGTGTCGTTCCTCCGACAATTCCTAAGCCATTTTTAGTGTTATAAATTACACCTTTCTTAAAGACAAAAAAAATGGAAATTTCTTAAATATGGGTGGTTAGCCAAAAGCGAGGTGCTGGGTCTAGTTATTTACCAACTAAGAGTATTTTCCTCCATTTAAACTTCCGTTTGCTAAAATCACTTATCGGTTCTTGTGTTACCTCATTGGATATTATCAACAGCAGTTCTTCATTTACAAAAATCTGTAGTGATGTTCCCACAGAATATATTATCTCGTGACTAATATTTTGTTTTGTTCTGTTTTCTCTTTTTGTAAACTTTCACTGCAGCATTATGTTGATTTGTGTTCTGTGTCTGTTTTGGCTCAGTTTCCTTACCTTTCCATTTGAATTTTTTCCTCGTTTTCTTCACCTCATATTCCGGATTTCATTAGAGCAAGCCAGCATTTGTTTTGCAAAGTGTCTATCTGAATCCACACGTGTAAAAGCCTCGTGGTAAATGTACAAACCCGTACCTGTCGCTGTGAGACGTGCATCGTTAGGACAGCTCGCTGTGTGTCGCATGCATCTCTGCTGTCCTTAATATGAAGCGAGGTTCATATTACGCCCCCTTCTAGTTTCCAGTCAGTGAACGGCACAAGTAATCCGCAAACACGCCGTGTTTGCTAATTACTGAACTTGAACTCAGCAGCCCCTCCCCCAGATCCCTTAATTGTTACCCCTGTACACCCTGGTTCTAGCCGTAAATGGCATCTGATAGCTTGTGAGGCCACAGATCTTCTGTACTCTGCACTAATCATTGGGGAAGTGGATGGCACAGAAAATGGTGAGCTCGTCCCCCCTCCTCCCTGTCTGGTCAGTGCCCTGGCTCCTTTTCTTTCTTGTTTCTCTCTTTTAGCCCCATAAGCACAGTAAAGCCATTTTTAGTATCTCCTTTTGTTTCCTGATTACTTAAGAATTCACTCATTAGCCCTTAAGTCTTTCATTCTTCCGTTGATCAGATTCTGTATTTTTTTTCTCCTCCAATAGCCTACCTGGCAGTTGCAAAAGTTAGTTAGAATTTTCCCATGCTCAGTCTCCACGTTGAAAAACGTTAACGATGTTACAGGACTATGGATTAAAAACAGACTTTGTCTGCTCTCCACATGTATCCCAGACAGGTTTTATTTAATATTTCATGTCAGAATATTGTAAATTTAAAAGGATGACTTTAAATAAATGCGAACAAAGACAAACTTGTGGTCTTTTTGTCTGGAATTACTTTTAAAAAGAGCTTGAGCTTGCAGGAGAATTTGCTGTCTGTCCAGTGACTAACACGAGGCCTTCCCCTCCCCCCCTTTCTTTCTCTTCACTTCTCCCATAGGCCTCCTCTCGGTTATTAGTCCGCCCCACCAGCTCCGAAACGCCGAGTGCAGCCGAGCTTGTCAGTGCAATCGAGGAACTCGTGAAAAGCAAGATGGTAAGGCTCCCCAGGGCAAGCCTGAGGTCCGGAAGCTGCTCTGAGGTGCTGCTTGCACACGTGTCCGTGCCCTCGTGTCCGTGCGTCGGCCGCAGAATGTGCCTGTGGCTTCTTACACAGTTCGGGAGGTCTCACTTCCGACCAACTGCAAGTTGGGGATCCCCAGTACCACGCTCCAGTTCAGTAATTCGCTTAAAGGACTCACAGTACTCACAAAAGCCACGTTTGCAGTTTCTTACCATGAAAGGACACATTCAAATCAGCCCAGAAAGAGGTGTGCGGAGCAGGGTCCAGGTTCAGGCTGTCAGTTGTCCCCTCTTAGTGGAGTCATGTGGGCAGCGCTCAGTTCTAGCAACAGTGTGTGTGTTGTGACAAGACGTATGGAGTGTTGTCAACCAGGAACACTCGCCTGAGCCTTGGTATTCAGACTTTTTCTTTGGGCTCAGTCACATACACAAAATTGATCACTCGTGTGGTTCACGAGTTCCCTGCCCCTCCAGAGAGCAGGATAGCAGGTGGCTGAAAGCCCTCACCTAAGGTCACATTGTCCACATAGCCTGTCTGCCGTAGCCCAAGATCCCCAGGTAAACAGAGACATTCTTATCGGGTAGGACATTCCGTGGGCTTAGAGGTGGCTCGCAGGAGCCAAGGTCGATCCTTCTCTACACCTGCGTTGTCTGCAGTGCTGGCACCTTCGTAACAAATTTGGTCAATTCCAGCCTCGTCTGAAGATGTAGCCAGGGTCAGCAGTTACTCACAGAGAGGTTGACACTTTTCTTTTGCTGTCTCTGAGGTCTTTTATTTGCATGCATAATATGTAGGAGAGAAGGGTTTGCACTGTTATGTGAGGGTTTTATTTCTTAGTGACCTCTGTATTGCCATTTGGTCGACAGGGCTTCATTTATAAGATATGGCCCCAGATCTCCTGTTGAGTCTTTGAAGTTAGACAGGTGTGCATTTCTTCCAACTGATTCATATCAATTAATTTCTAGGTTTCTTCAGTTTTCGTAACTATGAAATGGAAAAACCATTCATGGTAACAACTTTTTAGACAAGTATATTTTACTATGCCTATAAAGTTATTTAACCGCTTTTAGAAGTCACCTCTCCCAAAATAAAAGCCCTCAGCCTCTCCCACCAGTCCATTCTGTAGAGGTAACTGCTGTGAACAGTTACATTTTTCTTGGTGCAAACATATATGGAGATGTGTGTGTGCGCACGTGCATGCTTTTTTTTTTTCCAAAATGGATTCATTCTGTTAAGATTCTAAGACGTAATATATGTTCGAGGATCTTCTCACGTGAGTCCATACAGATTTAGCTCAGTCCTATTAACAGCTGTATAATATTCCATTATGTGAATGCAGTGATAATACCACCAAGGACTTACTCTAAGCTAGGTGCTATTCTAGTGCCGAGCACATATTAATTTATATATTCCCCATGATAACCCTGATGAGGGAGGCGTGCACTGTTGTTGTCCCATTTTATAGATGTAGAAACTGAGTCACACAGAATGTTTAAAAATTTGACCAGCTAGTAAGGGACAGAGACATGATTCAATTACTTAAATAAATTCCATAATATATATATTAAGCTGTTTTCAGTTTTTCACTATTATAAGCATCCATGTTCATTACATGTGTGATTATATTTGTAGGCTAAATTTCTAATGCTGGAATTGCTAGATTAAAAGATATTTTTTTTAAAGTTAAGAGTTTAGGTATTAACCAGGTACCGTATATGCCATTCCCATTTCTTCTCTCCTAAGCAGCGTCTGATGAAACTGGTTGACTAGGACAAATGAGAATTACATCAAGAAAGATTCAGACTGACATGTATTGCCCTGCCACATCTGAAATCAGCCCCACCACCACCAACTCCTCGGGCAGTCCTGCCGTGTTCTGAAAGGGATGCAGTTGGCTTCAAAGTTAGATAGGAAGATAGAAAGTTAGGATGCTAGGCAGGCAAGCTACTAGGAGTTGGCAGACTACTCGAGAACTTGACTCCACTGTTTAAGAATTTGGGATCGTGTCAATATGAATTGACTTAAACCACATCCTGGCTGTCTGTTCGAGAGACAAGTTGATTAATGGCCTAAAACAAAGGATGCTTAAATTATATCCAGTGAGTTTCAAGCATTTTTAATTATTTTAAAAACAGCCATTCATAGACATCAATTTTATGGCCTTTAAAATCAATCTTGTCTATAAATTGAAATAGTTTTCCCAAAACATGCTATGAGACAGCACTTGATCAACCTGCTACTTGTTATTCTGCCCATATTCACGTTGCGTCCCACGTCCAGTGGCCAGAGATTCGTTCGTAATTCGTTCGGATGGACTTGCAAATGCGGAGGGGTCCTAGGCTTGTCTCTTTCAGCTCCTACTGGTCCGCTCCCCCTTCTCAGCTCTGAGGAATTAAACTTTGTCTAAACTAAATTATTTCTACTCACATATGTGTCTTCTTAACAGGCATAAAGCTGTCGGCGTGGGGGAAGGGGATAAGTTTGGGGGTCAGAAAGGCTTGGGTTCAGACTCTCCTGCTTGCTGCTACAGCCCCTCTGAGCCTGCGTCCTTCCTCTGTGAACTAGGGATCATGAACAGCACAGTTTGTTAAGCTCCGAGCAAGGTTCCATCATGGAGGTGTTCACCAATTAATGCCTTCCCTTCCCCGTTGGAGAGCCGTATTTATGCTTTTTATGATGGACTCGCCCCTTCTTCATTCTCCATGGAATGCAATCCAGATGCCATTTTTTTCTGGTCCAAGGGAAACAACTCTGTATTGATTTCCTGTCACTAAACCTCTAACGTCAACCAGGAACTTCTTCTTGCTGATAAAACCTCTAGTGAATCCTTTGAATATCCTTCACCCCGTCCTGGTCCATGTGATTCTGAGTTACTCCTGCACGTCTGTCTTACTATGTACTGTGCATCCTTAGTCACCCGCGATCATTTTCTTGTGGGTGATTTCAGACTAGAGTGCTTCATAATAGGGTTTGAACACTGAATCGCTTATCCATCAGAAGCTTTGTATTAATTGATTCAGCTGGGGAGGAGAGGGAAGGGAAGAAGGAGCTTCGTCGTTATGCGGTATGTGTTCAAGGAGCTGAACCTCCTAACCCTAAAACCTAAGAATTCAGCCTAAAAAATCAAAACCACCCTGGAAACTGTTCCCTGGGGTTTGCTCTATGTCCCACCTCCACATTCCTTATCCAGGCAGTGTTTGAAAGGTCGTACGCCTTTCCTGAGCGTCAGCAGTAGGGCAATAGTGATGGACAGCCATAGTGACTGTTTGAATTTGACTTTGGGGTTTTCGTCTTTTCATTGATTGAAAGGGAGATAAAAAAAAAAATGAAACTTAGTGAAACATCTAATTCGAGATGTCAGAAGAACAACAAAATAAACCAAGGAAAAGCAAAAGGAATGAATTCATAGAGATAAAAGCAGAAATTAATGAATTGGAAAACAGAAAAATAGTAGAATAATAAAGCAAACCAAAATTTCATTCTTTCAAAAAATACAGATATCAGGGAAATGTCTGAAAAAAACAGAAAGCTCAAATTCACAAAATAAGGAATTATAAGGGCGAGATAAACTGAGGAAGTTGAAACAGCCATGAAACATTACTTTGTTCAATTCTTCAGAAGTAAATTTTAAACCTGGATGAATGTACAGTTTTTTTAGAAGATAGAATTTACTACTACTGACTTTAGAAGAAAGATATCTATGCAAACCTGTCTTCATCTAAGAAATAAAGTTAATATGAACCTACTTGCAAAAAAAAATCACCAAATCAAGAGGATTTTCAAATAATTCATCAAGTCTATAAAGCCCCAGCGATTCCCAGTTCCGAGGCAGCTTCTCACTTGCACGTCGTGTGTGTCAGGCCAGTGGGCACGTTGAGGGAGTGGACGGCATAAATGCGGCTGCACCCTGTCAGGATGTCTGCACCTACTCTGGCTGTGCAACCAGGTCTGGACCAGCCACACTGAGGACAGGCAGCCGAGAAAGTCTGGCGACGCCACCGTCTCCAGTCCAGACAGCCATTCCTCCCGCTATGGACCACAGGCCTCGTGGACATCATTCAGATCCAGGACTTTCTGTCCTCACTGCCCTCCTGTGTGAGGGGACATCCGGAGCCTTTTTCTCTTTCTTTCTCACTGTTCACGTGAACGGAGTTAAGTCTAACAAGCTTCGGCTGTTTCCTGGCGCATCCAGACAGGAGACGGTGCAGACTTGCACTTCAGACTCGTCTCCTGCCAGAGACCCCGAGATCAGGAGCGTGGAGCGGGGTCTGCTACTTCCAGCAGGACGCTTGCCTGCAGTAAAGGTCAATAGCTATTTGTTTAAAAATAAGAGTGTTGTTTTCACATTATGCCCTGTTCAGTAACTTTTTCATAAGGAAGAGCAGCAGGCAGTGTCCTTCCACAGCTCGATGGGTGTGGTGGACAAGGCGGCACATAGAGACGGTGTCCTCAGCGCTGCGCCTAGTGACGAAGTCAGCATCAGTCAGTCCGTCCTCCAGAGAAAAAACAGGACACGTGTTAGAGGTTTTAATTTGATAGCAAATATTAACTGTCCTCACAGCTTGTATTGGGCTTTTTTTGTTTGTTTGATAATCACATTTTCCCATTTCAGTTGCTAAACACTTCTTGATCATCTCTGTGTGTCCAGCTGAGCTGCTTTGACATTTTTAAAAGAACTGTAACCTGTACGCCTAGGAGCTTCGTGAATTCGGGCTAAGAAAATTAATGTCTACCCATTAGAAAGTAATTGAGTGCAAATCTGTCACGCTAATCCAGGGAGAGAAGTCATCAGTATTTAATTCACAGAATATTGATCACCTACAAAGCTTTGCTCGAATTCTGCCGAGAGTAGGACAGTGAAAACAGTCACCTGCAGAAACTGAAATGTGGTGTGTAGAGAGAGTTTTCGATAAGTAATTGAGGCCAGCATGACAGCTGCTTCTTCCAGAAGATAAGGAAAGGAAGTGTGAGTGTGAGTCACAGCGATGGGGATTACTTTTAGCTAGGTGATCTGTCTGCATCAAAGTACCAGTTAAGACTTCATGGATGATCAAGAAACAAACCAAGTCTGTTTAAAATATAGATTGGTGACACTGCCATGTTGCCCACTGACAAGGCACACGGGCAGTGTGTCCGGAGTAAGCGGCCTGATGAGGCAGTTCCACACATTTCTGAAACGGTCATGCTTTCATTCGGCAGAAATATAACTGAAAATTATATTTTCAGCAGGAAATTGTTGGGTTTGAAACGGCACAGTGTGGTTCTCTGATGTAAACAAGTTGTATATTTTTCTAATTATTTGTGACCTGGAACAGACTGTGTCAATGTATATAAATTTACTTTTTTTTTTTTTTCATTCTAACTTTCCTCTTTTATCCAGCTCCTCTTACTCAATTTTTAATGAATGTTGGGGAGTTTTGTTGTTAACTACTGTGTGATTCCACAAACATAGATTTTATAATTTATAGTCAGGCCTTCTGCATCTCCAGAGTATGGGACTTCCTTACCCTGATTTCCGCCTCTGATAACTGCAGACAGAACCATGATCAGTGACCTCATGTCTTTCAGGCACTGGAGGATCGTCCCAGCTCACTCCTGGTCGACCAGGGAGACAGTAGCAGCCCCTCCTTCAATCCTTCAGACAACTCCCTTCTCTCCTCCTCCTCACCCATCGACGAGATGGAAGAAAGAAAATCCAGCTCTCTGAAGAGACGGCAGTAAGACAGACGCCTTCATAGTCATTGTTTAGCGGCTTTCCTCCTGCCTTTGTCACATGACTGGGGTTCATGTCTGAATCAGCCCAGCAAGGCGACCCCAGGTCTCTGAGTAACTGTGCGTGTGTCTGCAGAGCATCCAGGCTCATGAGCGTGCAGCAGGCCGTGGCTGCAGTCATTACTGTGCCACTTGTACATCATACATGATTGAGAAATGAGAACGATAGGAGACAGAATGTCTTCTGTCACTTCTGGTGAGAAAGTCCTGTGCTTTCTATTGTGTACATAGTTGTGACGGCAAAAAGGCAACATAAAATTAGATACAGTCCCGAAAACCTGGATATTTTCAGAACCTACTTGAGCGATAGTGATTCTTCTCTGTTCCAGTAAAGCTGCTTATGGTGGGGAAAAAAGAGTCCTGAAAAATATTATAAGGGATTTGAACTTGCCTTTGGTGAAGAGGAGAACTCACAAGCTGCCTGAAGGCAGAAACCGGGTTTTACTGAGTGCTGGAATGACCGATGTTTGGCACGTAGGAGGTGCCTAATCGGTCGAATGAACGAATGATTGAATGAATGAATGAATGAATGGTTTCAGGCCAACTGAGATGTGCTACACTGATGAAGTAATTGCCCTCTATTATCTGAGTGGCGTTAAGCAGTTATTGAACCTATATAAAGAAACACTTCTCAAATCATGTGATCAGACCGAAAGCTTTAAATTTTTTCGTATGCCCAATGAAGCTTATAATGACTTAATCATTAAAAAGAGAACAATAACAAAAGCCTGCTTCTTTTAATGTCATGCCTTTATAACAAAGTTACGTCTAAGCTTCTCTCGGTTGTCCATGTATGTGATCAGAGTCTGGTGGTGGGAATTTGCCCCGAATGCGAAGTGTCTTGCAACCTCTGCAAGTCCCATGGGTCACCCACATGAACCTTGAGTTATTCAGGACACTCAGAATTGGAGACAATTATGCAAGTTCAATATGTTGTTATACAGTCCCAGGGAGAGTGTGACCTAACAAAAGCAAAAATGCAAAAGAACTCATTTAGAAAATGAAGACTCTGGGTTGTAAACACTTTTTCTCTTTCTCTTTCTCTTTCTAGCTACGTTTTGCAAGAATTAGTGGAGACAGAGCGTGACTACGTGCGGGACCTCGGCTATGTGGTTGAGGTACATGTTTCCAGAGATTTAACAGCCGGTGTCAGCCCCCAGAGTTGTCAAAGGGGTATTGCATTAGGCAGTTTAACGCTGACACCTCCTCAAAAACTTTATTAAAAGTATTTGACAGAGAAAAGGTATTTCTGAAAAATAAAGTTCAGCCAGTTATTTTAACAATCTGTATTCACTTTTAAAGGCCCCTTTTTTTTGCATAGCGTATCTAGCATATTATTTTTAATAATTAAGTTTCAAAATTATCATATCCAACCATCGTTATTTATTATATGAGAACTCTGCCTTTGAATATTTCACAAGAGTGGGTATCATCACAGAAGCAAGAACATCATGGGTTAACAAAGCCGGTGTGTGTGTCCAGCTGCTGATTCAGGTCCATTCTGAATCCGCCCGGGTTCAGAGAAGGATCTGTGGCCACACCAGGTCCTTTGTTTAGTTTTCACAGGACACATGTCTCACCATCTTCATTGCCCGACATGGCGCTATGCCCCGTACCATCGCGGCAAAACCACTGCCTTTCATACTGGATCAAGGACCATCTCCATCTGCAGGCTTTTCCCTGCCATTAAGTTCAGGGCATAATCAGATTCACAAACTCGACTCATCAGGAAGCTGTTTTTTATAGTATAAAATTTTATCGTGTTTTTTCAGCTTTGCAAATATGTACGGGACAGTATGTTTGGGGTCTGCATTCAATGAAAAGTAACAACTGTTAATTAATTGTGTCTGAAGAGATGTAACATGTTTGATTGACAGTAAAATATAAGTAATTCGAATTCTTAAGAGGTTTTTATATAGGCCGAATTCCATTTGAGTTAAATAGAAGTTTTAACTACATTTTAGCAACATATTTAATCAACTATTATTTAAAAATCAGTTTATGAAAAGAATATTGTTTAATCCTTATTTGGCAAATTATGTAAATAATCCAAAAAGAAATGAAAATCTATTTATATACAATAAATGCTGAGAACAGATTTCTCAGAATTTCTCAAATAAATGTTTCTGGCCAAATATCTAATATTTATAAACTGATGATTTGTTTTATGAAACCATTTACATTTGTTTAGACTTCTTCAGTTCCTCAAACTTCTTCAGAAGAATTTTGATCTATGAATGCCAAACAGGTCAGGGAGAGAAGTTTATGGCAATAAATGTAACAGCACACACTTCATTTAAGTGTATGCCTTGACCCTGAACTATGGATTTGAGCTGCATGAGTCCGCTTATATGTGGATTTTTTTCCTCAGTAAATACTGTAAATGTATTTTGTTTATGATTTTCTTAATAACATTTTCTTCTCTCTAGCTTATTTTACTTTAAGAATACAGTATATAATACATACAACATACGTAATATGTGCTAATCCACTATGTTGTCCATAAGGCTTCTGGTCAACAGTAGACCATTAGTAGTTAAGTTTTAGGGGAGTCAAATGTTCTCCATGGATTTTTGAATGCACGGGGGTCGGCGCCCCCAAGCCCCTGAGTTGTCCAAGGGCCACTTAGATACTTTTCCTAGAGGGTTTCTGTTTGTTTATTAAAATGGGTCGTGGAAGAGTATGTGTCTGTTTTGTCCTTAATGGCTATTAAATAATAAACTATTACTTGACCCAGACGTGTTCAGTAAATAAACTTATTTTCTAAATAACCGCAGGGCTACATGGCACTGATGAAGGAGGATGGCGTCCCCGATGACATGAAAGGGAAGGACAAGATCGTGTTCGGCAACATCCACCAGATTTACGACTGGCACAGAGAGTACGTAACGCCCGCCTCGGGCTTGGCAGTGTGCGCAGCGCGTCGGGCGGACGGCGAAGGATGCTCACTGGTCCCTCCCGTTGGATCCCCTGTGTAGCTTCACGGCGGTAGTGGGTGCAAAAGAAATACCAGTGGGCCGAGCTGTTTTGCAGTAGCATTTCATGGCCCAGGGAAGAGTCCTGGCTCCCTCATGCCAGTCAATCCAGGGGACCCGTGTAGGGCTGACTGGAAGCACTGGCGCCGAGCCTGGCTGCCCGGGTTCACGGCCTCGGCCTGACCGTGATTCATTTGCTTCCCCTCTCTGTGCTGACATTCTTCAGCTACACAGCGTGGGTCGTAGTGTGACCCACTGCATGGGATTTTGGTGAAGAGTGACTGAGTTAATACGTGTGAAAGCCCTTAGCACATCCTCAGCACAGAGTAAGGCTCAGTAAACATTCCTAGTGAACTGCAGCCACCTCGTGAGTAAACACATTACTACCTTTAGAGGGTGTCGAAGATGCTCATTTTTCCAGTTCAGCTTTAATGGAAAAAGTAGACACGATCGCCCGTGAAAATCAGATGTGACCCCCAGAACAGGTGTCACGCCTGTCCTAATCGGGAGATCCATGTGGGGGCCGCTGCTCCCGCAGCTGCCTCAGCCCGCCAGAGCTGGTCGCCACACATCTGTCCCTTCAGGTCACCTTGCCCTTAATTTTAAAATCCTTCGTCATCTTGGCGTCGCCTTATGCCAGCTGCTGATGTTGTGGAACATTCCGGCCACCCTCTGTTGCCCAGTTCCCCGTTAGGTGGACAGGCCCCCTGCTTTCCCGTCTTCACGTGCCCCGCAGCCGCCTCGCCCTGCAGCCTGCTGTTGTCACCTTCCAAGCCCGTCAGATGCTCACTGCTCCGTTAGACTCGATCACTCGAATCATAAACGCGCTCTCGTCCTTGCAGATGACACCTGTTAATGTGCATTCGGAATTATAACATACTATACAGATGTAAGGAGGGATTGCCATGGCGTGCCAAGTAGTGTTTTATTATTTCAATATTTATCTCATTTTTACCTAATAGAATGTAAAGCCCTCAAACCCAGGTACAGGGTCTTAATTTTTATATCTCCTGTAATACCTAATGCAGTTAGATTCAGATCAATGATTGGTCAGCTTCAGAGACAGCACTCCGATAGCTCTATAGACTGTAGACTTATTGAAAGTCTACAGCGAAACCAATTTAAAAAGGAATATTTGGTGCTATTATCTAGACTTCTACTCCCAAGGCTGGTTTTTAAGCTGTGGCAGGGAAGAGGAAAACCACATGGTTGTCTTGGACGACCAGACAGAGAAATTGCACCCAGAGATTGTATCTGTCATGGCGTGTGCAGAACTAGGGGAAATAATTACCCAAGTGCTAGACAGTTCAACACAGCATTAACTGGTAGCCACGTTTTCAGGTTAATAAAACACTGAGCATAAATACCAACATATGTTAGTGATAATAAGGTAGGTATGCATCTTAAAGACAATCACAGCCCAGAAGATCAACAGTTGTCCACAACTATTTTATTTCTGTGATCATACCTAATTTTGATTTTAGTGGCAGTTAATATTTGTAACCTAGCAATTGATTTCTATAATATTTGAGAAAACTTTATAAAACTATTTTGGGTAACATATTCAGTATTTTACATGCTATCATCCAATTTGAGCCTCTTAAAAATTACCGTAGAAAGGATATGAAACTCATAGGTACAAGGACTGTTTGAAAATAAAAATTGCTTTGAAACATTTTTCTCTCAGTATTCGGCCAGGATATCATTGCTCGTATTATTAAAAAAACAAACAAACAAACAAACAACGAAACAAAAATGTTAATTTTTGTCCAAAGGAAGGGAAGGTTGCCAGCTAAGGGATGCTGTCATTCTGCCTCGTCTTTTTTAACTGTGTCTCCTTTTGCTTTCTGTCCTAACAGTGTTGGCTGTGTACCTTTCACTTGTTAAGTATATACTTTATACTTCCCAACAGCTCGTGTCAAAACAGACAACTCTGAAAATAGAAACTTCAGTCTAAAATTAGAAGGCCATGTTGGAAATGGTTTAATATTTCTCCTCGTTTTAGCTTTTTTTTAGGAGAGTTGGAGAAGTGCCTTGAAGATCCGGAAAAACTAGGATCCCTTTTTGTGAAACATGTAAGTACAGTAGTGTTATTTATATTCTGTCCGCTATCGTCATGTTTGGTAATTGGTCTGTCAGACTAAGGGCAAACTTGCAGTTTACCAAAGTGCTTATGTCAAGAATGAAACCTCACTATGCAGTGTCAGCTGGTTGGAATTGAAATGCCATCTTGGTCTTCTTGATATGAATGACCTGCTCTTCTGGTCACCTGCCCCCCCACCCCCGGCCATGCAGCTTACAACAGAGCGGTCAGAAGGGGGTCAGAGCCAAAGCAGAAGCAGGAACATGTCTGCGGATGTCTGTAGGCAAACGGGCTTGGTGGGGATGGCGATGCACCTCTGCATGCAGGGGGTTTAACGTAGTAGCTAAGTATATGTGTGATCAAAAATAACTGTGCTAACATGAAAGGGGTTTTCTTAAGGAAGAATTACCATATTTTCAAAAAATTAGTGACCGTAGTTATATTTTTGCGAATCTCTTTAAGGTCTGGCTTAATAGAGTACGGAAGGATTTTTATATCTGCTTATATATTCAATCTATTGCAATTTTTTTAGTTAAAATATATGAAAGAGAAAAATCCATCCTCCCACAGACATGTAGCCTTTTCAGATATAGTTATCTTAGATACTACACCAAAACTCAACACGTGAAAAGTTCTTAGAGGCTAGTTGCAGCATGGAACTTGAAGACCCGTTGGTGAGCCTCTCCCTCGCTGTCACACTGAAAGCCACTGGACTGCCTTGCACCCATACACGAGCTTGTGACATCATGCACTGGCCAGTCGGAAGATACCGGTTCTCTGATTTAGACAAATCCTCCAGGTGTTGGAGCATTTCATGACACAATATCAGGAAATGAGATTTGTTAATGATACCACCCGTCCCTTCAGAAAAATACGTGTTGTCAAGTCCATGGTGGCAGATGCATGTTTTCCAGCATTCTGACTCTTTGCTTGAAAGCTCAAGTTTTCATTATTAACAGACACTGCCAGTTGTCTGCTTCAAAACAACAGGCTCATTCAAGTTTAAGGAAGCGCCTCCCAGGTGCCCAGGAGTACGTGACTGCCATCTGTGCCCGTCACTCCGGATAAACGTGGCGGTCCACGGAATCAGCGGAGTCAGCTCGCAGCTCCCGCCCACAGGTGCTCCCACCAAGCCAGCCGTGTTCAGCGGAAGCGTGAACGGGTGTGTCCACTTGGTCACAGGAATGTTAAAAAGATGCATACCCCGAGATTGAGTTCTGATAAAGTGCATTTTTATTACTTCACCAAGGACATCTTGAGGTGAAACTGGCATTTTTTTTCCTGCGAACGCGTGGCGGTGACGAATATTTGTGAAGATGCCAGCAGTTTCACCCACCATGGGCTTTGCACATCAGCACAGTGAAAGGGGCACATGACATCTTAGTGTGGTTTTGAAAATAATGTCGAACTAATGGATCCCCTGAAGGACCTCGGGGACACCAGGGGTGTGCACACCACACTTGGAGGATCCTCAGATTAAGGGTGGCTCACCGTCTACACGTTCCTGCCTTCAGCATGTGAGACTGAAAAGCTTTTTCTTCCCTACTAAACACAGCCAGGCTTCTAGGCCCTTTGGCAGGGCTGGAAGCGGGGGTAGCAGTGATTCTTCCTTTAATGCAAAGAACCGTGTTCTTGCACTGCCTCCGGTGTTTGCCAGGTACAGTGAGGGGTTCGATAGATCCCAGGGAGCAATAATGGAGGGCCGTTTGGAGAGCTGTCAGTCTGCGTCATGAATCTGGAATGTGCTCCCAGGAGCCTAAGCCATTCAGTTTAGTTTTAAGAAATTTCCTTTCTGAATGTGCTGAAAGGTGCGTGTGCTCTTGCACTCTGATTGAACTTCCTACTGTTTTGACCCGTCTGTTCGCCTTTTCATTCCTAGGAGAGAAGGTTGCACATGTACATAGTCTACTGTCAAAATAAACCAAAGTCCGAGCACATAGTCTCAGAATACATCGATACCTTTTTTGAGGTAAGACCTGAGATAGAAACGAATTATTTCTGAATCTTTGTTATAGTTGATTTTCAAAATTTTAGACATCATTTGTTTCCCAGGAATCCTGAGGAAATTAGCCTCAGTTATAAGAGTTCTGAACCTGTGTTTCTTTCCCATAAATCAAAGAAATGACTGTGAATCCAATCTGTGATTATATCCCTTAGCATTTAGAAGATGGGTCATTGTGAAAATATGGGGTTTTTTTCAATCAGTTTTAAATTTAAGACTCGTTACAAATTCAGAATAAGTCATAATCTAAATTTTTAGCCTAAAATTAAAATATTGTATGAATAAAGGACAGTCATTGAAAGAAGGTCTTTAAGCTTAAAAGACTATGTTGAAAAACAGTTAAAGTGTAAAGCTTGGACATTCTGAGAAATAGCTTTTGTGTAGTGTAGCTTCTTCTTCCGTTACTTTGTGGTATGCTTAGCACTTCTGACAATTAAAAGGATTACAAAATCACCCTTTAAAAGACACACTTAAAGTCTTTTTTTTTTCCCTCCTTAAAACCACAGGACTTAAAGCAGCGCCTCGGCCACAGGTTGCAACTCACAGATTTGTTAATCAAACCAGTGCAGAGAATTATGAAATACCAGTTGTTACTGAAGGTGAGGCTTTGCCAGGTGCAAATCCTGGTGTCAGGAGTCGGTTTGGTGAGAGGGCAGGGAGTGCTTGGCAGGTGAGGGGAATCTTCTGTGGAAAAACAAAAAACAAAAAAAACAGTCTCGTTACTCCTGATTTTAAATATTTCAGAATAGGGTTTGGTGTGTGTTTTTTTAAAATTTAATGAGACACCTTACACTGTTTTCTCAAATGTGTCGCTTACCTCAAGTTCTGAATCCAGTTGTCAGTCAGTTAAAGCGAACTTTTTACCCCACCGCAGGCTTTGAATCCTAGCGACATATTCTCTAATCTTCTCGGAGCCTTGGATAAAATTAAAATGGCAATCCATGCCTGTTTCTCTCTATTGGCTCAGCAATAGCCTTGATTTATTTAAATCCCTCCGCACAACACAATTTCCACGGTAAAGGTGACTGTTTAAGTGCCTTGAGATTCCTTCACGTATAAAAGTTAGAACCTGTCTCGGAGTGAAACGGCAACCAGTATCTTCTGAGATAGACTCCGCTCTCCTGCCGCCAAAATCCACCTAAGGACACCTTGTCCTTGCGTTACTGGGAGGGAAAAATGAGAAAATAGAACCGAAGCGCCGAGCCCAGTGCCAGGCGCCCGCTGCGCGAGGTCCTGGGGTAGCTGCCGCGTGCCCGTCACCCTGCTCACGGCCTCCTGTCCGCTTCCCTTGCAGGACTTCCTCAAGTACTCCAAAAAAGCCAGTCTGGATACATCAGAGCTGGAGGTACTTCCGCCCCGCCAGGGTCTCCCCCAGGCTGTCCCCACGCGTGTCCAAGCAGCCTGTCCCCGGGCGGGGCGACGGCAGGTCTCTCCACCACCGGGCTGTGCCCCGCGCACGCCGCAGGGTGGGAGGGTGAGGACCCGAGCGCGGGGCGAAGGTGACCTCTGACCCCTCCCCCGCAGAGAGCCGTGGAAGTCATGTGCATGGTGCCGAAGCGGTGCAGCGACATGATGAGCGTCGGGCGGCTGCAAGGATTCGACGTAATGCGGCTGCTCCTCTTTAGCCTTGCTCCGGGCTCCGACTGTCACTGTCCCTTGCGTCGGATTCTTTACCTCCACGTGTAGAAAGCTGATCCTTTTGCTTGTTTTCTGTCTTCTCTGTCTTTACTTCAGCCTGATTGATAGAGTCAATCTTTTTTTTTTTTTTTTTTTTTTGATGCTTTTGATTTGCTTTTTTGCAACCTTCCTCTGCTCAGAGCCCTGCGCCTCGTGGCGGAAACAGGCAGGACTCTGCTTTGTCTCCTGGGCCCTGTGCTGTCACACGAGCGGAGTTTCCTTCCCCGGCAGGTAGTGGGAAGCAGGGGGCCCCTGCCCTTCTGTCACCCCTGGGAGCCTGACCTCGGGGTCGCTGTGTTCGTTAGCCTAGCAGACTTTTCTGCGAGTCGTTTGCCAGATGACTCATATTACATATGACCTAGTAGTATCCTCAAGATATTTAGAACCAGCATCTTTTTTTTAACTTGACTGTTGGGTAAGGAGACAGGAGAAGTTTTTATTTTTCTCGCCTACTGTTTTGCTAGAGATTTGGGTTTCAAGTTCTTTTGCCGTGGCTCTCAAAAAAGCACGCCCACTCTCTCCCGGAGAGCTTCTGAAAACATGGATCCTGGTGCATCTCTCCCTGGGTCCCGCCAACAGGCCAGTGGTTTATACAAAAGTTGGCAACAATTTTATTTAGATTAATTGTCCTCTTTGGGGCCAAAAACTCATGATAACAAAAAGAAAAACTTAAGCTGTATAAATGAATAGACGTATATGTTAATTTGTAGGAGGAAACTTTAAAGAAAACAACTTCATGTATCTTAATGTGTTTTCTCCTCTTCCTTTGCCCCTTTTACTCGTTTTAGGGTAAAATTGTTGCCCAGGGCAAGCTGCTCTTACAAGACACATTCTTGGTCACAGACCAAGACACGGGACTTCTGCCTCGCTGCAAAGAGAGGCGGGTCTTCCTCTTCGAACAGATTGTCATTTTCAGTGAGCCACTTGACAAAAAAAAGGGCTTCTCCATGCCAGGATTCCTGTTTAAGAACAGTATCAAGGTACCGTGTGTTTATAACTTGGGTAATGCAGTGTTTTCTCAAGGGCGCACGTGGTGCCGGTCACGCCGATGGACTGTTTCCTTTCTAACGATGATGTGTCCTGATCCTTAGTTTATTGAATATTTGGAGAATTTTCTAATACGGTTCAGACCCTTTAAATTCACCACATCTGCCTCTGGTCCCTTTCTACAGTGGCCTCTCCCTCACGAGTTTCTGTGTGGCCACTGCTTCTCCTTTTTACCGTGATGAAGACTGGTCTAGGTGTTTGTGTTCCACCTTCTCCAGGACCATGACAGCTTGTGTAAGTTCAGAGGCACAGATTCGGAGCGTTGCTCTGGGACCGGGGCAGAGAGCTCACCCTGTGCCTTGCTCTTCCCTCCCTCCAACGAGGACATAGCGTCTGTCCAGCAAGGACATACTGCGCTCAGTGCGGGCCGTGGGCTGCAGACACGGAGGGGTCAGGAGCCTGTACCCTGGACTAGCTTGCTCTCTGATAGAAAAAGACAAAGAAAGTAATTGCAAATAGCCACGAGTCCTGTAAGGGTTACAGAGAAAAGCGAAGGAAGAGGCCTGAGGTCCCAGCAGAGGGTCCCTGGGAGGTACAGCCTGCCCCCCACCACCCGCCCCCCCATTCTTCCTCTGCAGCTGTGCAGGTCCTGAGGTCAGAGCAGGGACATGCTTCCTTGTGCCTAAGCTGACAGGGTCCCTTTCAGGAACAGGGAACCTCTTCGATCGTCTGAGCCAAGGCCTCGGCACACAGGCGGGACACTGCACCTCGTTCCATCCAGTGCCACACTTAGGCATCTATTTGGCCGCCTCCAGCAGCCTCCACGCGGCCTCCCACTTCAGGCCGGGGGCGGGTCTTCTGCCCAGCGAGCCTGGGGAGGCGTTAGAGCCAGGTGACATGAAGCTGGGCTGCGGGCCCTCTCCTGTCTCACAGCATTCCCGCCGTCCTGCCCTGGCCGTTCGAGGCCCGTCCGTGGTCACCGCTGCACACCCATCCCTCGCCTGCACGTCTCATCGTTCTTTTCCTAAGTTTCTTGACAGAAAAATCACTCTGTCACCATAGAAATTCTCTTTATACACTAATTTACATATTCTGCTTCAGAAAAATTGTTTTACGTGCCATGTCACACATAACTCCATGACACAAGTTATATTAATATTCAAGATTTTTTAAATGGCGTCATTTTCTTCCTGGAGAGCTGATAAACACTGGGTCTTTGTGTAGGAGGTTTGCAAACAAGTAATCCCAGGCCCACTTTTCTAATTAATTGTTCAAACTACTGGTTAAACTCTTGTTAATCTCCCTGTAGCAAAGTGTGGTTGTTTCAATTCTGACATAGGATGAACTTTACTTTGCAGCCGACCAGTGGGAAAAAATGTGCTTGAATGTTTTTATTGTGGTAAAATGTGCATAACATAAAATTTACCGTCTCAACCATTTTTAAATGTATAGCTCAGTGGCATTAAGTGCATTCACGTTGCTGGGCAACTGTCACCCTCCCCACCCCACCCCCCCCACCTCGCCTCTCTTCATCTTTCAGACTGAAACTCCATACTCATTAAACACTGACTGTCAGTCCCCTCCCGCGCAGCCGCTACCATTCTACTGTCTCTGTGAACTTGACTACGCTAGGGACCTTGTCTGTGTGGATGTCTTTTTATGACTGGCTTCTTTCACTTAGCCTACAGTCCTCCAGGTTTGTCCATATCCGAGCATGTGTCAGACGGCCCTTCCTCTAAGGCTGAATAATATTCCACTGTATAGACCACATTTCATTCATCCATTCATCCATCGATGGACACTTGGGTTGCTTCACCTTTTGTCTATTGGGAATAATGCTTTAAATTTTTGCAGGTGAGTTGCCTTTGCCTAGAGGAAAATGTGGAAAACGACCCCTGTAAATTTGCCCTGACATCGCGGACGGGCGACGTGGCGGAGACCTTCGTTTTGCATTCGTCCAGTCCAAGCGTCCGGCAAACGTGGATCCATGAAATCAACCAAATTTTAGAAAACCAGCGCAATTTTTTAAATGGTGAGTGTGTTCTGTGACTGGGCGTGAGTTTTCTTTCCCTCACGCACTCGTTTCCGTTTCCCTTTTCTCTCCCACGTACAAAAGACGACGACAGGACCGACCGAGCACTCACGCTGTGGCCGGCGCCATTCTAAGCCCCGGCGGCACGCCGCTCCCCTGCATCGTCACAGCCACCGTGTGTGGCAGGCACTCCTGTTACTCCCGTTGCGCAGCTGAGGAAACTGGAGCACAGAGTGGATTAACGAGTTGCCCAAAGTTCCCCAAATTGTTGGCGGCAGACTCAGGACTTCACGTGGACTCTGGCTCCCAAGCACCTGCCCTCGTAGCTGCCCTGTTCTCTCCTGTCCCACGTGGTCTCCCACAGCCTGTGTGCACCAGAGCCCTGTCCTAATTCAGGGATGCATGAGAACTGAGGCAGCAGATGGAACTGGCCAGACATGTTGGGGACAGTCTCAAGTGCAACTTTAAAATTTGTGTTCATTGCATTGGACATCCAAACCTGTCTCCTCCTTAAAACAAGACATAGTACCTTCCATGACATGAGTGATTATAGAGGTTCAGAAGAATAATAACACAATGCAACAATAAGGTGCACAACACCTCAGGGGTTAGTGCCCTCTCCACCCTGGGAGTGACTACTCTGACCTTACATTGTGGATAACTACTGTGACTTTACATCTGTGACCTAACACTGCTTCTCTTCATGACCGCTGACTTCGACTCCGGCTGTGATTTGGTGATCATTGAAGATCTCCACGTCTTTTCTTTGTCTTTTCATCCACGTCCATGCTCTATGTCTGTGCCTCAGTCCAGTAAGACATCATAATTTCTTTGTCATCACAAAACTACATTCACACCTTGTGTGACAGTCAAGAGCCAGAAACACAGGCACTCGGTGAGAAGACAGGGTCATGTGGCATTTGGAGCCAGATGGTAATGAGCTGCCTGGCCGTTAACTCCAGGCTCCTGTCCAAATTGTAGACCGATCATTTTTTCCACTTGCAGTTAGAATTGGATGCATGAGATTAGGGAACGGTTCCTGTGTATGCAGAAAAAAGTTTAGCTCCTCTGACAGTGAATGCTAGACTCTAAACGTAGTGTTTTAAGTGGTGCATTAAATGACGATCTACAGCATGTAACTATTGGGAAATCTCTATTAAACTTTTACAATCTTCTTTAAAATAAAATGAACTGCTTCCAAATTGCCAGGTAAGTCGGCCATGCTGTATGGTTCCCTGGACACTTGGTCTAGGTAGTGATTCCAGAGGATCGAATGACATCAGGACTGGAGCAGAAGCTCTGGGCTTGGCAGCCCCCCTGCTCTCTCTCCCCCTTTATTCCTGTGAGAGGCTTTGGCCAAGGGGGAGTTTGTAAAATGTTATTTGGCTCCAGGATGCTTTTTCACACATGCCTGATGCCTCCCAGGCAGGAAGGGGCTATGCCTGATTGTTGTATTTCTCAAAGGTTTTTACACTTTACAAATCTGTTTCCATGTATCTCATTTGGCATATTTCCTGGGGTTTCCTGCCGATGATTATGTAACAAAGTAATCACTAAAGCCAAGAGGGGAGATGGCTTCATGACCCACGAGGGAGTTTGCAGAGCTCTTTCCTTCCTGTCCCATGTCTCTCGTGTACAGACTGCAAAACAAAGCAGTCCATACCCCACTGCCGTGTGGGGATCAGGGGACTCCTTAACTCCCAGCCAGGCTCTTTGCCTAACCGGTCTCTGGTGTAAAGACCTTTGCGGCCGCTGGACTAACCTTTCCCAGGGTGCAGGAGCCAGCTGGTACCTGTGGGCTCCCAGTCGTCTCCCCTGGCAGCACAGGGCCTCCCGCAGTTTGTCAGCGGTCCTCTGGCCTATTCCGTTTCTTCCCATTTGGCAGGGATGCTAAGGCTCTGCCTGCTGCTCCCGGGCAGTTAAAATCTCCCTCACACTTGTCTGCATTCACTGCGCACTTCTGGCCTTCTCCTGCCCCCCACCAACTCACACACTCCCTCGATCAAGTCCGTTTAACTGGCTCGTGAACAGGCCGGTGGCATTGAAGTCCTTTTCCTTCACTGATGCACCGGGTGTCAGCTCCGCCTCCAGGATGGGCGGGTGTTTACAGGACCCGAAGTTGTGGATTACCCCATGACTTGACTGGGGGTGGGGCATTCACGCCCAGCGAGTGCTCCCTTTGGGTCACATCGTGTTCCTTCGCCCCATGAGGACACTTTGTCAGTGGCCTGACCGAATCTCTTCCACTGTGCCTTGTGTATTTTACAGCCTTGACGTCACCAATCGAGTATCAGAGGAACCACAGCGGGGGCGGCGGGGGCGGCGGAGGCGGTGGGGCCCCCAGCAGCAGTGGCCCCAGCAGCTGCAGCGGCCTGCCCAGCTCGAGCAGAAGCAGACCCTCCCGGATCCCCCAGCCTGTACGACACCACTCCCCCGTGCTGGTCTCCTCTGCAGCCTCGAGCCAGGCAGAGGCAGACAAGATGTCAGGTACGTCCAGCCCCGGCCCTTCACTGCCTCCTCCCAGCAGCGGCCTCGCCCCGGAGGCCGGCCCCGGCCAGCCCGGCAGGCACCCCCTCGGCGGCCAGTCCGAAGGGCCCGACAGAGAAGCGGAGCAGATCCCCAAGATGAAGGTGATTGAGAGCCCCAGGAAGTCGAGCGGGAGCGCTGCGGCGGCCAGCCAGGCCAGCCAGGCCAGCCAGGACGGACACGCCAAGGAGCCGCGCGGCCTGGGCCCGCTGCCGCTGGGGAAACCGCGGCCCGGGGCCGCCTCGCCTCTGAACTCGCCTCTCTCCGCCGCCTTCCCGTCTCCGTCTCCGTCTCCGTTCGCCAAGGAGCCCTTCCCCCCCAGCAGCCCCCTGCAGAAGGGGGGCTCCTTCTGGAGCTCCATCCCCGCCTCCCCCGCCAGCCGGCCGGGCTCCTTCACCTTCCCGGGGGACAGTGACTCCCTCCAACGGCAGGCGCACCGCCACGCGGCCCCCGGCAAGGACACGGACCGCATGAGCACGTGCTCCTCGGCCAGCGAGCAGTCCGTGCAGTCCACCCAGAGCAACGGGGTAAGAACGCCTGGCAGCCTCCGCCCGCCCGCCCCACTGCCTCTGTCCCGCCAGCTCTTCTAAACCCCCCGCCGCCGCGCTCCGTACTAACCCGGCTCCGCACGCGTGCCCGCCGTCCGCAGGCCTGGACCTGGACGGCCGCGGCCCGGGCCGCCAGCGCTGGGACTAACCCTGCTCTCCGGACGGCGCCGCCCGCATCTCCACTAACTCGCTCCTCGCTTTGTGTGTCTCCTTATCCGAGAAAGCCAGTCATTAACCTTCTGAATGCAGCATCTTTGAGTCTTTTCCGATTTCTGACCAACAGACTAGACTTCCTTGGACCTTTCTTTTCGCCCCTGCCTTCCTCACACACATTTTTTTTTAGAGGGGTCAGTGTCCTTGCTGTCTACCTCCTATTTAAATCGAAGCCTACACTTTATAAGCTTTTTTGCTCATCGCTTGGTCGTGCTCTTTTATGCCTTAAATTATCTTTGCAGCATTTTTGACTCATCTGCTGAAAAAAAGTCCCTCAAAAACTTCCAACAACAACTCAGAACAAACTAATCCTGACAAAATGGGGGGAAGGAATCTCTCCAGTGGAAATATTTGCTCCCCCCGCCCCCAAAGTTTCACTCTGGAAGAGAGACTGCTTTAGGGCATCTGGAGATGGGTCTCCTGCCGGCGGCTGAGAGCGTGTCCGCGTTCTGTCCAGCAGGGGGCGCAGTGCGGGCTGCGGCGCTCCGGGCATCCTCACCCTCATTTTGCCTGCCACCTATGTCATGTTCTCAAGCAGAGGGGTTGCTGTGGTGGGTTTTTCCCCCATTTCGTGGCTTCCTCACTCTCCCACCCAACTGTTTCCTACACGGTAGATGGCCCGACCCGTAACACCTTCCTGAAGGCATGCGTGAGGGAACACAACTGTTCTAATGAGTGTATGTTTGATCGCTTTATAAATTTTTAAATACATTTCCCTAAAAGGGTCTGTGTCTCTCTTTATGAAAAAAAAAAATCTGGCTTTTGCATGTCTCTCTTTTTCCTCTGGACTTCTGTCAATGCCTTGTTTGGGTTAACTTGGCCTTATCCTTTCCTCCTGTTTTCTGTTATGTATTTTGTTAAACTTTATATTTAATTGAGGAAGAAATTAGGAAATGGATCTTGGTACCTTCCAATCTAATTCTCAAAACCACGTGGTCGAGCAGGCAGCCTCCACAGTGGCCGTCACCAGCATGCGTGTCATAGGTGCCTTGCTGCGTCCTGCACAACAGCTCGGCCCGCTCGTTAGGTTTGCAATGCTGGGTGTGCCCGTGAGCGTCAGAACACGACTCAGCCAGCGGAAAAGATGCAGAGGGCCCAGTGACGCCGTCTGTCAGCACCCAGTTGAATACTCGGTGTGCAGGCCCGCCTCGCAGCTGCGCCCCCTAACGAAATCAACCCGGGAGCAGCCCTTAAGCGCCTCCCAGCCTGGACACTCTCCCTTAGGCACCCGAGGCGTTCTCAGAGTCTGTGTTTCAGAATGAACACCCAGCCACTCCAGCGCGGGAACCCGTGCTGGCCTGTGCGCCCCTGAGTGCACATGCATAACGGCCACCGCCCGGCTCCCTCCCGGGACGTTCACTCTGAGACAAAGGCACAGTCACGTGTGGCACGTACTCCGGCAAGTTTTCAGTTGCAAAAGTTACCTCTTATTTCTGTCTCTTACTTTCTCTTGTGTGGCAGATAACCTGGAAAGGCAAATTGCCAGTGTTTTCAATGGGTCAGAATGCCTTACAGAAATGCCCCCAGAGGCCTGGAAAGACCAGGAGAGGCCTCAGATGGGGATTTTTGCCTCTGGACGCTTAAGTATTTCAGTTAAAAGGAACTGTCGCCCCACCTTGCTCCCACCCATTTGAGCCATCTTATCCTCCTGGCGGGTCAGCGGTGGCCTCCTTCCTCTTGACCACTTCCGTGGAGCTGTCTGCAGTCACAGCCAAGCAGCTGAGCCTAACGCACAACCCAGGTTCTTCCTCCTTCTGGAAAGTTCTACTGAGAGCAAGAGTGGAGTGCTTTGGATCAACCCAGACAGTGATTGTGCCAGCCCCCCAGATGTGGATGCAGAACCTCCCTTGTACCCGTTCCCTGGGCAGCAGTAAAATGCAGCTCTGCTTTTTTCTCTCGAAGGCCAGGGGGCCAGTGCATACCCCTGACCTCCCACTTCGTAAGGGGGTGATGATTGTGCCTGCTGGCAGGATGGTCGTGAGCATTGGACGAGATAGATTTCAAAAGCCGAGTACTTAGCCTTGTACATGGGAAGTGTTCAGAAAACACTAATTGCTTCTATTGTGGCAAAATACTCAAATTATGGTATACTTTATTACCCAAAGTGGCAGTGCCACAGAAGCTACTCTTTGTTTACATTTACTAGCAAATTTGACTCTCTAGTCTCAAAATTATTGGATGTTGCTACGTAAGTCAGATACTAAAGTATGTACTAAAAGCGTAAAACTGTACAATGAGTATGCACAGGCCGAAGCCTGACGAGGACAGCGTGGGCACCCTTGGGGGCAGGACCCCACGACCGCCCCCTTGGCCGAGGCGGGAATGACAGCTCGGCACGCTGGTGTGTTTAATCCACGCTCCACTGTGGGCCTAGAGTCAGAGCCTGGCATTTGAGTCCCAGCACGCTGGCTTGATGACAGCAGTGAGCCACCTGCTCTGGTGTGTCCTAATACCCGTTCAGTAGCCCAGGGCCAGCAGGCATGTGACACGGTTGTCTGGCAGTCACATCTACACCAACCGGCAGAGTCCGGCAGAGGCTAGCGCCTTCAGAGTCCTGGGTATCCATAAAAGTCCAGACAGCGTCGTTGGTGGACGCCTCTGAGAACCAGCTAGCGGGGGCAGGACACTGGGCACCATGCTCTTGTCTCGACTGTTGGTAGAGAGGATAGGGCAAGAGGTAGATTAGGATATGGCAGTGGTCTCAGCTTCCTCCCCCTCTCCTGGAACAAAGGGGTCACTTGGTAAATGACAACTTGGGACAAATACTGCCGCTGGTGTTTCTTCTACTCTCCACCTAATACCACCCAGCTTGCGGGCCCGGGTAGGTGGCCTTAAGAAATGACCTCTGTTTTACATTTGCAATCTTGCCTCCTTGACTAAGTTGCTGAACGTGGATTGAGTGCCTGCTGCATGTCAGTCACTGTGCTGGACACTGAAGACACAGTAGTGACCCAAAACAATCGGGCGCCGCTAGGGCCGCAGGGTCAGTGTGAGGTAGGCTTTCCTCCATCAGGGGCTGTGGCTGAAGCTTGAGTCTCGGGCCAGCGTTGTGCTAAGATCTTCAGTGATGTGTTCCCATGGCAACAGTGCCTTCGAGACACTTGAATCACGCACGCTCAGAGCTCCAAAGGGAGCCAGCCACCAAGGGACACGTAAAGGAGGCCGAGTAGCTGTCCCTCAGAGCAGAACGTGGTTGGTTTCCTTTTTAGGTATTCTGCATTCTTCTAGAAGGGAAAGAGGTGGGAATGATTAGGCTTGCCAGCAGCTCAGCAGCATCCTGGAACACGTGTTCTGGAGGACATCGTATCTGGCCGATGTAGGGGCTCCCTCGTGATCTATTCTTTAATGACACCTGTTTAAATGAGCATGAGAGTCACAGTAACATCACCGTGACATAGATAGGACCCAGCACGGCACGACCACGAGGCCCGAGCCGTTCCTTCGCAGGTGCGAGGAGCTGGGGCTGAAAGTTCCCCGGCGTGAAATGCCATCATTGCACTGATTGGTTTTGAGCTGGTTCCTAAATTGCTGTCTAGAGAAACTCTGGTTTTCGGTGGCTGAAAAAGCACAAAGCTAGCTCAGGAGAGTGTGGAGGCGGCGTGCAGGGCGCCTCGGTGTCTGTCTGGCGGCCGCTGGTCCGCGGCACCGCGGCACGGTGCACTGGCCGGCGCGTCGGTGCCACCGGATCTCATTTCAGTCCCCCTCTGCCTGTTTTCTCTCCGTCTTTCCCTCTGCAGAGTGAAAGTAGCAGCAGTAGCAACATCTCCACCATGTTGGTGACACACGATTACACGGCAGTGAAGGAGGATGAGATCAACGTCTACCAAGGAGAGGTCGTTCAAGTTCTGGCCAGCAATCAACAGAACATGTTTCTGGTGTTCCGAGCCGCCACTGACCAGTGCCCCGCAGCCGAGGGCTGGATTCCGGGCTTCGTCCTGGGGCATACCAGTACAGTCGTGGTGGAGAATCCCGATGGGACCCTCAAGTGAGCGGCCGGCAGGATAGCCCGGGGGGCGGAGAGGCGGAAGGACAAGCGTAAATGGGCCCCAGGGCCCCAGGAGGCCGAAGCCCACTGTGAGAAGGCAGCGACCCTGACTGTCAGTGTGAGCGCACGTCCAAGTACACTGCGGCCCCCCACGGTGAAGATGGGGTGGCTTCCCACCTGTCAGGCCCATTCTTCAGGTTCTCTTAATCACCTGCTCTGGCAGACACAGTGTTCTCAGGCCACTGGAGAGACCACGAGAACATTTTAGTCCCTGGTTGTCTGGTGTGGGTGGGGGGAGGTCGAGGACTTTGCAGGGACCCCTAACTCATTATTGGGGTATGTCAGTGAAGATACTCATTCTGTAAGCTGCCGGTAAAGATACGAGGTGTCTTACCTTATGTATACTGGAAAGCTAATTCAGTTAAGAAACTTGAAACTGATTTTGCTGCATTAAACATTATTTTAAAGAAAACAAAAGATAGGTGCTGGATTCAGAAACTTTCCTTACCTGAACCTCTCCAGCTGCGGAAGGGGTCAGCCACGTGGCTTCTGAGAGCAGACGCATTGCAAGACTTGGTGATTTTTGAAGCCTCCAAAGACTTCAGCCCAAAAACCCGGACCCAGAGCACTGACAGTGGCCATGGTCCTCGCCAGGCTTGGCTGTGCCCTTGGCTGGGTTTGCAAGGCTGGCATGCTGGCAAGCCAGCCCCGCAGTGTGCCTTTGCGATCAGTGCTGCCCCCTCTCCCTGACCCCGCAGGGAGGCTGGGCTTAAGTTCAGGCTACAGGGAGCCTGTCTTCCCTGACAGCCCCTTGTCTCGTTTCTCCTTGTTCGAGAATCCCATTTTATACTTTGTTTTTGTCTAAATATGTTGTTAGGTCCTTCGTTAGCGTTCTCCAGAGCAATGGAATCAACAAGATGTGTGTGAGGGGAGAGAGAGAGAGAGACAGAGAAAGGTTTATTATAAGGAACTGGGTCACGCAGTTACAGAGACCAGCAAGTCCAGGTCTGCAGGGTGGGCCAGCAGGCTGAGACCCAGAAGAGCCGATGGTGCGGATAAAGTCAGAGGCATTCCACTAGAGGATCCCACCTTGTTCAAAGAGGCTGGTCTTTTTGTTCTGCTCAGACCTTCAGCTGACTAGATGCAGCCCACCGCTGTGTGAAGAGTAATAGGCTTTAACTCTACCAATTAAAATGTTAATCTCATCCAGAAACACCCAGAATGGTGTTTGACCAAGTAGCTGAGCATCCATAGGCCCAGTCAAGTTAATACACAAAATTAACCATCACAGGCACCTTTATCTTTAATCCTTGAAATTGATCGAACCAAGCGTTGGTTTTATCTCCTGGTTATTGAGAATCGTGGAAAGTATTCTTAGTAGGCGTCATGGTTACTGAAGCTTTCTGTCAACCGTGTGTCTGTGTCAGTTGACGAGTCAGCTTTTCCCTAATGCTTTCTGGAGTCCCCTGCTGAACACTGGAAAGGCAGAATACTAACAACGTCTTAATTTCCCCCTAGGAAGTCAACATCTTGGCACACAGCACTCCGTTTAAGGAAAAAATCTGAGAAAAAAGATAAAGACGGCAAACGGGAAGGCAAGTTAGAGAACGGTTATCGGAAATCGCGGGAAGGACTCAGCAACAAGGTATCCGTGAAGGTGGGTACCGGCCTTGTCCTCGGGGCACAGGGGCTGGGCCGGCCCGAGAGGACCCTGGAGAGCAGCCGCTCGGCAGGCCTGGGCCCGGCTGGCTTGGCATCGCCTCCCAGCACACCGCCTCCCTCTGCCCGGGAGCAGACCCCACAGGGCTTCAGAGGGGGCGTCCAGGGACGGTGCCTGCTGGCACAGGTACGCATCTGTGTGCTGAGGACCCAGGTATACATGTGGGCACCTCACCAGGCACGCGCCTGGCTTACAGAGAACGCCGTGCGGTTCCCAGAAGAGGCAGAGACTAGATTCTCAGCAGCAGACAGTGCCAAGCAGCTGTGGCTCAGACTTCCTTCTGTGCCCACCTCAGACCATGGGGGAGGGGACTAGATGCCAAGACACGGGGTCACTGGCTCTCGCAAATGCCCCGGTTCCGGTCAGCTTCACTCCTTTGCCATCAGATTGCCTTACACCTGGGGGAGTTCTGCCTGTAGAAAAAGAAAATTCCTACAGGGAGGGCGAGACCCTGGGTCAGGACACCAGCCATTCTGCAGAAGGAGGGGCCTGGGGACAGCTGGCCTCGGCCCATAGGATGAGAAAAATGGACATCTCCGAGTCGAAGCCAGCATTTTGCGCATGTGGGTGGGAAGAGCAAATCACCCCCGTTCATGTGACAGGGAGCGTCCGAGTGCGTTTGAAGGGGGAAGGGGCGGTAGGCAAACCAGCAGGGTTTCTGCTGAGCTTCAACGATTCCGAGCCCTGGAGCGAAGCCTCGGACCTCGAGACAGGTCGTGTTTTTGGTTCATACCTGTGTGCTTTTTCCATTTCAGCTTCTCAATCCCAACTTCATTTATGACGGTGAGTGCCGCTGCCTTTTCTTCGGGTCTTACCGGCCGTGGTCGGGGGAGGAGGGATGTCCCAGAACACGCAGGTGTAGCCCGCGGAAGCGGTTTCTGGCAGAGCTCTGGCTGGGGTGGCGACCGAGGGCCCCCCTGCGTGTCAGGGAAGCATGGCGGGCGTGGGAGGGGAGCCCGGGGCCCAGTGTCACCGACTCATTTCTCACACAGTTCCCCCAGAATTCGTCATTCCCTTGAGCGAAGTCACATGTGAGACAGGGGAGACCGTTGTTCTTAGATGTCGAGTTTGTGGCCGCCCCAAGGCCTCCATCACCTGGAAGGGCCCCGAGCACAACACCCTGAGCAACGATGGGCACTACAGCATCTCCTACAGGTGAGGGAGGCTCCTACACGTGTGGGCGGGTCTCGCACCTGGTTCCACTGCGGCCGACGTGGTCAAGTCCCTCATGTCAGGTTGTGCTTCACACGGGGACGCTTCCCGTGAGGGACCATTCCCTACCTGGGTGGGCAACTAAAATTAACGGTCCACTTGAAACTTCTCATCGTGACCTAATCTCCCACTTTCCTGTGACCCTGGAGAAAGCCCAGGGGGCCGGCAGCTGGGGTTGCTGAGCCTCCCTGACGTGTGGTGTGTTCTCGCGTGTGTGGCAGTGACCTAGGAGAGGCCGCTCTGAAGATCGTCGGCGTGACCACCGAGGACGACGGCATCTACACGTGCATCGCCGTGAACGACATGGGCTCGGCCTCAGCCTCAGCCAGCCTGCGGGTTCTCGGTGAGCACCAGTTCCGGGGACCACAAGCTCAGAGCCCCTCCGCACACCGTGACAGTCAGTCCCTCGTGAGCCTTCCGAAAGAGAGTGGCAAGTAGCCGACCACAGTCTCCAGGACGTCCCGGGGTGGGCGACCTCTGGGCACGTCTCACGGGACAGGGGAGGGTGCCCGGTGCAGGCCTCTGACCATGGCCTCTGGGCGCTTGAGCTCGGTTCAAACAAGATGCATCCTGCGCTCTTAGTTCTCTTACATCCACTTCCTCTTTGCTCTGGTTATCCAGGTGACGCTTCGGCTCTAAGAGAATCTAATCTGAGTCGATCTCGGGGGACACGCGTGAAAGGGAAGGAGAGGAGTGTGGTTGAGGCCTGTGCGGGCTCTGTGCCTGTCTCAGGCCCTGACAGCAGCCCTTCGGGTGGGTGTGGACCCCCGTCAGAGCGACCTCGGGGGGACCCTGTGCCTTGGTCTGAAGCCTCTGCTCTCTCTCCTCTGCTGAACCATGAGCTACTCAAGGCAGATCTCATATTTTAAGCCTTTTTAAAATTTCCGGTAGTTGCACTTGACCTGTAGAGATGCTCAGTAAGCAACACGTGTTGTGTGATCAACCAGCATTTCGCGGACCACCAGCCATGCGGGGGTTCAGGGGAAGGGGGGATGCTGCGATTCCTCACTGATCCGGCAGCCGCTTCCAAGAGCGAAAATAAAAATCCAAACGAAAAGGTGAATTGAGTCTGGAAGCGCCCTGTGTGTAGACAATAAACTGAACTGTCTTAGAACTTTCATCCCAAATATCTTAATCCTATATGTATATTAATTTCATTAAGTCAGAGAAAGGAAGTATTCTGATTTTCGGATGATGCCACCAAAGTCTTGAAGTTGACAGTAAAGAATCACCGATATTCTAATTTTTAAAAGATGTCACAGAAATTACACAGGCGACTTATTTCTTAACAAATCGCTAGTGAAAGCTGAGGGGGTTCGGGGAGATGCATTGACTCCTGAAGACGTGAGCGGGGGAATAAGGGAGGAGGAGGTGTGTTTGTTCTCACCTAAGTCCGGCTTTTTTTCCACACTGAGTCCCAGCCTGCAGTGTGCATTTTACACTCCAGCACACCTTCCTCGCGGTGGCCACGGTTCAGATGCTCAGGAGCCACGTGCGGCTGCCGCGTCGTGTCGGACAGCGCAGGGCCGTAGACGTCTCCCCCAGATGCACCATGTAAACCAAGCTCGGGGGGGTGGGGGGTGCTGCTCTTCCCGCAGGTCCAGGGAGTGATGGCATCATGGTGACCTGGAAAGACAACTTTGACTCCTTCTACAGCGAAGTGGCTGAGCTGGGCAGGTACGCTCTACACCCCGGACCCCCTTCCGAGAGAGCAGCGTGTAGGGCGTAACTCACTGTAAGAGCAGACGATAAAGGCAGACGGTGCGTTCGCCAGCGTTTGGTAGTTGTACGTGTTACGATTGCAACGAGACCTGTGATCGCCCTTCTGTACCAAACGTCGAAGTAACGAAGACGTGTTCAGCTTCGGTGCAGAGAGAGTCAGGGCCCAATGCCATGACCCACCCACCTAAGTGATGGGCCGACTCCTGCACTGTGTACCAGCTGTGTCCCATCCTTGCCGGGATCCGGGGAAGAGTCACTCACACCAGTCCTTGTAGGACTTCATTCTCCCGCAGGGTCCGAGCCGGAAAAGGCTGGATGTCTCCTTGAGGTTCCAGCTGCACGTGGAGCTCCAGGCGGTGTAGCAGGGGGTGCGGGTGCCAACTAAGAGGGGGCTGCAGCAGAAGGGGCTGTTTCTCACTGGAAGGGGCAGCCCAGCCCGGGCGGTGTCCTCAGGCACCCAGGCCCCTCTGACTCTCCTCCCACACAGCCCTCGGCCGCATCTTATGTGGCAAGGAGGAGGTCAAAAGTATGACAGATGGACGTGTCCCTTTCAAAAAGCTGTCGAGGAACTCCCCCGGCAGCAGCCTCTTACATTCCGGTGGCCACACTGGGTGGCGGCTCCAGTGATCTGGTCACCGCCTGCGTTCACCGCTGCACGAGGCAGCCCTTGCTGTCTCAGAGCAGCAGTGATGTGCCCTGTCACACAGCGTGTGACCGACCAGGCAGTTCTGTTGGTCTCTCCTGAGCTCAGTCGGATGGCACACCCACATGTCACCCACGTGTCCTTGGCCTGGCACGCTAGGCCCCGGGGATTCCTCACATGATGGCAGAAGCATTCTAAGAAAGCAAAAGCAGCAGCTGCAAGGCCTCCAAGGCCCAGCCTCAGGAATCAACACCTGTGCTCCTTCCGCGTTCTGCGGGTCAGAACCGGCCCCGGCCAGCCCCGTTCAAGGGAAGAGAGACCCCACCTCTCCACAGTGCATGAGCCCTAACCCTCCACCACCTGCCGCCGGCCACAGGCGTCTCTCTCTGCCTCACGTGCCCCAACCCCCAGACTCATCTCATGGTGGCAGCGGACTCAGACCCGGGGTCTGAGGTCCTGCTGTCCAGGTCAGGTCGAGGAGTAGCTGCAGCTTCGCAGGTGCGGTTCATGGGGTGCAGCTCCCGGGACCGTGAACTAGAGACGAGTGGCCTGCGCCACACGCACCCAAAGGCAGTGACAGCAGTTGACACTCCTCTTTTCAAGGGTGGGGGACGGGGTGGCCAGAAGGCACGTGAGCTTCTTCACATGACAAACTTCTCCACGAGAGCAAAGGTAGAAGCTGTCTGGCGAGTCTCACAGTGTCACCTCTGCCACATTCAGAGGTCAGAGGGCATCAAGTGACCTGCCTAGACCAGGGCAAGGAAACGGAGTCTGTCTGGGGAAGGAGAGACAGTCTCATGGCTGAGCGGCTCGGACGCAGGCCTCCTCGGGCCGTCACGGGGTGCCCGGGGGTCAGGGCCTGTGGCCAGGGGCAGGAGGCTGCCCCACATCTGGTCTGTTTAGGGCCACAGCTGTTCCCCACGACACACTCAGCCCTCTGAAAATTGCCTCCAACCTGTCTTCCAGGGGCAGGTTCTCTGTCGTGAAGAAATGTGATCAGAAAGGGACCAAGCGAGCAGTGGCCACTAAGTTTGTGAACAAGAAGTTGATGAAGCGTGACCAGGTCACCCACGAGCTCGGCGTCCTGCTGAACGTGCAGCACCCGCTCCTGGTCAGCCTCCTCGACACCTTCGAGACGCCCACCAGCTACGTCCTGGTTTTAGAAATGTGTGTATACGCCGCCTTCCCCCCCTACTCCCCCCACCCTCACTCCCCCCCACCCCACCCTGCCGCTTCAGGGGCCTCGCCTCGAGTGTTTCACTGCCATTTATTCTCTACGAAGGACAGAAAGCGGGACTCTAGGATTCACAGAACTTCTGAAAAGCACATCTACTATTAAAGACCACAGTTTAGAGCTTTCTCGTAAATGTAGAAAAAGCACAGTCTTTAGTACGTGCCGTCCCACAAGGGAGCAGCAAGCCTAACGTCTCTACCCAGGCTCCCGCTGGTCTCAGCCAACCTGGAGATGCCACCTGGTCTCCAAAGGTCCCGAGAGGCGAGGCCTCTAAAGACACATGCCCCTGCTAGTGACCTCTGGTGGGTGCTTGGGGTGGGCTCGCTAAGACCCACTCTGTGAGATGCCCTGGGCGTCCAGCTCAGCCCCAGAGCCAGTCCTGCCCACGAAAGGATGATCAGGAGGTGCGGCACCTCACCAAGGGGTCACCCTCTGGAGGGCGGTGGCCTCCGACCAGAGTAGCCTCGCTGCTCCCCAAGGTACTTACTGGCCCTGGGGGCTGTCTCGGTATATGGTTCACTCATTTAAAGAGAAAGACTGTGAAACCTGTGACCCAAGAGCAGTGGCCCCCCCGGGGGACGTTCGTGTCACAGCTCAGGGCGGGGGTGCTACCCACATCTGGAGGGTGGAGGCCGGAGATGCTGCTCACCGTCCCGCAGGGCACAGGACGGCCACGGTGCCAGTGGTGCCGCGTGGGAAGCCCTGCCCTCAGAACACCCTGGTTCCTGTGAAACGTCTCGGCATTTGTCTTTGTTTAAATCCCTCTTCCTCCTTTTTAGGGGGAGCCCTTTCATTCGTTTACTTGGATTTACAATTTCTCCTCCACTGGCAAAAGCAAAATCATTTGCACCTTTCCGTAGTTCTTGATACGTTCTCCAGTGAGGACGGGCAGGAGGACCACCCCACGGACCCACGTAGGGGGACAGTCGTGGCAACAACGGGGCTCGAGCTTCGGGACCTCACTTGTGGGGACTCCATCAAGGCCCCCTGCGCCTGACTTTGTTTCCCATACTCCTTTTCTTAAAGAATTTGGAAGCGCCCCCAACCCCACAGCCTTGATAGGACTAGGCTGCCGGAGTGGCCCCAGTGGACAGCCCCCCACACCTGGTGGGGGTGTATATTTCAGGAGGGTCTGCCCCCCCGGAGCCGACAGCTAAAACCTCCTGCTGGCACATCGGCGTGGGGCCCGCCCAGCCCTGCTCTGGAACAGCAAGCCCGTCAGGGGGCAGAAGGGAGGACACTGCCCTCCCCGAGGCTGGTCGCCGTGCAGAGGGCACGTTACTGGCGGCAGGCCTCGGGCTCTCCCCGGCCTCCTTTCGGTCCTTGCTCTGCCTCTCACTGACTCTGTCACCTGGGGCTCACTTCTCAACCTGGGCGTCCTCTGAAATCTCAGCTACTTTGGTGGTGGTGGTTGTGAGGCTAAAATGATGTCCAGCAGAGACCTGCCCCTTGGGGCCTTCGGTACCTGAGAGGGTCCTTCCTGGCTCTAGAAGCTTGGTGATTGACAACCGTTGCCCATCTCCTCTGAGGGTTTTTAGCAAGCGCTGTCCTGGAGTCCTCATCAAAAACCCGCGAGACCTCCGTTTCTGGTTAAAAATGTGTTCAGCTGTTGTTTCTTCTCACCGAAAGACTAAGCAGCTGGCCTCGCCATGCTATTAATAGGATTTATTTCCATACCAGATTCTCCGTGATCACTCCCTAGTACCAGACAAGTCACCGATCTTCCTATAAGTTTGTTTTGCAAACAGAGGGGGCAGCATCAGGCCAGTGTTCAGAGAGGCCGGGCCAGACCACCTCCCTACAGTCCCAGCCTTCGCTCACGAGCCATGTGACCCTGGGGGGGTTGCATTCCTTCCCCGTGCCTCAGTTCCCTCATCTGTAAAATGGGGACAATAGAACACTTGGAGAGTTGTCATGGGGATTAAGTGCATTGATAGAAGGTGTTTAGTCCCCGGCACATGGGCAGCTCTGTATAAGTGTATTGTAAGTATTAAAAGTAAATTCCTAGTGGGAAGACTTTCTAGGCCATCACGAAGCACACGCTGGGCCGCCTTGTGGTCTGCGTCTCCACTACGTCATCTGGTTCCGCCTTCCCATCGGTCATTCTACAGATGACGAAACTAAGGCCCGGGGAGGCAGGACTCCTCCATTCCCTCCAGCAGATGCCCACAGAGCACCTACTGTGCGCCTGGCACTGCTCCTTCAGCAGACGCCCACAGAGCACCTACTGTGCGCCTGGCACTGCTCCTTCAGCAGACGCCCACAGAGCACCTACTGTGCACCTGGCACTGCCAGGCAGCTTGCCCACAGCGCTCCCTCACGCCCGGGAGGCAGGGCTCTAGTGGAGCCGATGGGATGGGGGCCTCCCAGTGTCCCCTGAGGGCTGAGCCGCCTTGTCCTCCACGCACATCTCCACAGAGGTGGTATCCACAAGTCACCCTCCTGGTCCAGTCGTGCGTCAGGTGGAGTATGGCCCTGAACTGCCGATGGGACGTTGACGAGGGCGCAGAGACCAGCACGTTTGTTTCGATTCAGACCAGAAGGGTCTCTAAGGGGAGGCGGCGTCACAGTGACAGTCGCTCACGTTCCTCCCTCCACAGGGCTGACCAGGGGCGTCTCCTGGACTGCGTGGTGCGCTGGGGGAGCCTCACCGAAGGGAAGGTCAGGGCATACCTGGGGGAGGTGCTGGAAGCCGTCCGATACCTTCACAACTGCAGGATCGCACACCTGGACCTCAAGGTCAGTGGGCTCCGGGGACCAGAGGGCGGCGTGTGGCCACGACACGGCATAAAGGGCCACTCGGCTCGTCCTCCGAATCCAGGCCAGAATCCCCCGAGGGATGGGGACAAACGTGAGGGGTGGCGGATGGGAGCACCGATTTCTAAGAGTCTGCTTTTGGTGACGTGAGGTCTTCAGACACTTCAGGAGATTTCAGAAGGTTCTGTGAGTTCGGCTGGGCTGGTGGAACTGGTTCGGCGGTAACTGAGAAAGGAGGGGAAGGTGTCACCGTCGGTGCTGGGAGGTAAAACGGATACCCAGCCTCACAAACGGGCGTTGTTCACACGCAGCCTCGTGCCGGTCTAAGCCGAGCCGGGCCACGGTGGCCACGTCGGTGCCTTTTCCTCCCCCAGGGGCCTGCGTGTGCCACGTGCCTGTTTTGCACGTGAACAGCGTGTTCTGACCGACCGTGTAGATTCCTGGGCCGCGTCACTTCAGCTTGAGAGTGGGGTTGACGAAAATGACAGTGGCCTTATCCTGTCTTGCAGCCCGAAAATATCCTGGTGGATCAGAGTTTAGCCAAGCCAACGATTAAGCTGACTGACTTTGGAGATGCTGTCCAGCTCAACACGACCTACTACATCCACCAGTTACTGGGGAACCCCGAATTTGCAGCCCCCGAAATCATCCTGGGGAACCCGGTCTCCCTGACCTCGGATGTGTGGAGTGTTGGGGTGCTCACATACGTACTTCTTAGCGGCGTGTCCCCCTTCCTGGACGACAGCGTGGAAGAGACCTGCCTGAACATTTGCCGACTAGACTTTAGTTTCCCAGATGACTACTTTAAAGGAGTGAGCCAGAAGGCCAAGGACTTCGTGTGTTTCCTCCTACAGGAGGACCCCGGCAAGCGTCCCTCGGCTGCGCTGGCCCTGCAGGAGCAGTGGCTGCAGGCGGGCCATGGCAGCGGCACAGGCGCGGGCGTCCTGGACACGTGCAGGCTGACCTCCTTCATTGAGCGGCGCAAACACCAGAACGACCTTCGACCCATCCGGAGCGTTAAAAACTTCTTACAGAGCCGGCTTTTGCCTCGGGTGTGACCTGTCTTGAAAGTTCTTTCTCATTCTCTTTCACCTGCCAATCAGACGTTAATTTGAATTTCGAAGAGAAACACGAACCAACATAACTGCTCAGCTGCCGATGTTCATCGTGTGGAGTCGCGCTCCGAGTGAGCCGCACTCGGCGGTGTCGGGACCCGGGCTGCCAGCTGTGCTGGGTGGAGGCCCTTCTCTCACACTCTGAGAGCAGGACAGCGTTGCTGTATCACAGTCTTTTCTTCAGGTTTCTGCAAAAAAAAAAAAAAAAAAAAGAAAAAAACTTTTTTAAACAAACATGAATAGAATTTTGCAAATTTTTTTCCAAGATTTATTCAAGGAAACGAAATGCCTGTGTTCATCCACTGGTGTTAACGAACAAAACAGAGATACCGAACACCTCTGGGGGAAGACACCCTAGTGGTGGCAGTCCCCACCCCCACCCCCCGCGGCCTCGTCCAGAGCTCGGCGTCCACCTGGCTCTGAGCTTTTCCAGCTGCCTGATCTGTGTGCGTCTCTCCGGGACGCCAGGCTAGGCTTCTGAGACGTGCATTCAACCTCAAACTTTTGCATAAAAACAGAATGAATTGTTTTGCTCTGATGAAATGTAGGCCTTACTTGTATATAAGACTGGTCCTGCCTTCTGTCTGTCCCTTCCCCACCTGCCTCCCCGCCCACCCCACGCCCCCGCCCACCACCCGGGGCTTCCTTGGGGGTCAGAGGGGTTCTGCCCATCACCAAGGACATCAGGTTGGGTCTTGCCCCACTGCCCCCACCCCCAAGCCGTCAATCAGATTGTTGAGCAGTATACAGTCAGATGAAAATACTGTAAATGCACTCATTGGGGTTTTTTTTTGGTTTTATTTCATACCATGTGCAATGTTGTGGCTTTAACATTTTATGCAACTATTTATGAAGACCTCTGTTGTACCTGTAATAAATATATAGAAAAAGCACATACTTCGTACGGTGAGCTTTATGGTTTCAGGCGTGTCGGGTGGGCGGGTGGGGACCAAAGCCATCGGTTCAAGGAGACTTAACTCTTTGTGAAATCTGTCAGTTTTGAGGACTGTAAAAAGTGATTTCATACTCTGAACATAAAACTGGATAATAGGGTAATGTTTTAAAATGTATTATGCTATTATTCAGAATGCCAAAGTATTTTTCCCCCCCTAAAACCAGTCTGAACATTTACTACTTTTTAGACTTTTTGACGTTCAACTTTCTGTACAAAAATTGGCTGGACTTGGAGCTTTTGGTAAGAAATAAAAGCCAATTAAGCACTCGCCACCTTGAAGCTGGCACCCCATGCCTTTGTCACTGTGGCAGAATTAATGCTGGCATGGGGAGGCCTTCCACAAAAGATGCTGGGCTTCTGGGCGCGCTTGAATTTTTCTGGATGTCTTTTTATCTTTATTGTGAGAAATACACTAAAACAGAGGCCAGCTCGCTTCCCACGCCAGCCAGACACCGGGTCTTGAGCCATAAACTGGCGTAGTTAAACTTTGCAGCTTCCAATGTATTTTATTTATTCTTTTTGTTGGGTTTTGTTTGTTTCTTGTAAAATTGTACAGAAACTTTTTAAAAGAGATTGGACTCAGAACTGGATGTGTATCGTAACCTCACGACTTTGTATTGTTTCTTTTATTATTTCAGTTAAACTTTTACATTATTTTGCATGTATATTTCTTTGTACAGAGACCTTACATGTTTACACAGTACGATGTGATGTAAATATTTTATTTTGCCATCAGTTATTTTAAAAAATTAAACATAATTTGCCTGATTTTTGTGTTAGGCCTTTTATTGAGATGGGTCGCTGTTGAATGCCAAAGAGAAATAACCGAGGGAGAGATCGGATTGGCCTCGTGGGCCGGGGGCGGAGTGCTACAGGAGGGAATATTCTGAGTCGAGAGTGTGCTGAACACAGCCAGAAATGGAAGTCGCGAGGCTCCTGCAGACTGGCTCACAGAGCCCGGACGCCCGTGTATGAACAGCTGTTAACAGTGTGGCTGCACCATGTCCTTGGTTAGAATATCTTGACGAACATAGAATCAGGGCAGAGAGAAGAACTGTTGCATCCTGGCCACAGAAAAGCAACATTAACGTCGTCCGGACGGATTGAGGAAAACGAAGCGCTTAGATGTCAACACCAGCATTACGAGCAAACCAGAGATCCTGCAACCGTGAAGACCCCCAACTCCACCCCACGCAGAGTCGCCTGGTCCGAGGGGATTTGCAGAACAGGTTTCATTTTCCCTGTGTTTGCTGAAACCCTGAAGGTAAGACCCTGAGTTGGGGCATGGGATGCTCACTGTCCCTGAGGAGGTGCCTCCTTTGAGTCCCAGGGACACGGATGGCTCTATGCTCCAGGGGGCGGGAAGGCAAGGTCGGCTCTAATCCACTGCAGCAGCATCAGTGTTTGCCGTCCCAAGCCCCATACTGGGTCACGTGGCCACCACAAGTGACAGTAAATTCTAAGCATCATATAGCAAGCATTAATTCAAAGGATATTAGATCATTGGAAGGAAAGATCCTTTCAACTGTCCATTTTTGAGACGTAATTATAGAGGGAAATAATTCAGGGAGTAATACAATGCTCTAAGCGTATGCGCGTGTGGGATTTAACTTACAAAGAATAAAGTGCACAGATCATAAGTATATAGCTCAATACGTTTCTATACATGTATGTACCTGTGGTCACCGCCCAAAGCAAAATAGGGGACATTTCCATTAACCCCCAGAAGATCCCTTGTGTCCCTTCCCTGTCCCTCTCTGCCAGAGGCGATGACCACTGTTCTGATTTCTGTCACCCACAGATGTTTCCCTTCAAACTTCATATACGTAGAATCATGCGCTATGTACCTTTTAAAATTAGGCTGAACTATTTTGAGGTCATTGTAGATTTGCATGCAGTTGTGTGAAATGTACCTTTTGAAAGGATTCCCAGTGATAACATCATGAAACCCATCGCCATGTTACAGTGGGATGTTGCGAGCTTAGATAGCAGGCAAATCTAAATAGCTTTTTAGAATAACTTCTGAAAAGGATTTGAGAGGCTGAGAGGGCCAAGGGCAGTGTGACCGTTGTGTGTGGCCATTGATATGGTCAGGGCCTTCCTGCCCCGGCTTTATCTTCCACAAATGGGTTCTTCCCCACCCCCCATCTGTGTCTTTTTCTCCCTTGGGGCACTTTGATTCCTCACGGAACTCTGATTGTCAATAGTGAGGAATTACTGAGAAAGCTTATCTTCTCTACCAAGGGTCCACAGTGTCCCCAAGGCGTTCAGGTTTCAGGGCAGGTGAATAAGCCCCAAACACGGAAGTTATTGCTCATTTTGAGTTTAAAAAAAAATGTAAGCAAATATAAATAACAATCGTGAAAGCAAGCTCTGGGGATAGTGGCCAGGGTTCTTTATAAATGAAAACTGGTTCATTTCTAACGATTTTTTAAATACCTGGGAAAAATCTAACAGAAGCTGTGTAAAACTCTCTTCACTGAAAACTACAGAATGTCGTTGAGAAATTTAAAAAGTACTAAATAAACGCAGGGCAAATACCATGTTCACAGATTGGATGGTTCAATTCTGTAAAGATGTCGCTTGTCCTTAAATTCATCTTGGATTTGATGCAGTCCCATTCACAGCCCTCGTAGGACTTTTTTGTGAAAAACGGCAAGCCGATTCTAAAATTCATTCTAAATGCAGAAGACCATGAAAAGGCAAAGCGATCTTGAAGAACGACAATGAAGCCGGAGCACTTACGTGACCAGTCTCAAGGCCTGTCACAAAAGTCTCGCCATCAATGGCATTGACACAAGAATGGACAAGACAGTGGGACAGCCTGATTTGCCTTTGGCGTGTCTGGGTTGTTCCAGAATCCACAGAGACCACGATGGCTTGGGAGAAGATCCTGGAATTAACGCCGCTCATCAAATGGCTGGTACTTAGGAGAAAGGACCCTGAGGTCAGCGTCATTAAGAGATACTTAAAGCAGACAGCAGAGAGGCAGGAGGTGAGGGAGGCAGAGGGCTGAAGCCACGAGGCTGTTACTTAGAAAGTGACATCACTGTGGCTTTAAGAACTTTTTTCCTAAATTTCTCTCTTATCAAATCCCTCTTGGGAAATGTATGTGGTTCAGCCAACAGACTGGATTAACCTTGATTTTTGTGACCTGTGAGCCTAGGCCATCACTGGAATGTTCCATAGGATGGCAGGTGAGCACAAACATGAAGGCCTCCACTGTCACTTTGGGAGTACTGATAATGCTAATGTTTAAGGCATTCTGAAAAACTCTAAAGAGAAATCTAAACCAAACTCAAAGATCATTCATGTAGGATCAATTGAATAAATTAAGGTACATTCATACAAGGGAATACTATATCACTTATTTATTAAATCAGTAAGGTCATTTTCTGTGTGGATCTAGAAAAATCACTAGGATAAAATTTTTTTAAAAAAATAAAAGCACAGTGCAAGATAGTATGTGTGGATCTCTGAATTGTCATAACCGCATTTAATGAATCTTATAATTTACTGGTGAAGAAACAGAAGTTCACAAGTGTAGAATCCATGGTCCAATGAATAACTATAGGTGTTTAATTCTACTGGAGTCTTATGAACACTTTGATGGTTAACTTTTTCCCGGCCCCTCAGTCCTGGGCATCTGTCATTCTCAACTCTGTCACTACTCAAAATGCGGTCCCTGGGCCAGCAGCATCGACATCACTGAGGAGCTGGTTAGAAATGCAGAATGTCATTTCCTACCTGGATTATTATTTCCAGCCATTCTTTCCTTCTGCCAAAAGTAAAGAGCTTCACGCTGTTTTTAACCTGTGGAATGTACATATAAAGCTTAATGGTGGATGTAAAAAATCCATATGGTGAAGAGGAAGTTAGGATTACACACTGCTGAAGACCTGCAATTCATTGCTGCATGAAAACACGTAGAACCTACGGAGATGGAAGGGATTCAAGAGATCGATCCACCTACAAAAAGGCTGATCTTAAGTCTTCTCATTATCTCATGGCTTCTCATTACTTCATTTCTGTCCGCACATATCTAGAATTTATAAAGAATTAAACTATATTTTAGCCTTAAAAAAAAAAAAGAAATGCAGGACGTCAGGCCCCACCCCAGACCTACTGGATCCAGATCTGCTTCTGAGCACGAGCCCTCCGTGCTGCATATATTCACTGAAGTCTGAGACGGACACGTGGGTGAGAGGCAACGCCACTGCCCTTTCTGTCGCTCTATTGCACAAGACTCTTGGAGTCAGCCCATCATCATCGGACACACAAAGACGAGATCTTAGTTCTCACTTGTCATTGCAGAGGTTTTAAAATGACGAGGAGAGTGGAAAGGCAGCTGGGAATGATACAAAGCACCCCACCGCGTATTTCCCGCGATAAACAGCTGGGGATTCTTTGAAGCAGGGGTTAGGAAGAGAACAAAGTCAGCGCGGAGCCCCAATGAGTCAGACGGGCCTTTGTCCTGTCTCCACACAGCCACATTTCTTCAAGTGAGGTAAACACGCCAGGCTTTGTTAGTCTTCCATGATAAACAAAACAGAGCAGGGAATACACAGTACATCAAACAATGTCTTGCAAGAGGAAAGAGTTTTTAATCCATAAATTACAGCAACAACTTGGAAGGAAATCAAGGTCTTTGGCCAGGGACAAGACTCTCAAGAAATATTTCACCAGAATATACAGACAGAGCCTTGGGAATAATAAGGGCCATTCGCATCTCAAAATACAGAAGAAGGTTTGCTAACCTCTCTCTTTCTGTCCCCCTTCTCTGTTTAGTTGGTGATAAAATTGCAATTACGTGTTAGATAATAAAAGCCCAGTGACTAAAAATCAAAGCACTTGATGCTTGAATATAGCCCATTCCTCAGTTTGAGTTGCAAACATTGTTTAAGAAGATAAAATTAGAATTTGAGCTTTATGTTCTCTTTGGTCAGAAGCCCTACTAGCAGCAAGGCAGAATCTGGAGGAGGAAGTCACAGGAAGTTCTTCCAAGTTAAGACAAAGAATTGAGACCAGCCTGTCAAAAGAGATGCAGTATTTTTGATGAAGTCATGGTAGTGGCTCCAGGGTCTGGGGTGGACAACAGCAAATGAAGGAGTCACTTCTGTCTCAGTGGCATATTAGGGTGACCAAGTCATCCTTGTTTACTTGGGACTTTTCCAGTTTTGACACTCTAGGAAACCCCTCAGTCTCAGGCAAACCAGGACGACTGGTCACCCTACTGACCTATAAGTGGAGAATCATCCGGCTGTGTGCAGGGTTCCCGGTGTCCAGCGTCAGACGCTCTTAGTTGGGTCTAAATTTAAATTCTAAGTCCACAAGGCTGAGCCAGAGCTGTAGGAAGCACACACTTTGGAGGAGAAAAGGGCGGTCACTTCCCAAGCATGGGTCTGCTAGTCCGGGATGGGAAGCCTTTTACCAGGCTGGTGGTTTTTAAAACCCTGCTTTCATTTGGAGATGACGTCTTGAAAAATCCTTGAAAATGCTTCCTGTTTTTAATTAAGGAGCTCTCCGGAGCATCGCCATGGGTTTCCTAGTGCTCTTCCCGTTTACATTGAATTCTTCCTCTCACACCACATTAAAACCTAAACCAAATCATCAGCCCTGCGCTGCGGGAGGGACTCGGGGGTTCCTCTGTCCTCAGGGGACAGAACGAGCACCGCCCGTCCCCAGCTGCGGGCTGACCCGCAGGATGGCACCGCCTGAGGGCCCTCCAGGCTCGGCAAAGGTGCTGCGTGGGATTGTGTGAGCCACGCACTTTCGGATGCAAGGAACACGGCTTCTCTCGAGCGTCCTCAAGCTAATAGGCTTTCAGCAGGGCTGCGGGCTCCTGGGAATGGGAACAGCCGGCCTCGGGCGCCAGGGCAGCCGCGGATGGGACCACCTGGATCCTGGGGGGCGGGGCGCTGCTCGGGCTCCCGGCGGCTCCAGGAGCCCAGCAGCAAGACCTGGGGACCTTCTCTCTCGGCTCCGCCATCAGTACAATTCTCTGGCCTCTCACCCTACTTGAGGTGTCCCTCCCACCCCTCGGCGTAATGCTTGCTCACCTCGGCTGCACACGTCCTGCCAGCTCAGTCCCGACCCTCCAGGCTCCTTTACAAGTTTCTGTCCCACCTCTACCTGCCCCATTCTCCTCGCACTTCCCCCATCGTGTGTGTGTTTGTGTGTTTGTGTGTCCACGTCACATCTTGTCCCATCCAGCCGCATCACAGGTTGTCTTTGGGGTCAAACCCTGGCCTGGCCTGGCTGGAGGCAGGACTCAGCCCCCCAGCCACCCGCTGGCACAGGAGTTCACGCGCCTAAACCTTCGAGCGTCTTCGATTTTGAAGCTCGGCTCTCTGACCACACATGTCCACATGCATCCTGGTCTGGTGGGGTCACTGTTTACAAGTTGATAAATAACGATCCCCACCCATTCCGTCCTGCGGGTTAGCAGCTGCGGGGCCGGAGAGGCTGCTGTGCAGCCCCGAGTTATTCGCGCACAGCAAAGGCCGTCGCTCCCGCGGCCGCCGAGAGCGGGGTGTCCCCTGGCCTGCGCCCCCGGATCTTATTGGTTAGAGCCACCTCGCTTACTGAAGGGGTTAGACATAAATGGTGTGGCATGATCCACAAGATGTACATTTATGTTTTTTTAAAGCAAGTTGTAGAATGGGGTCGAGAGCTCCTATTTGTATAAAAAGAAGAGGGAGACTGCGCACTGATGTTCGCTGGGCCCCCAGCAGAGACGTGAGGGCGCGGACGCCGGGGAGGGGATGCGGTGGCTGAGTGACAGGGCTGGGGGCGGGACTTCTGACTATGTTTTCTATGTACCTCTTGGATGTTATGTAAATCAACTTTTACACTTTATTATTCCTTTGAATGAAGTTATTCTGGCCTTCTTGGAGTAACTACCACAGCTGGTGACTTCTTTTTCAATGTAAAATGTCAGGTTTATTTCTTCTAAGTGACTGCTTATTTAATCGGCTAAATGCTATGCATCATCATTTAGTTCAATTCAACATTAATAACCTGGAATGGTTTTCCATTCATTTGTAAATTTTAACTCCGTTATTCACGTCTCATTGTATGACCTCTCTTCCTTCAGCTACCGCCGTCTCTGTGTTGGTTTTATAAATTTTGTGCATCTTCAGGTCTTAAAAACAAACAACACATCTGCAGCCGACAATCGCCATGGGCCCATATTCCAGTGAGTGGATTTCATTTACGGGCAGTGGCCAATTCTCCCTCTGCGCTGACCACCCTTCCCAGCTGGTCCCCTCCTGAGGCAGAGAGCAGGGCCCAGGTGGCCGGGGAGCCACTTCCCACCTGCCCTGGCTGTGCATGACTCAGGGACACAGGGAAGTCCCACACTTCCAACACGCCAGGTGGAGGGCCATGGGCTAGGAGGTGGCCCATCCTGTGGGTGAGAGCCCTAGCCCCACCTGTTAGTAGAGGTCCTGTGCCTCGGCTTCGACAGCCATAAAATAGGGAAATAATAGTCCTCACCCCATAGGACAGTCATGAGAATGAAACGAGTCATCAAATACAAAGTCTCCAGCACAGTGTCAGGCAATAGTCATTAGTCAGCGCAGGCCAGGGGACACCCCGCTCTAGTGCTGCTGTGGTTGTTATTTGCAGGGAACACCAGAAGCTCTGCCCCCAAAACTCTTGGTCAGCATTAGTTCAAGGAATTTCTATTCAACACCTGGGAGTAGAGGGGGCCTTCCCCTCCCACATCGCCGGGATAGATAATCTTAGCATTTCTCTTACAGGAGTGGACCTAGTTATGTGATTTAAAATAAAGGAGGAGGCATTTATTGCAGCCAGGTGTGGTAGGGCAACTAATGGAAGGTATTTCTTCTATCTGCAGACATATCATACAGAAGTGCCCCCCCCCACACATACACATTTCTCACCCACGCAAGCCTTCAAGAGAGTGTTGTCAAGAATCAGAGCTTCAGTAACCTAGGCCCTTGCAAAGGCCACACGTCCTGTTCAGAATTGTAAAAGAAAGGGGAAAAAAGCTGTTTTGCCTTCTACTTCCTGATTCTCCATTTATTCAGCCCAATGTTCTTCCAACGTGAATTCTAGAGGGAGACACAGAGATGGAAAACCCTGGATTTTTGCTCTCCTTCTTCGCTGGTTTCCTCCGTGACGAGGGCTCCCCAACCACCCAGCTCAGCCCCCGCTGGCTTCCGTGGGCAGCCTGGGACCCGACTGCTGTTCGCATTATTTCTTGGTAAAATGTGCTCCAAACGCCAGGAATGTGCTCCCGCTTTGGAGAGTTTGTAGGCTGATGATTTCCTCTGCGCCAGTGGATTTTTAAATGTTTGTTTGCATTTCCCATGGTGGGCCGATGATGCCGCGGTTTAAAGACTAGATCCAGACATGACTAAAGCCAGAAGCAACCCGGATGTGTTAGTAACGTGAGCCGTGAATTCCCTTTTTCTTGTTTATGGCCGTCTGACTTATGTCTCTGTCACTCATAGCTGCAAGAGTCCTGAAAAGTTCACATAGACATGTAAACAGTAACTCGCACAGGTTAGGCAGCGGGGTGCTGTTACAAATCAAACCGGAGGTCTGCTGGCAACCTGTGTGCCCAGAAAAAAACAGGCTTGATTTTAGTCCAGTCTGCCCTTTCTTCTCTGGCCCCATACCACCCGGGGGTGCGGGATTGCTCCCTTCGCACTTGTATGGAAATCGATGGTTCTGTGTCACATCCTGGGTAACACTGTTAAGCATCCTCTCAATAGGGGGGACACAGGGTACCACCAAGGATGTCAACTTTCATTGCCACGTGGCTGGTATTTTGTGGGCTCCAATAGTATATAAAATTACAAATGCATTTTGCCTATCACAAGTGAATCATTAGCCCACGCTTCACATATGAATGAGCAGGGTGCTTCCTCCTAGCTGAGAATCTTCTGTCTTGCCCCCCTTTTGCAGATGTTTTGTGTCATAATGGCAACATTGGCCCCAACAATGCAAGCCAACACAGTCCGCCAGCTTCTCCAGACCCTGGCCGTCGGGTAGGGACACACGAAAAGCTCTGAACAGGGTCCAGAAGCTCCTCCTGGTTTTGTAACCACTTACCAACAGGCAGCCCCTCGAAGAGGAAATTCAACAGACAGTGTTACATAATTACTTCTCAATTTTGTTTCTGTGGGACACTTGCCAGAAGCCTGGGGGTGGGGAATGCCTTAGAAAGTCTGGAGAGACAGCTTGACCTGTCCACAGTACAAATCAGGGGCTTCTAATGCGGGAAGAATAGTGTAGAGCAGGATGGGGCGCCCATGATTCTTTATTATGCACGACTTTCGAAGCTTCGCGTCAAAGCTACTTTTGGTCTTTGGCTGAAATGGAAAGATCTGGAATCAATGACTTCCTCCTCCTCATTTAAGCACACAATGTTAAGTGTTCGGATTCCATTCCTCGCTCTGGGACTGCGGTTACAGAGGGCCCGAGGCTGTCCAGGCTGACCCTTCCGTGGGGCGAGCGGGCAGTCTGCAGTTGCCCCGTCATCACACTCAGGCGGTCAGCCTGGCTGAGCGCCCCTGGTCTCCCCACCTGAGCTGTGCACAGAGCTTTTCCGGGTGCACAGGAGAAAGACAGACACAGTTTGGGGCTCATGTCAGTCCTCGCTAGCCGGCCTCTTCCCTCCACAGCCAGGAAGCTAGGAAAGTTTTGCTCACTGCGATGTAATGAGGAAGCTGTTTTTGAAATGCCTACTGATGGATTTTCCTCTCGGTTCCTGGGTTACTTCCTCCTTCTTCTCCTCCTTCTTCTGGCAGACTTTCCTCCAGGAGGAAGAGAGCACGCCCGGAGGCCGAAACAGGGAAGGAGGATGGGGTGTGAGGGAACCACTAACAAACTACAAGGGGAAGGCGAGAGCCCTCCGTGCTTGTCGGGAACAAAATTTCAAAGGGGTGAAGACAAGTAGGGACACCAAGGCGGGCGAGAGAAGAGGAGCAGGAAACCCCCGAGCAGAAAGCTTGACCCCAGCTTCCCCAGGTGAAGCTGGGGGAAGAAGACTGAACGCCTGTTAGAGATGCTTCCTGTGGGTACCAGGCCACAGCCCGCGTCCAACCAGCCAAATCAGAAATGGCCAGGCATGGTGCCTCTCTGGGCCTGAGGTACCTGCTCAGTTTCCTGCTCCTGCAGAGAGGTGGGGGAAAAGCCAGCGCCCCACTTCTCATCATTTTCAACATGGCACAGGAGGGATGGCGCTGGGATGCTGGAAGGGAGCGTCCAGGTAGAAGTCTCCAGCGGCGCCCAAAACCCAGAGACGTGCACGTGTCAACCCAGGAGCTTCTGCATGCCGCCGTGGGAGGACGCAGGGGCTGGTCAGAGCAGAGGGGCAGTAGACAAGCAGGACAGGAGGCTGCAGAGTGCAAGGTGAGAGGCAGGGCCCGGACGGTGGGTGATGCAAACCAGGACTACCCCAAACGCCAGGCGTCCAAACACTCTGCAGAGGAGACCAGCGAGAACGTGGAGGAAGCGGCACAGAACCCCCCTAGTGCCTGTGGCTTCCCTGAACCTGCCTTCTTAAAGGAGAAAGGGATGAAAGGACCCCCTCGAGGAGAGAGAAACAGCCCTGGCAAAGAACTGGAACTTCAGCTTAGTATTTACCTCTAAGGAGAGAGAGTAAACTCCAAAGAGAGCGTTTCGCCTGAGAAAAACCTGGATCCCTCTCTTGATTCTGTTTTTCATCCTTCCACAAACATGGGATCACAAATGGCCAGCACTGGTTATGGACACAGTTTGCTCACAAAAGTCACGCCATTTCTAAGATGAGCCAGTTCCCTCCTTTTACATACAACAGCCCCAGTCTACCCCCCGGAGATACTGCACCTTTGTAAACTTGGCTCCGAGGAGGGACAGGGGACACCCACATGCCAGGAGCTCGCCTCGCTCCTCCCCCTTGATTGGTGCGTCTCGGGTCTACCCTCTCCTTTGTTTTCCTCCATCAGCAGAGACCGCAGACGGCTCAAGCCAAAGCTGAAGGTCTGGGAGTCTCTCCCAGGGAGCCAGCCACATGAGGACGGCGTGATTCTCAAATTCCCCTTGGAGCTGTCTCACAGAAGCTGCCAATCTGCCTCTGACCTTTCAGGTTGCAGGAGTGAATAACCTCAGACTGCAGTGAGTACAAGCACCGTCATTCTAAATTTCAAGACTTTCACTTCAGGGGTTGGGAGGAAAGCTCTCTGAAAGGAGAAGGAGGCTTTGATACGTTTCCCACTGTGCTCGTGGAGGTTTTGAGTTTTGTCTGTGCACACACAAGGATCCACTAGGAGGCGGCCACCGGAGGTGAGGGGCGGAAGAGCCACTCTGGGGAGTGAACCCTGTTTACCATAACAAGCTCCGAATCAACCCAAAAAAGCAAAGTTGAATGTCTAGGGTCACTGACAACTGTTATTAAAAAAAAAAAAAAAAAAAAGATCTGGGGTATGAAAGAAAGAAATAAGGATATTTAGCAACAAGACAGAGTAACACTTATTCCACGATTTATGTTATGTCTTCTGTTCGAGAGGCTGCTGAAATGTTTTATGAGACTTTGCTTTGAAGCAAACCAGTTAGAGGCAGTGCTGTGTTTCGTGTGGAGAACTCTGTTCCTCCCCACTTCCTGTGGGCCCTGCAGGGCGAGGATCCTGTCGCCACTGCTACCCTGTCATAAACCAGGCTGAGGTCCTTCCCCGTTGCCTTGTGTTTTCAGTCGAGGATAATTAGGGCTCCTTCCTGCCCCACCTGTCCACCGCTTCTGTTTGCCCAACCTGCTCTCCTGGCAAAGGGCAGATGGTGGAGGCCAGAACAATAGCTTCTCAGCTGGGGAGCAGATAAGGGAGAACCAGATGCTTGTGGATCCGGAATGGGCGTGGGTGTGCTTGCCAGGAGGTAGAAGTTCAAGCTGCCAGCCCGAGAGTTAAAACCACATGAAACTTGGGCTCTACACCCTTTTCATTCAGAAGTTATTCAGGAGGTTGTTGCCAACCGTTCTCGATCTCTCTCTCTCTCTGGGACCGAAGTGTCGTCCGGACTGAACGTGTAGGAAACGTGAGCTGGTGAGAAATACTCCGACTTCTAAAGATGGATCAGAAAAGCAGTGACTTCATTCAAGTGTTTTCTTTAGTTCTTACAGATAAAGAAGAAATGAGGAAGGTTGAAAAGAAGTAGGGAAAAGGTCAGGTGAGCCAAGGAGAGAGATGGTGTGCTCTCACCACAAAAAAAAAGAAAGGGTAACTACGTGATGTGATGGAGGTGTTAGCTAACGCTGTGGGCATCATCATTTTGCAACATATGGGTGTATCGAATCGACACATTGTATACCTCACATTTACACCACGTCTCTGTCAATGGAAATGTGCGTGATTTTTGAGTCAGGGCAACGCTCACAAAGGAACCAAGCATGAGCCTTGCAGATTGTAGACCGTGTCTGGGAGCAGATAAAGTGTTGCTGGAGCCTCACGACCTCAGGATGGAAGCCAGTGGTACACCCTCACCACGCTCATCCTTGGCTTTAAACGTAAGCCAGTTCCTTTAGCTATAACAGCAATATCTTAGCTATTAAAGGAGTTAGGAAAGGCTTCAAAATGTAAAACATAGGACTTGTTTATAGTAAAAATAACTAACATTTATTGGGTGATTGCTAAAGGCCACCACTGTGTCATTATGTGCATAGATTTCGTGAGCCAGAATTTGGAAAAGGAGCAGCAGGGAACCTTTCTTTGCTCTATAATGCATAAGGCCTGAGCCGGGGAGGCTCATAGGTTGAGGCAGGCTTGCCATCTGGGGGCCGACATCATATCAAGGTGTGTTCACTCTCACTCTGGTGCATGGCACGGGCTGGGGACAGCACAGGCTAAGGCCTGCCAACCAGAGCGCTCACACAGGGCCTCTCCGTGGAACAGGACCTGCTCCCAGCATAGCAGCCACGCTGCTCACCCTTCCTGCGGGGCGGCTGCAGTCCAAATTCCAGAGAACAGGCGGGAAGCTGCATCACCGTTTATTTTTGTCATAAAAGTCAGGAGCTCCCCAGATTCAATAAGGGGTATAA
>NW_024351073.1:17632739-17764092 GCF_902729225.1 Pteropus medius | reverse complement strand
AAAAATTTATGAAAACCTTTGAAAAAAAGCTGAGTTCCTGTATTCTAGCATTTGCCGGTTTCTTTGTGAAACCTCACAAGAAAAGGCAGAACAAGAGTTGAGAGATATAGTTGATGAAGCTTAAATACGTACTCTAAGCAACTGCTGACAGACAGACTGAGAAAGCTCAGGCCACAGTATTAGCAGGAGAGAGCTCTGTAGATGACCTGGAGATTTTGTGAGAATGAAGAGGGAATTAGCAAATGCCGCAGTATCAGAATAACAAAAGGAGGAAATTTGGAAAGGCCCAGGATGGTGGTTTGCTCCCGGATTTCACTGATTTCCTGGTAAAGAGTGATAAATACTTAATGCAAGAATAATACTCTGTTAATTAGGTAATTATACTTAAGTCAAAGTTATGCTTAAGTTATATTTTTTTAGGAATCTGAATTTCTGTAATTTTTGCCTGCCCATGACTCCTTCCCCCTTCTCTGGTAACAGAAGGGCCTGTCCACTCTGGGAACAGTTAATCCCATGTCTGTTAAACCAAGGCCCCCACCACCCCCTCCTCCTCTGGGCTCATGATCCAGGCTGGATCCTTGCAATGATTCATGCAGTGATTGTTCCAAAGTGTGAGCGTGTGTGTGAAACCCATTCTCTAGGATTTCCGTGACTGCCGGAAAAGAAAAATCTTCTTTTGTCGATTGTGTTTGCTAAGGATCACGTGAGCCTGGATGTGGAGAGAGAGAGTAACATTGAGAAGCTTATGCCAGGAGCCAGAGCTCCAGCTCACACTTCCCAGGTAACGGAGTCGCTGAATTCCCTTTTTATTGACTGAATCCCCTGCTACTTCTGATTAGGATTCTGTCAAAACCACGAGGTCCTGGCTTACGTTAATGTATAAGCAACACTCCACAGGAGGGATCCGCCATCCTCATTCAGATCTTTTGCCCTCGTGTGGAATCCTGGGTGGAAGAGCTCACTGCCCCCACCCCGACCCCACGCCCACCCCGGTGAGGTTAGAGGTGGTGGTCTAGACCGGGGAGTGCCTAAATCAAACCCCTCATGATTCTGGAGTTAGCCTGAGCAGAAAGGCAACCAGGAGTCCTCTCTGGGAACATTCCCTTGGACCTGAGGGCAGAACTGAGAACATCACACACGTCCCGTGAATTACTGGCAGGACTTTGGAGGGAAGGGACAGAGTTATGAGGGAATAAGTCCTAAGAATTGCAGCAAGGATAAAGCCCTGAAAATATCGGGTTCCTGAAAAACGGAACTCTTCATTTTTCTCTGGGTGCAGATGCATGCACACACATTGATAGCTACTGCTTTTAAGATGTTTCAAAGTTTACGTACTGAGATCTCAGCTCTGCCCCTTGAACATGCTGTGCTAAAGGGTGTGGGGCCGGAACCTGGCTCCTGCCTGCTCACAGGCTGCCTCCCGCTTAGCTGGAGTTCCAGGGCCACCATGGAGGTAAAGACCTCTCCTTGCATTTCTGGGCCATTTTGTTGTAAAATGGTTGCTTTTAATGAAAACTCCCTTTGCTTGCCTTTTCTTCTCTGTATATATCATTAAATTTCACTGTATTCGCAGAGACTTGTATTTGAGGGAGGCAAACGTTTTTGTTTCTTGTGTTTATATTTACTGACTCGTTTTAATGAAATAAGGTAATTGATTTATTTTTCCCACATTTAGGGCTTCTCAGAGACTACTGATTATGTTATAGTTTTCCAAAAGACATGCTTTTCTGATATATGTGTATATATATACTAAATATTATATGTAAATAAATATATGTATGTATTCACTATATATAAAATAATAGCATATATGATTTAACATATTATTTACTATATAGACATATATGTTATATGTATAAAATAGTGAGTACTTACAGTTCTAAAAACTGTATAGTTTTTAAAAGTTCATAATAACAGCGAAACTCCTAAGGTTCTTGCTCTAAAATTTTAAATCTCTTCCTAGTTCGTCTGGTAATTCTTTTCAATTCAAATATCGAATTGATATGTCTTTTCTACTCTTCATCATTTTAGACATTACCTTTTGGCTCCCTGTTACAAAATGAAAATTAGTCTCTGTTACTTTCTCCCATTTTTATCTCCCCCTCCCCTCCGTCCTACCAATATAGTATGTCCCAACTTTTTAACCTTACTATAATTATGTCAATATTGTGTAGTGCTGGGCCAAGAAGCATGATGTGATATATGTTTCCTCTCTTGGACAATTTGTTCTTCTTGGAGTTCATTGCCTCCCCTTCGTTCACTCATTTGCTTTCCTAGGTAGCCATATTTAATTTTAGTCCAAGTGTGACATCAGCTCTAGTATATTATTTGCCAAATGCTCAAATGCATTAATGTATAACCAATTCCATTTTTCTCCCTGGAGCCCCCTTTTCCAGAATCCTCTGGCCTCCTGGACTCACTGATCTCTAGACTGGCTGCGCCGCTGTCATGTAGGGCTCTCCCTTGGCCGTGCTCAGCGGTATTATCAAGGCTCTCTGTGTCTGTCCCCGTAGCCCGGGTCGGCCCACCATCACACTCTATACAGCGAGATGGCTGTGGCCTCTCTCCCTGCAGATCCTTCCTAACAAGTGAAGGGAGCCAGAACGTGCCACCCCAAAGTATGCTTCTTTGGCATATGGATTACTTTGAGCTAAAGAACTTTGAGAATCAGCAGACACAGGAAAAGCTCTAAAAACAAGGCACGAGTTGTCCTTTTGTAAAGGAAATTTATTTTTATAAATTTCCATTTGTCAAGATGTCTCCTTCTCCTACACCAGGAAGAGGGCTCTTAACAACTCTTATCAATGGAGACTTAAATCTGCCATAACAAAACTTACCAAACAACCTTTGTTTACCATACTTTCCTGGTCACCTTCCCATAACTTGCCTCCCTTGCCCAGAAGCTCCAAAGCCCTTTTCTTTGATTAGCCTCATCTGGTGTATAAGCCTAATTTTAGCCACCTCTTTGGGTCACTCATCGCTGGTCACTCCCAGGCATATGAGTGATGCACATGTTAATAAACTGTTTTTCTCCCATTAATCTGTCATTTGCCTGTCTAATTTGAAGGTCCCCAGCTTGGGAACCTAAGATGAATAAAGGAAAAAGTTTTTTTTTTCCTCTCCCCTATACTAGCAACCCTAATGAAAAGTGACTTCTTTATGATAATGTCTATATTCCAAATCCAGGGAAGGCTCCAGGTGGCTCTTTGTGGGTCACTGGTCCCTCCTTGACCAAAAGTGATGAAGATGCTCTAATGGCCCCTTTAAGACCTCGTGGAACTGGGGAGGGGTGGGCTCCCTGGAAGAAGGGGGCTGAGTCAACCCATTATAGGGAGGGGCACTCACTTGGGAGCCAGGGGACCAGGTCTCCATTCTTGGTGTACCCATTACGTAGTTGCACGACCTTAGGAAAACTGTTGCGCTTCTAGTCACTTCAGAGAGCATTCCCTTCCAAGGAGGGACCCAGACTATAGTTTGTAATATAATCTAAGATTCTGAAATCTTACCCTCTGTCGTAATATAAGGGTGCTCTGACTTGGACCTTGGCACATTTCACGACGTGATACTGGAAAAGAAGAAGCAGAAAGTAAATGATGCGAAACAGTAAAGAGCGTGGATTAACTTTTTACTATGAGTGAGGCATCGTTGAATATTTTATCTGGGTGATCCCATTTTTAATTTCCTAGAATTCTTTCTTGGTCTCTAACTGATCCAGTTTTAAAGCATCTCGTTATATCTCTTTGCCTCCATTTCCTCATCTGTGAGATGGGATAATAATCTTACCTACTTTGTGAAGGTTTGGTGAGGATTAAATGAGATGATGTGTGTAAAGCACCAAGAAGTGCCAGGAATACAATAATCATTCAGTACCTATTACCAACATTATTATTAGCTATTCTTACTGGTTTTCTCCACAGTGGGCATTTTAGGGGGACGCTTTCTCTTCCTGCTAACTCAGTGACACTTCTCCATCTACCCTCCTTCCTTCAAAAATGTGATGCAAATTTTTGCCCCCTCCCTCAAGTGTTTCTTCTTTGATTTTTCTGTGTCCTTCTTTTTAAATTCCTCTGGTCATTTTAACGTAGAAGAGATGATTAATGTACCCAGGCAGTCTGCCACTATTAACCACTGTCTACCAGTTTTCACATTGGGGTAATTTTAATTTTTCCTTTCTTAACTTGTTTTATTTAACCCATGGTATTTATTGCTCCAGGGCTCACACTTCATTGTGTGCACAGTGTCGATAATCCTATGTAAAATCCCTAGCTTGTGTCTGCAACACAGGAAGAGCTGAACGAAGCTTTGTGATGCCTCCTCATCTTTACCTTCATCTTCTTTGTCTTAATTCGTCTTATGGTTTCTAGCTCTAGGTGGCCGCTAAATAAGCTTCATTCTGAACTGGGAAAGAAGATGAGACACGGCATCTCCTCTCACCCATCGAGAAAGGCATCTGTGAACAGGTAGGTTTTCGTCAGGGCTTAAATAATGGGCAGAGACAGCTGGCAGAGCTGTGTGCGAGTGCCTTATGTCACAGAATACAGCTTTAAATCGTGTTTGAAGATTGAAGGGGCATGAATGAATCAAAGGATTCTTTGTCGCTTGTCCGAAAAAAAAAACAGATCTTACCAACAATGAGTTTCTAAGAGCTCTTGTCATTGATTCATGCATTCATTCATTCTGCAGATCTTTACTGAGTGCCTGCAGTGTGCTAGGAGCTGGGGATACCTCATTGCACAAGACAGATGAAGTCTATGCTCCCTTGAGAGGCTCATTCCACTGGTGTAGGGTAAAATAGCTTTGCCTGTCATCAGGACTTTTACTGAGTTCCACATAAATATTATGCTAACCCGACAGCTCTTCCTAACTCCCTTCTCTTTTGCCACCCCCAACCACCAAGACTGAAAAAACTACATATTGCTTTCTCAGCTTCCCCTGCAGTCAGGGTAGTCACGTGACGCCATTTTGTACAATGTTACTTAAGCTGTTATCTTCTGGGGCATCTGGGAAGGATACATGTCACTGGTGCTGTCTCTTCTTCCTTCCTTGAATTTGAACACAGTGCTTAGAGCTTCACCAGCCTTCATGTCGGAAGGACCAAGCGAGTCACAGCATACAGAAGTAAAACCAACACCAAAAATGCCTGCTTCTGGGCTCCCCGTGACCTGAGACTCTTACGCATTTTATCCACCACAATTTAGGCTTGTTGTTAGTCGTAGCTGGAAACGTTCTAACACATCAAGACGGCTATCAATGCAAACCCTTTTACTTTTCTCTTCCTTCTTAAAATAAAACTTCAAAAATGTTCCCAAATTGAATTCTTTAACAATTTTAAATTGCCGTTGGCTGATCATTTACTTAATATTTTTGACAGGGCAATAAACTTCTCCCACTTAGGAATCATTATGGAGTAGAAAGCCAATCTGGCAGCAAGTAAGGAAAAAATCTTTTCAAGGTGCTTCAAGCTCAAATTCCAAAATAGGGCTTGACAGCCCCCGAGAGCTACTGTGTCGCTCCTCTCTTAAGCAGAGGTGTGAGAATGCCGCCTCTGCTGTAAAGGGTGGAAAGCAGGAAGACTCCTATAAGCATCTCAGTGAAAGGAAAGAGCACAAATGCCCACAGAAACACAAACGTCATCGGCAACACGCAAACCCCTGGGGCTAGCTAAAAGACCAGATATTGTGGGATTATCATTCCTAAGGGAAACTCAACCAGAAGTTCACAGAAATTCAAGTTGTAGCAAAAGCTAGCGTGATGACAGATATCCTAATATTAGTAGAGCAGAGGTCATCGAACCACATCCTGAGGGCCAGACATGGACCTGTGAGCTGAGATGGGTTATTACATTTATAGATGGTTTAGAGTAAGTGAAAGAAGAATATTTTGTGACATATGAACATTATTTAAAATTTGAATTTCCTAAAGCGTGATTGGAACACAGCCACGTTCATCTATTTAAAAATTATCTCGAGCTGCTTTCATTGCCATCATGGCAGAGTCGAGTGGTTGCCATGCCTCACAAAGCCTCAAATGTTTACTGTCTGGCCCTTTACGGAAAGTTTGCCCACGTCGTTATAGAATTTCAGGCCAGAGCAATGGTCTATTTCACAAGAAATGTCAAAAGTATATCAAATGTCAACTGTTAGATAAAGGGATCAAAAAATGAGGCGAGAGTCTCTTTAACACAGAAAAATCCCCCCAGTTTCTTAGGGGATCATGTGTTAAAATCATATTAAAAATTACACCAGTTATATGTAATTTTGAAAATGTATAAAATACTGGGAAAGATGTAGAAAAAAATAAAAATAGCCTTTAATCTTATCACCCATGATAATAATAATTAATATTGTGGGGTTTAGTCTTCCAATGTTTTTCTGCACATACGTATATTTCCCATAACATTTGGCTACCTACATTATATTAGTATTATTTCAGCTGCAGCTGGTAAGAAACCTCTCTTAAAGAGGTTTAAGCTGAAAATAATGGGAGAAGTAATGTTTTGGGCTTATCTGACTGCAAGACAGAGGGATGTACTGCTTCAGGTATGTCTGAATCCAGGCGCTCAAACAATGGGCTACAGCTCTTTCCCTATCTCTTCTTGGTTCTGCCTCCTTCATACACATCTCAACATCAGACTGGCTCTTTCCTCATAGTGACAAAAAGGACTGCAGAAGTCCCCATTGCACCTTTAATCCACACAGCAGCAATCCCTATAGGAGGAAAGAAAGAGCATTTCTTCTCCGAAAGACACAAATGAGTCTTTCCAGTGTCAAATATTTTCGACACTGTGGGTTTTATTTGTTGCCTAATATATAATCATTTAGATGTACCACGAGTTTTTAAACCAACCTGTTTGAGGAAATTTTCATCTCAGAATCATGATTATAGGATTAGATGGGGTTTGAGAAATCATCCAGTGCATTCTATTCCATTTACAGTAGAGGACATCGAGGCCAGAAAGGATAAGTGATTTTTCCATTATCGTTCAAGTAATCAATGATGGGGAGTCAGAGCTAGATGATTTCAAGATCTCTTCCACTAGCTGCTCTCTCTTAAAAGTTCACCCTGAAGCAAAATTCCAGGCTAGAAAAGCAGTCAACAAACAGAGCACGTCTGCCTGGGGATTCTGAGAAATAAATGAGTCAGAGGAAAAAAGCATTCTGGTTTTCTTTCCTAGTCCTGAATTTACTTCTAAAACGGGGTGGCTGGGGGTAGACAAAGCCACAAAGGCTGACGTTTGTTTGTTCCTCTTTAACTAAATATATATATATATAAATGCTTTGTTGGTTAATCAGAGCTGCAAGTCCAGTGAAGTAGCTCAAAGTTTTAGAGATTGCAACTGTGAGTATATTTTGACTTGATTGTCAGATCATATGGCAAAGTTGTTTTTTTCATTTTCTATATTTCATGTGGCTCCTTCTGTCCCTGAACCTTAAAAAGCTTACCGGGTGGGGAAATGAAACAGAGCATAAGGAATATGCTCAATACTATTGTAATAACTATGTATGTGCCACGTGGGTACGGAGGGGAGATCACTTCGTAAATTATATAAATGTCTAACCGCTGTGCTGTACGCCTGAGACAAGTGTCAAATAAAACCGAATGTCAACTCTAATTGAAAAATAAAAATGAAAAGATAAATGAAAACATAGTCCATACAAAACTATGTATACGAATGTTCATAGCAGCATTGTTCATAAACACACACACACACACACACACACACACACACATGCAAGCTTACTAGGCATGAAGAAGGAAGCGCCATCATTTGGAAGGCCAGTTTCTTGACAAAGACATCCGAGTACTCAGAGTCTTTCTATAGAGGAGGAAGGAATCTACTTGCAGACTCAGTGAACCTAGTGCGGAGGAGGAAAATGGACGCTGAACCCTTGAAGAGCGGCCAAATTCCTGCATGCTGCATTCTCAGTGACCACCAGACATGGAGCCGGGGACCCAGGCAGGGGAGACTGAGATCTTTGTTCCTGGCCTTGAGAGCTCACAGTCAAGTGTGGAGAGAGAGGAGGACTCGGACGAGTGGCTCCCAGCATACTGGGCACAGTGGGAACAGGGGGAACACATGGGACGGTGGTGGAGCCGGGTTGCTAACTGATCGTGGGTGGTCCGGAATTGCTTCCCAAAGGAGAGCAGGCTTGAGCAGAGTCTGGAAGGATCGCGGGAGTCAGCCAGCCGAAGGGGAGAGGGAAAGCACACCAGCTAGTGCAATCACCCAGGTCAAAGGCCAGAGACAGTGAGTGGGCACCGCTTGGTGCAAACCACAGGACAGATGTCAGGAATTTGGGAAACAGTGAAGCTGTCTAATTTTCAGAAAAGAAAAAAAAAAAAAAAACTAAGGAAATGCTAAGTTGTGGTTCGGACCTACACAAAATCTCCTGAAGTTCTCCACAAAAAACTCACCGCCCCCACACCTTTCAGTTCCCTTTACGGCTCTCATCCGACCTCCTTTATCCCTCTAGCCAGCACCGAACCTCTTTCTACACTCGCTTTATCAACAAGAGCTAAGGCTTGTTGACCTAAGGTGCAAATGACTAATAGGGTAATGTTATAATTTAGTTGACTGATGTTTTTTGTACAGTAGATTAAATCCCAAAGGAACACATTTTGAACTGTAACACGAGGCCCCGGCTCGAACAGCTCAAAAGCCGCTGTGTGAAGGAGTCACAGAAGATTCTGTCAGAACCACCGGATACCTTCAGGGTTCATTAGGCTTGCTTCTGCTCTTGCCATGCTGGCCTCTCTCTCGAGGACTCTCCTGCTTTTCCTGCCTGTTTAGGCTTCACACCATGGCTCCCCTCTTCCAGCTTTGGCCCTCTGGATCTCTCAGCACTGGTTGAGAAATGCCAGCTTGGATCTTAGCCTCATACTGGATTCTCCACTGCAGCACTTGCTCACCCTTATGCTGTAAGGATGGACCTGGGGCATCTCCCCCGTGCCCTGGACTAGCCTGTGCAAGGTGGACCGGCTCTCCCAGCCTCTGCTCATCCAGGATAAAGATCAGACATAGCTTTGGGGGAATCACTGAATTCCTGGGAAGTGACTGTTTTTTTAGATGATACTTTCCATATGGCCCGGAAGCTGGGTTCAAATTCTGGGCTACCATTTAATAGCTGAGACACCTAGTGCAAGATACTTTAAATCCTTTGTGCCTCAGTTTCTTTGTCTGTATATTTGGAATGATAATAGTACATATCTCAAATGGAGGGGAGGGGGGTTGAGTTAATTAATACCTGTAGAGCACTTAACAGAGGTTGCCACCACGTAAGTGCTCAGTTATACTCTGCCATCATCATCATCATCATCATCATCATCATCATCATCATCTATTAACCTCTACACATTGTCCTCTATTAGAAAAACTAACTTGATTAACTGGTTTTGAAATAAAAGTTTTTATAATTATTCAGGGACTTTATGAAATAAGAAGCAACATATGCTCAGCATGAAAGCAGAAAGATAAGGGCTTCTCAGATTTTTAATTTTTATGGATATCAATAGTGAGGGCATAATATTTTCAAAAAGAATGAATAGTCAAAGGACTCAAATGACATTTCTCCGAAGAGAATACGCACGTTTAATAAGCACATACAAAGATGTTCAACATCACCAATCATGAGGGAAATGCAAGTTAAAACCACCATGAGATACCATTTCACACCCATTAGGATGGCTGTTATTAACAAGATAGAAAATAACAAGCGTTGGTGAGGATGTGGAGAAATTGAAATCTTTATGCATCGTTGGTGGGAGTGTTTTCTGCTGTGGCTACCCCTCAAAAAGTTAAACTTAAAACTACCATATAAACCAGCAGTTCTGCATTTGTGTTTATACCCAAAAGAATTGAAAGTAGAGATTCAAAAAGATTTTCGTACACCTATGTTCATAGCAGCATGATTTACAATGGACAAAAGGTAGAAGCAATCCAAAGGTCCACTGATGGACAAATGGATTTGTGATATATACATACAATGGAATTCTGACATGTGCTACAACGTGGATGAATCTTGAAGACATTACTGTGCTGAGTGAAATAAGCCAGTCACAAAGGGGCAAATAATATATGATTCCACTTAAATGAAGTACCTAGAGTAGTCAAATTCAGAAAGTAGTCAAAGACAAAAAGTAGAATGGTGGTGGCCAGAGGCTGGGCATGAGGGAGGGAGAGGAATGGACGGTTATGGTCTAATGGGTACAGAGTTTCAGTTTGAGAAGATAAAAAAAGTTCTGTAGATGGATGGTTGGTGATAGGTGAACAACAATGTGAATGTAGTTAATGCCACTCAATTGTACACTGAAAAATGGTTAAAACTGTAAATTTTATATGATGTATATTTTACCACACACCCACACAAAAGACAATGAATTTGGATAAGGACAGTCGGAAGTGAGTATAGGCAGGAAAACTTTGCTGATTCCTGGGAGTAAATCTTGTCATTACCTTCACTCACACATTCATTCATATTTTCATTCAATGACTATTGGATAAGTACCTTCCACGTGCCAGGCACAATGCTTGGTACAGGAATGATAGCAAGTGACCAGCAACTTCCTTTTTAATCTCTCTATGAGAGGAGGGTGTTTAACTGGAGGTCAGTCAACCAGAGAAACTCTCATTAGACGTGAAGATCACAATTACTGCCCAAAGTTATAACGGTTCCACCATTCTCAGAAAGACCATCAACTTGTCCTAGCCTAAAGGTGACCCAGATCTAAATGAGTGACCCTTGAGTAAAATGAAGGGTTGGCATAACGTTGGAAAATACATTTTGCAATGTCTTCAATGGTTCTTGATGTTGACATGCCATTTTCAGAGTTCAAATGGTCAAGAAAACTCTGCGAAAACAAAAATTCTAAGAAAATATTTGCTAAGAGCTATTGACCAGGTTTTGTTTGTTTTTGTTTTTTTCCCTTCTCTTCTTCGGATTGGGACCATATCAGGATTCTTCATGTGACTGACTAAAGTAGCCATGTCCCCTGGCCACTTATTCTGAACTCTCCAGCATCGCAATCACACAATGCTAGCCACCACCTTTGTTTTGGTTGTTCTAAGATCAATATTTTGGTGAGTGCAGTGATTTGTGTCAACATTGTACCTGAGACCACTGCTACAAAGGTCCTTGTTGAGGGCGACCTTTAGCTGGCCTCACACCGTAGTCTCAATTTACCCATTCGTCAATATTCAAGCTCTAAACTAGACACTAGGGATTCCAGATCAGAGTTCTTGCCCTAAAAATTCTCACAATCTAGGATTTTATAAAAAATCAATAACCTCATAATTGTTAAGACATGTAGATCACACACACACACACACACACACACACACACACACACACGCATGGGTAGACTAGAAAGCCAATCACAAATATCTATGTATAGTCAGGTCTTTTGGGGGGGGCGTGGGGGGCTAATATTTCTATAGTGTTTATTATGTGCCAAGCATTACTTTAAGGATTTTGCATATATTTAATCACTTCATCCCCATAATAACCCCACGAGGAAGATACTATTATGAGCCCCATTTTACAGATGAAGAAACTGAGGCATGAAAGGCTAAATAATTATGCAAGACCATGTGGCTAGTATGCAGCCAAGCCAGGCAGTTTGGCCTCACATCCTAGATCTGTAAATATCACACCAAAAGCCCTCCCACTCAGCTTCTGGAGTGATAATGAACATTACAACAAACCACAAAATCCTGAGCGTAAATTAACTGAAACGATTTTAGGCTGAGCCCAAACAGCTGGGTTCGTAAATACTATCTTGTGGGAGGAGAGAAATTACTCGCTAATTTATTTTGTGGTTAAAGGACTTAAGTAAATTTTATTACACTACAAGGAATTAGTCCTGAGAGTTTCAGCTTCTAAAATAGACAACTGTACTCCTCATTGTCCATAACTTTCTTTAGCTTTAATTAGGCACAGCAGTTTAAAGCCATTTATTTTATATGAGTAACATGGCTCTATACACGGAAGTTATAGTTTAGGGCTGTTGAAAACTACCCCACTATGTTAAAATCTGATTTGGATAAAATCTGATTTTTTTTCCTAAACATGCAGCAGAGTTTGGGAACATTTTTATTATCTTCTATGAGTCATGGGTTGCAAAATGGTAGGGCGGTTAGAGGTCAGATCTAGGTTCAAACTCTGCACTAACATTTACCGAGCCTCAGTTTCCTCATCTGTAAACCGGAAATAATAACAGTACTTACCTCATGGGCAAATGTGAGGATTCAGTGAAATAGTGCGTAAAATAATACATAAAAGGATTACCGAAGTGCCTGGTCTTATGCCAGTTGTCAGTAAATGCCTAGCATTATATTAATTGCTGTGGCTCTGATTCAGAATTTTACTGGAGTTGCAAAGGCCTGGGATCCTCTAATCATTTGCTCTGAGACTCAGCAAAGGGAGAAGTGATTCTGTTATTTGTGGACATTGTCCTAAGTGCACTGGAACCACTTTAAACTCCAGGGTGTTTTCCACATCTTTCTTTAGTTATGGAATTCTGTTTTAAAAGGTGCCAAAACATGCACATGCAAGTCTGTCTCTGGAATTGTGTGTATTGGAGAAAGAGGAAGTGTTTACTAGGATTTTAGTTTTCTTCCCCTTTCTTCTGGAAAAAAAAAAAAGTTCATCTGACTAGGAAATTGGAGCGAAAGACCCTTGTTATGAAAGTCTTTATTGTTGGGCTGTTTATTTTTACCGTTTTCTACTCCCGTATTCCCCCCTTTTCGAACTATTTTATCAGACTAATTTTGTCAATAACGCACATATTCCTGCTCCTAAGGCAAACTGTGAGTTCTAAGTAAGCATAAACCCGTTCTGCTGACCCAGGGGAAAATGAAGATCAGAAAATTTGCCCAATCTTGTGGAACAGGCCCTGAGCCAACAGCTACATCTAGATTCCAGTCTGGCCCTCCCTTGGCCTTGACCCAGCAGCAGTGTGACATCTGGGCCGGAAAAGGGAATCCCGTTATTCTGCAGTAGAGAGGAAGAAAGGCACTGGTCCCTCTCTCCCCCAACATCTCACCCTCCACGTTCCTTTCCTTCCCACTTAATGGGCCGTCGATGTAAAGTGCAAGGAAGGATGGAAACCCCAAGATGTTTCCCGAGGAGCAGCGCCTGGATGCCGGGGAGTGCCTCCTGCGCTACCCAGGAGGAGCCTCCGCACGCGCCCCAGACTCAACGCTGAGACCCCGCCCATCCCTCCAGGCCCCGCCCCATGACCCGCCCCCAGGACCGCCGCGGCCCGCCATTGGCGGACCCGCGCGACAGTCGGCCGCCGGCTGCGGCTGGGAGCGCCCGCAGCCCTCCCCGCCCCGCGCCTGGTGCGTCCCCCGAGCCGCCGAGAAGCGAGCCCCGGGCGCGGGCGGGCGGCCGCCGCGGCTGACAGACCCACGGGCGGAGGCTTCGCGCCGGTCTGCAGCGCGCGGCCGGCATGGCGGCGCCACGGAGGCCCCCGCGGGCGCGGGTGCGGGAGCGAGAGCAGGAGCAGGAGCGGGAGCGGCTTCGCACCCCCGCGGCAGGTGGGCCCCGGGCGGAGCAGTGGGGCCGGGCGGGGGGCGGGGGGCGGCGGTCGGCGGGCTACCGGGGAGGCGCTCTCCTTTTCCCTCTGGGGTTGGGGTGCGGGGACCGCGCTCCGAGGTATGGGAGACGCCGGGCGCCCCCAAAGCCGGGCGCCCTTGACGCGGGCGGAGACGTCCACGCGCTGCCCCCTCAAACCCTGAGCAAGGTTTGGGCAGACGTCGGGGACCGGGGTTGCATCTGAGTAAGGGACAGCGTCCTCGGAAGGCAGAGCTGTTTGGGTCCATGCAGCGAGCGACCTGCCACGGCAGGTTCCTGGAAAGAGAAAGCCCGCCTTGCGGGGTGCGGTGCGGTGGGGGGCGCCGGCCGCGGTGGGGGGCGGGCCCTGCCGCCGAGTGGCGGCGGTGTCGCTTTCTCGCCGTCCCCTCCGAGAACTCGATTGTTGTTGGAGGGAAGTTGATGGGTTTCGCGCTTTGCTGGCAGAGGATGTGGCCCACACCTTCGCAGCAATCGAGACTCGCTGAACAACAGAATACTGGCTTTTTAACAAAAGTATCACCAAGGGCAAGAGCAGCAGCGCAGTGTGGCACAGGTCGCGCGCAGGTCGGGCCGCTGAGGTCGGGGGTCGCACCACGCGTGTCTCGGTGTCTCTGCCCCCTGCGTCGGCAGCTGGGCCCTCACCGGAGAAGTGAAGGGTCATTTCCTTGCTGTCCTTTCAGTTGTGCCCTCGAGTCCCAGGCCCGAGGAAGAACCGCAGAGCTGCTTCTCAGTTTTGAGCACATTCCCTTTCCGTAACGCTGGTGGCCACCCACCCCGGGACTAGGAGCCCACCGTGAATCTTGGACCCGTGCCTGTTCACAGAGTTTGGGCTCCAGGTACTCCGGCGTTTATGGGAAGTTGGCAGGTGCGAGGTGTGCTTATTAATTGCTGTTCTTGGTCCCAGCAGGAGCTTTTGAGTCACACAACAGGCGTTTCGCTGTTGGGTGTAGTGGAAACAGAGCCCTTCTGGGAGTCACGGCATGAGTTCTAGCCATCATTCTGCCCAGGACTGTGTGCCTGGAAGCCACAACCTCTTTGGACTTCTGTGTTCTCACTCGTAAAACGAGAGCATTAGGCTGGCTGATCCCTAAAGCCCTCCCAGTCTAGAATGCTGTGATTGACTCACCTCCCACTCTCAAAGGTTTGGAGAATGAACTCATTTTCCAGCCTTTCTGCATCTTGGATTATTAGAGAATTAGCCAAATATTTCCTGTGGGTGTATTCATTTGAATTTTTGATTATGTTATTTTCTTCCCTTCTCCCTGTCTTATTTTGGCAGAGAAAGCAAAGTTGGAAATGGAGGTAGGGGCACCAGCTGGAAAAAGTTGATTTGGGAGGAGGGATGATGCCTGCTGTGGGCTTAACATAGCCACCAGGAATTTTTCCTTCCAACGCACCAAGTTCAAGGTGTGCCAGCACTGTGAGCCCAGCGAGAATTCTTCCCTCTGCTCCAGCCTGTGGGGTCTGCAGTGGGCGTGTGGTAGTGGAAAAATGTGATTCCAGGATCAGGTTATGCAAAACTTTTTTCTCTCAAACATGACTTCCAAGGACTTAGGAGCATAGTGTCCCTTCTTCACTGGCGATGTTTTGGGGGAAAAAAATGTTTATCCTAGCTAGAAGACCACAGCTTTTTAACCTACCCCTAACTCTTTTGGTCAGAGAGGAACCAAGATTTACTTTTGAGATAATAGATGATAACAAGGAACACTTGACAATAAAAAGCAAACGGACAACAGCAGAAGAAAACCCACAGAATGGGCAGGGACGGACCGAGGATTTCAGTAGCCATTTTTACTGTGTCTTTTTAAGTGCTCGCATATTGAGAATCATGAACTAAACACTTATGTTTAGTTCACAGTATCATGGGAAAGACACTGTCAGAATCAGAATATTAAACAGTGAAGAGACAGCAAAGATCAGTTGGTGCGATGCCCTGAAGCCTGGGAAGGAAACAAGGGAACAGGGGAGACTCGAATAAGCTCACGATTCTCAGCACACCTGTGACTGTCGGCGTCGGAGGGGGCGATGTGTGCCCCACACTCCTCACCCTGCTCTAGCCAGCGGCAGGCTCATGGACTGTCCTGGTGGTTCAGGCGGGGCAGCAGTTCCTCTCCACCACTGTCCTTCTCCATTTGTTTAGTAGAAATGTGAGGGGAGAGAGGATTCTGAGTTTTCAGGGGTGTTCTCAGGAGCTGTCAGAACTCCTACAGCTGGTCTTTGGGGGCTGGCCTGGGGGAACAGGAACTCCCAAGTGTGGAATGGGGGACTCATCAGCCAGAGCCTCCCATTCCAGCTATACACAGAGCAGCTCTATTTTATATGCTATTCTGGATAAGATTTTGCTTGGGAGAAAGTAATGCTAAGCAAAAGTTTAGAAATAATGATACTGGCTAATGTTTTTGAGTGCTGCTCGTGTCAGCTTGTTTACTGGACATAAAGTGCTTAGCACCGTGCATGGCCCACGGGGAGCACTCCGAGGTTATCTACTGTTATCATGACCTTATACTGTGAGGTAGTTGTTATGTTTATCCCCGTTTTAGGAAACCGAGTCACATATAAACTGGTAAAAGATGCCCCACCTCTTACCTAGACTTTTCTGCTAGTTAAAAGTTATATTCCTTAATACCATGGATTGCGTTATTACAGAGCCATTCAAAGAGGACTGACTATGTACGAAGCAGATGCTTCTGACCCGCCATAAGCAGTCTGGTCTGTTCCCATGGGGAACCACAGGTACCATACTAGGCAGGCAGGTGAGTGTACCTGGAGAGCACTCTGTGTAAAGGAAGAGTGGGCAAATGAGAACAGCTAGTGACCTGGCGGCTGGTCAGCAGCAAGGGGAGTGGTGAGGATTGTGGGGTGCACACATTCCCTCCTCCACACTGACTGCAAAGGGCTGCCGAGAATTGCGCTGTTATTCTGGACCCGGTGCCTTCAAGGCCTTTGCCCCGAAGAGCTGAGCAAGGAGCAGAGTGGGCACTGGAAGTGGGCAGTGTGTGCCAAGGGGGCGGGGCGAGTAGCTGCGGTTCTTCACGGGCTAGTAGTGACCGAAAAGAGAAATATTTTCCTTCTTTAAAAAATAGTTGGAGGGCTTAGGAAACAGACAAACACTGCAATTAAGAGCACACGCACACAACAGAATACTTAAAACCAAACGGTTGGTCCATGGTTGATATTTTTTGCCAGCCCGTTTGCCCTACCTTTATATTTCTACACTTAACATTTCTGTTAGATAGAATAAATACCAAATGAAATGTAACTACTGATACCATGTGTTTTAGCTAAGTAGAAATTGTTGATTGGCACAGTCATTCATTTGAAAATGAGCTTTTACCTGGCTCCCTGGAGTGGGTGGGTGGGTTTTGTCCTCTGTGCCTGTACTACCCAGCATTGTCCTCGCCGCAGTAACAGTTGGCATTTGGATTCTCTTAACGGTGCTGGACACGGAGACAATGCCCATAGATAATCTTATGTAATATTTATAACCAACACTCTGCGATGCTCAGAATGGTTACGGAATTTGCTCAAAGTTTCTAGCTAGTAAGCGGTGGCCAGGATCCAAACCCTGGCAGTGTGGCTCCAAGCGCAACAGATCCTCCACCAGACGCCTGCTTCAGCCTCCCCAAACAGTTCAGGCTTATACCTGAAGGCACTCTGGTTTCCACGGTCACCTCGTCACATTAGAGTGTTACAGATTAAAATTGGGTTATCCTTTTTATACCACTGTTGTTGCTGAAGGTAACTCAGATCTGGGGGACCAGAGAAGAGAGATTATGAAACTCTAAAGCTGCCTGCATACATGGTTCTTTATACGTGGCTATTAAGTCTCTGTGTACCTTTTAGAGGTGTTTTTGGATTAGCGTATTTGGTCTTTCCCCCCTGCCCAGTTGAATCCTCTGGTAAGTGTACTTGGGACAATCTGTTCTCAAAATTGAGGTTGTATACACATTTGTAGATTCGTAATTAATTTAATAGAATATTTTAAATGTCACTTCATAATAAATCAAAAGAAAAAAAGTTTTTGTTTATACACTCATTTTTCCAGTAATCTTTTGTTCTAGTCATACTCCATCTTTCTTATTTGATCGGCGCCAGAATGGACAGGTAGCATCATGTTTAAAATAAGAGGATGATAAATTGTTATATTCCTTTCTAGGAGACTAAGGACCATTGTCTGTATTACTGTTGCTGGGATTCTCAGGTAATAAACAAAAATTGCAGAAAGCATAGCATGTAAAATGCTATGGTCAATAGATCCTGAATTAAGAATTTAATAGATAGTTTTTGTTGTTGATTTAACCATGCGACTATGACTTTGAGCCTGTGTAGGATTGTTGGATGATAGCTACATATTGATTTAAATTACCTTATTAAGTCTTTCTCTGCTTGCCTTGTTATTGTTTCTAAATGAATATTAAGCTTAGTCTTCTAGCAGAGGGAGTAATAATGTAATTAGAAGTTAGTCTCTCAAGCGAGATCTCCCCCAGTTTAGAGAGTAGAATCTCATTCAATGTCAAGGGTTGACTGTCAAGAAAGGAGAAGCAGACTGCTTTCTCTTGTCCTGTTTACAGTGGACACGAGTTCCCTGTTCTGTCTAGGCCTGGGACTGTCTGGTGGGTGCAGACCAGTTCCGGAGGGGCTCAGGAACAGAGGCGGGCAGGGGAGCTGGTGGTGGAAGCTCATTGGGGAGCATGCTTTGAACAATTTGTGTCTCTCCTCCAAGCCAGGGCAGATAGCACTCCCTGGAGCATTCAGTCTCCCAATTTTAAGAGAAGTGAATGAAATTCCTTCTTGTCTGGTAAAGAGAGAATCTTTCTCTGCATCTTAGAATAACGCCTAGCACATCTTGGCTTGTTGTTGACTTGTGACAATAAGGCCCCAACTTTCCTGTGAGATCTCTAAAGTGTTAAGAAAACAGAGTGCTCTGTGTCTTCCAGATTGACCGCTAGAACAGGTTGAAATGCCACGGAGGAAGCAGAACGGCCGATAGGAAAGGGGAAGTGGACGGGATGGCAAGCCAGTGCCGGCGTGGGCTGAGCATAATCAGTCACCATCTCGGCATGAGGGTTGGATGGCACTGATGTCAGTGGACGAGATCAGCTCTTTGTCATTTTACTTGACACTTATAAAACGAGCTTGGAGTTCAGTTTGGTAGCTAAGGATTAGTTTTGCCACTCACCCTAAAATGCAAACATAGCCAATGGAATTATTAGTATAAATGTGGTATCTCTCAGTTTTACACCTGAAGCTGTGCCAGACTCAGGCGTACCGATTCCTTCCTTTGAAATCTGAAGCAGAGGGGAAAATCACTTGAGCTGAGAGAGAGTTTATGAGTTCAGTTTTATCCGTGGTCTGTCCCTCCATTTTTTTTTTTTAAATATTTGTTAAACTCAGTTCTGGGTACTTAGCTGATCGTCACGATAGGGCTTGTTCAGCCAGTGCTTGTTGACCTGCCTTGTGCTGTCTTATTGTTCATGCTTTAATATTCTAGTGTCTTCTCCCACATATACGTCATTGACTGATGCATTCGAAATGTTGAGCCTATACCATGTGAAGGTATAGTTCTCCCTCTTGCCTTCCTCCTTACCTTCTCCACTTCCTTTATGTTTTTCTTCCCCCCACACTGATTTTTAGAAACTGGAAGCCCTCGTGAAAAAGTCTCTTTATCAAAACTATGGTTTCGGGTCAACTGGTATAATGGATCTGTGGAACTGGGCATCAGCTTCTCAGGGTTGGAGTATCGGCTAGTATTTGTCAAGATTTCACGTATCTTCTGTACGTGCCTAGAGCATCTTTCCTGTGGTGCAGGTTTTGAGTAATGTTTTAAGTTTAGTGAACTTCAGTTTGTTTCACAACTGTTTAAATCCTGTGCCTTGTGCCCCAAGTGACTAACTCCAGCGTAGCTCTGAAACATGTTAACATAAAGAGGGCTGTGGAGGATGAAGGGAAACACTGGTTAACGGCCTGGCCCCCTTGTGTTTGTTCACAGGGCAGGAAGCTGAGGTCCAAAGTCACTCTGCTCTCTAGGACAAGACCCCGAGTCTCTGACTCCCTGCTGCTTGCTCACTCCACTACTTTGAAACCATCCCACTAGGCGACCGCTTCACAGTCTCACTTCCTGCCTTATATTTATGGGACTGCAATTCAGGGAAGAGAAAACACGTGGTGGCTCACTATTTCTGACATGCATGTTAAAAATTGGAAGGGATCAGTAAGCAAGAGGCTGTTCGTTAGAATTAGGTTGGCGGAATAACAGAACAACCCTAAATAAGTGAATCAGGTTTATTTCTCTCATATCAAAGCTTAGAGGTGGCTCCCAGGGCTGGAATGGGCTCCATGGTGTCAGGGGCCCAGGCTCCTTCCACTTTATTTCCACCATGCATGGCTACCATGCCCACCTCTACTTCCTGGCCCAAGGTGGCTGCTGAACATCAGTCATCACACTTATATTCCAGCTAGTCTGGAGTAGCAAGGCAAGGAATATGTCTCTCTCAAGAGAGCCTTCTGAAAATTGCCCATGACACTTCTCAGAATTCACTCACACAGCTATACCCAGCACCTAGGGAGGATGGGACACAGACTTCATTGTGAGTATCTATGTGTCCAACCAAAAGTCCGAATTCTATAGAAGAAAGAACAAATACTAGGGCCAGGTGGCAGTTTCTATCATGGGGACATACGGACTAGATCCTGATTACATGGATTCATTTCATATATTCAATAAATATTTATTAACTGTACTGTGCACATAGGCACCAAGAAAACAGAGAAAACAGACACAATCCCAGTTCTTAAGACGTTTACTTACATAGGGAGACAGACACTAATCACATACAAACACACTTGTATAAACTGTGACAAGTGCTGTGAAGGAAAAGGACACAGTGTGCTGTAGGAGGGTGTAGCGGGGATCCCATCAAGCCTGGGGCTTGGGAATGGGGCAGAGAAGCCTTGCCGGAGGAAGTGACATTTGAGTTGAGAGCCGCAGAGTGAGGGGGGAGGGTGGCAGGAGTGAGGACCTGAAGGCGGCCAGCCCTCTGGAGCAAGAGGAAGAGATGAGAGAAGAGCTGGGAATCGGGGTCAGACTGAGTCCGGGAGGTGGGGGACAGCCCGTCCCCATTTGCCTGGGACGGAAGGATGTCCTGGGATGCGGAACTCTCAATGCTAAAACTCGGAAAGTCTTAGGCAAGTCAGGATGAGTTGGTCACACTCCCTGGAGGTCACATAAATAGTTGGGTTCCTTTATTGTTAATTTCAGCAAAGGTCCTTTGTGGATGAGCACGGTTCTCAGCCATAGAAAAACAACAATTGACTAGTAAAAAAGCAGCTTCTCCCATGGGCCAAAGGGAGAGAGGCATGAAGTACAGGCCACACTTCCGTGTGGTTGGATGACATGACCAGTGAGCCTCTCTTTTATCAGGCACGATGTGTCCTAACTATAATTTTTGAAACTATTTGGCACGTGGTAATATATTGGAGATGACGCAAACGTCCAAGGGTGGAGGAAGCCCTATTCTAGAGCAGCGTTTCTCAAAGCCGGTGACGCACTGGAATCACCTAAGGACTTAAAAAAACATAGGTGCCTGGGCCCCAGCCCGATACAACGGGAAGTCCACAGGTGGAGCCGGGGCAGGATGACGCTGCTCCTTGACAGCGCCTCTCAGACTCGGTGTGCGCGTGCGTCGCCCGGGGTGGGCGGGGCGGGGGGGCGGCTCTCAGATGCAGAGTCTGATTCCCACGGCCTCGGCACCTTTAAATGCCCAGGTGGCGTTGCTGGTGCTGGTTCATAGACTTTGAGTATAAAGCTCTATATAGTGCGTGATGAGTTTGCTTTGAAGCCACTGGTTTCTTTTTAGGAGAGCTGACCGAAAGGGCCACGTAAAGGTTGCTGAGCCCATGAGAGGAGAGAGAGGTAAAGACGGCAGAAGGACGGGGAGGCCTCTGCCCTGTGCACGATCGGTGGTGGGCGCATCGCGACTTCTCCAGGGGCCGGTTCCTGGATACAGAAGAACCAGCGCCCAAGGCTTCTGGCGAGGATGGCGCCACAGGCCACGTGCCACTTCCTCTCTCACCGTGTTCAGAAGCCTTTCCAGCTCACTTCACTGGCTGCCAGGATTTGGGTTTTTCCTATAAGCAGGAAAAGCCACAAAGATTTTTAAATGGGATATGACATATCATCTATTGAATATAAAAAAGAAAACGAAACAAACCCCTCCCCCTCAAAAGCCACCACTGGCTACAGAGTGGAAAATGGCATTGGAGAGGCGAAGCCGATTAGAAAGATTAGTAACGATTAGTGACAGAGCCTAAATGACTGATTTATGGGAAGATCACCACAGGGTGGACGGGGAGTGTGGTTCGTTTTGTACTGTCCCTTTAATTCTCTTGTCACATGCTCATAAATGATTTGTATTAGGAAGTGGACAAGCGTACTCTTTAACGGTCTAAGCTGAGAGCGCGTGCGTGCCACAAAAGCGTGGTGGGCTGGTGCAGCGAGTCACATCTAGTGACATGAAATTTAGCAGGGAGATAGGTCGGCTCCTGGGTCTCGGAGGTCCCGAACTTGTACCTGTGACCTGGATAACGCTCGCTTCCCTTCCCAGGTTCTGAAGGAACTGAAAGGTAGACTAAGGAGTCAGAGAGTTTTAAACGTCAGCTCAGTGATCAGATCCCCGTGTCTTGGCTGTGTGGCCAGGTGGGCTTGCTAGCCACCGGAGCTAAACTCACCCTGAAAGGCCAGGCCTCTTCCAGGGAGACAGCAGGCCAAGGGCACCGCTCTGCAGGCAGGCAGGTCCCATAGGAGAGGAGGGGGCGGAGCTGAGCAGAATCTCCTAAACCTCCCATCAGCCTCTCGTCCTGGGGAAGGAGGGAAAGGAGATGAGGGTGGGGTAGATGCCAGCGCCAGAGCCCCAGGAAAGCACCTCCACCCGGAGTGGGAAGACAGTGGCGTGAGGGCGCCACCTCGAATGTGTCACTTTGAATGGATCACCTAGAACGGGGCTCGGCAGCCCACAGTCCCTGGGCCATATCAGTCCCACTCAGTTCTTTTTTTTTTTTAATTTATTTTTTTATCGAGGTGATATTGGTTAGTAAAATTATGTAAGTTTCTATAATACATCATCTGTATATTGCGGTGTGTGCTCCCATTCAGCTTTTATGTGGCCCATGACCTAAGAATGGTTTTACATTTTTTGATGGGGGAAAAAATCGAAAGAATACCATTTTCTGACATGTGGAATGTACTTGAAATTCACATCTCAGTGTTCGTAAACAAAGTTCTCGCAGAACCCAGCCTGTCAGAGCAGACCTGAGTAATTGGAGACCAGATGGCTGGCAAAGCCTAAAATTCTTATTCTCTGACCCTAAGCAGAAAACTTGCTGACTCCGATTGAGAATGAAGAAGTGGTCATGTTATTGACTGCTCTCCTGGCTGGGTCACACTCAGGACATTGTGTTCTAACCCGGGGACAGGGTTTAGAGAAGAAGGACCGGGACCATGGAGAGACCTCTGCGAACCATATCACGTGAGGACTGGTGGAGAGAACAGGGGGCGTTTAATCTAGACAGGAAAAAGGCAGAGTGGAATTGATAGCTGCCATCTAAGTTTGTGCTTGTTAATGGTTTTGCATTCTTGGAAGAGAATCACTCGCTGAAGGCAGTTATGTAGTTCGTTCAAAGGGCACTGACCTTGAGTCAGAACATGGGGTTCAAGTTCAGGCTCCTTGCTTTCTCTGGGCTTCAGTTTCTTCACCTCATGTGTGTGACAGCTCATCAGATGAGCTGGTCCACAGTGAATTAAGATTCACCTTTCCCCTTAGTGGTGCTTTCAGGCCGCTAAGGGACACACCATGAGTACACCTACCTGACCTGCAGTGTGGACGGAGGGGCAGAGGGAGCCCCAGGTGGAGGGAATGGTTCTGCTGGGGAGCGCTGAGACTCAGGCCTTGGAGAGCAAGTGGGGTGCCAGCCCCTTCAGCCCAGATCAGTCTCTGATTCTGTGAAAGATTTAGAAGGTTGCCATACAGTCAAGGAATCAGAAGTTTCTCGTGGCCCTAAGCAATTAAGATTTACGGTTATAGATCTGATCACTTTAGCTTCTTGCTTAAATCCCTCGGGGGAGGGGTCTTTCCTTGCCCTGTAGTTAAACACCAGCATCTCTCACAGCACCTAAGGGCCCTACTGGTCTGTGCCTTGCAGGCCTCCCCCTCCGGGTCTCGGCTCTGCTCCTCATCCTCAGGCAAGCCTTCCCATGCCAGGTCTAGGGCAGGTTCTGTGGGGCCTCCACTGATAGAGCCGTATTCCTTTCTTCTAGTCCACTGCCTTGGCTGTGCTCCACACATACCAAGAGGGTCCATCTGCCAGGCAAGTCCAGTCTGTTGCATCCACAAATGTAACGTCAGCTCTTGGCACAGTGCCTGGCTGCAAGTGGAGCTTAATCTATATTCATAAAATAATGATAGATTTTTGATCAGTACAGAGAGAAACATTCTGGAAAAGGAAATGGACTCCCATAAGAGGCAGAGAGTCCCCACCCGGGGAGGTATGTAAACACTGGTTGATGACAAGATGGAGGGGAGGCCGTCCCAGGGACTCAGCCCGGCGTTTACATCTGCATAGTGCCTTTGCCATGATGAGCACCCTCTCGTGGCTTATCGTGTTTAATTTCAGTCCAACCCTCTGTTATCAGTGTTGGTCTCCACTAATGGGGGCACATTTGGGGATCGTAGACGCTAAGTAATTTGTCTGAGGTCCCACAGCTAGAAAATGGCAGAGTGAAGCCAGAGTCCTGGGCTTGTTCCGCCGAAGCAGTTGTCTGCACCTGGCCAGGTGGTCCTGGGGTGCTGGGATTTCCTGGAGGAGGAATTACAGCTGTGCTCTTTCGCAGAAGCCTATCCCAGCTACAGCTTTTGTGTTTTACTAGTTAGGTGGGTTTTAAATCCCCTCTGCATGATTAGAAAAAATAAACTTACCTTTTAAAGTGATGGGTTGAATTTACTACTCCTTAAAGGTGTGCCCAGTAAATGAAAAACTCTGAGCTATGATGTTCTTACACACACACACGCACACAAACACACGTACATGCTTCTCTCAGTGTTTGGTGAGAAACAGTTTCCTGTTGTATTACTGACACTTAGTTTCACAGGAGTCTTGGGTAAAGCAAGCCCGGTTCTGCTGAAACTGTGCTAACAGTTTCAGTAGTTGTATGGCAGGGCTGCAGTTGAATGTCTTTCTGGCCATGACTTTCAAGATAAAAACCTTTCACTTGTTGGTTCTCTTCCTCAGTGATACTGATCTTGTAGTTGTTGGTTATAGTACTTCACTAAGTGGAAGACTATTGTTTCTTTGTTTTTACAGAATTTTTATGAGTTTATTTGAGCTAGACTGATGACATATGCCGGGTAGCAAGATCTCAAATGCTCCCGAAGGCTGTTGTTTCTTAATTGAGCAGAACTGATACCTGAAATGACAAAGCATGGAAAGTCTTTGACCTCACCATTTCAAAGATTGAACATTTACCCCATAACTGATATAAAAATAACCAACTAACCTATGGTTTTGCAAGAACCAAGACCATTTTAAACCCAGGCTTTCACACCGCTGTGCTGACCATTTAAAAATCTCTAGTCTTGCAGTGCTCCCGATTATTTAGAAACCTCGATGACCTAAAAGGATGTGTTCTGCATTTTATCATTCTGTTTGCATATCGCTTAGTTTATTTGTTTGGACTAATGGACAATCTTTTGCTTTATTCTCGAGCCTCTGAGTTTCTCAGAACTAACCTGTGAGAGAAGTGACCCACAGGGGAATGGAGGTCTGCCTGTTACCTGGGCATCCAGCTCATAGAGCCTTGTGTTATTCTGCATCCTGGTCAGACCCTGTCCCAGGATGTGCTGACCCTGAGGAGCACAGGTTATGTGGCCCTGTCGGCCTGGATGCGCTGACTGTCATACCACCAGACCATAAGCTCTTTGAGGGCAGGCCGTGTGTCTCCCATGTCACTCCACTGCCTGCCAGCCCAGCGCCCAGCCCCCATGGGAAGAAGAAGTCTAAGCAAAGGGTGAGGGGCAGAGGAAGGAAGCTCTTGCCTGACCACTGTCCCACTTGGCCTTAGTTTACCCCTCTGCAGCACTCACCGCCCTTGATCAGAATTCTCTGAAAGCCACACCCACTTTTTCAAAGGGAGTGGTGTTCCACGACACAGCTCAGGAAGGCGTGACAGGTTTACCCCACACCTCTGTCATGTTCGCGTCCTCCTCTCTGCACCCTAACCGCCACCCCCCGCCACACCCCCGCCAGCCCCTCGCCACAGGGAGAGCGCAGAGCTGTCGGGCTGGCCGCCTTCCCCACCCCCACTCGTCCTTTGCTTCCTAATCCACCCATCTCTCTTCGCCGCTCTCTCATCTCCTGTTCATTAATCATAACGTGGCATTGCAGCAGACAGGAATATCTGTTGTATCTGAATTTAATTTTTTCAATTAAATTCAGTCTTTTTTTTTTTACCTTAAATATTTTTAACAAGATTAGTTTAATGTATTTCAATATCTTCGTTTCCTCTCCTCTCTCGAACATCGAAATTAAGCTGCTCGTATGTGCTTTAGCTCAGGCCTCATTCCCTCCTTTGTGGCCAATTTGATAGCCCTTGATCCGTCACCTCTATTTCAGGAGAAGGTCACCCAGATGCCGGTGACCGTGTAGACAAGCGGAGAGAAAGCACCGCGCTCTGATGCTGTGCCATGCGTCCGACCGGGAGAGGAAGTAGGCGGGACACTTCGGGTCGCGGGGAAGCAGAGGTGGTGGGGGGCGGGCTGTCTGTACCCCGGGCACCGCTAGCGCATTCGGAAGTGAACCAGGCGTTGACGAGTTTCGTGAGTGACAGCCCAGGGCTCCCTGGGAGAACCACAGTCTGCACAATCACCCGGTTTCCGGCTCCTCAGGGTCTCTTAGTTGTGTTTTCAGGTGTTTTTTTTCTTTTTGGTTTCCTGTTTGAATGTTTGAATTATTTCAGCTTTGGGACATTTTAGTGAATTGAAAAAAATTCTAATTATAATTTTTACACAAAAAACGGTGGGTTTTTTTTTTTTTTCAGCCCTAGTCAGTGGTCTCCTCTACCATATATAGTCTGAGTGATCACAGACCAGGTTTCAGCTTCAGACAGCCATGGCGTTAGTTTTAGGAGGTTCTGATATAATCACTCAAGAATATCTTAACTTCTGACGGTGTGGGTGGGGGTCTCCAGGCACGTTTCCGTGCCGATGATTGGGGGAGGGATGAGACCCACTGAATCCACTTTCCGATGCGATGGAAACACGTGGCGTTTTATATCGAGCCTCATTTCGCTCGCCCCGCACTGGTCCAGTCCCAGCGGCGGTGCTCCCGCCTCCAGCCACCCTCGCTGCACTGCCGAAAGCTCCTGCCACCCACACGCCCTGCCTCTTGCCCTCGTTCTCACTCCCCTGAAGCCCTGCTGGTGAAACCTTACCTGCCCCACTAGACCAGTCAGCATCACAGGAGGCCAGTTCCCTGCTGTTCAGAGGGCTTCTCCCGGCAGGGGGAGGGGACGGGGTGGACAGTTGCTGAACTCTCCCTGGTAGGCTGGCAGAAGGGGGGCCCAGGGAAGACTGTGACATGTCAACCTTTATCCGCTCTCAGCTGTATTTGGGGAGATGAGATTGGACTCACAAGATCATCAAAGCTGTGATCATGACAGTGCTTTGCTAGGCCCCTCATTTGTGGTGTTCTCTGTCTGCTGTTTTTGTCATCCAGTTATTGACATATGCAGGCAAAAAAAATTTTAAGTCTCCTTTTAAAGTCTCTTGCTGTAGCAAAGCTGATCGAAAGATGTCCTCAGGTCTGTAATTCAGAGGCAGGAGAGTCAGGTGATGAGGCAAGCAGCTCCCGGCATCACATTGTCCCCATCTTTGAATTCTGGCTTGACCACTTTTTAAACCACTCTCTATTGCAATTTCCTCATGTGCAAAATAAGGGCGATTCGAGGAAAAGCAGTGAAAATAGTAACCGGCATTCATGGGGTACTTACGGTATGCCAGCCACGTGCGTGGTGCTTGACCAACACACCCTTCAGCTGTCACTGCAGCTGTCAGGGGCGGATACTGCTGAGACTTCCATGTCATCCCGCAGTAACCCTAGTGAGCGTGAGCACCTGTTGAGCACCCTGTGTCCCAGGCACTGTCACGTGCCATTTCCAACACTGAGTTAAGAAACGGAAGCTGAGGGAGGTGAAGTCACTCAGCCAGTTGGGACCCACGCTGTGGGGCCCCAGGGCCGCCTTACACCAGGGCGTTTGTGGGAGCACATGAGATAAACCTCTCCCTGTAAACCTCTTAGCCCACGGCCTGGCGTACAGTGGAAGCTCAAACCGTAGCTGTTTTAATGATCAATGAAGCACACTTTTCCCTACTAAAACGTGGTACGTCCCTCCTCCCCTTTGATGCGGAAGTCCTACTCCCGTGACATCATCCGGGGCACTTCAATCCTGTCTGTGAGCTGTGGTTAGTATTCCTGCCAGGCGGGGGCTCTGGTGTCAGATCCGCGAGATGTGGGACGTGGCCATGCAGCCAGGCCAGGCCACAGGGCGTGACGGAAGCAGCCTGCTCACACGTGCCTTCACGAGTCCCATCTCCAGATTGCTCCCTGGGGCCCACACCAGACCCCACAATTGTGCTCCCTGGCCCTTCGTGGCTTGAGTTACTTGACCAGAAACTGGGCACGTTAGGTGGAGGGCTGCCGGGTGTTCAGGCTCGTGTTCTAGGCTCGCATGGGAAGGGGCATTGAGCCTCGTGTGTTTTTTTCTGATAAGTTGATACTGTCACCCTTTGTTGAGTTGTGGGAGGGTTTTCATTTCGAGGATAAGGGCAGTAGGCTAGGGACGTGTGTGTGTGTGTGTGTGTGTATGTGTGTGCACGCGCGCGCGTGTGTGTAGGAGTGGGGCAAGCCGTGATCTGCAGTAGGTCCGGGTGGAGGCCCCGGGCAGCTGCAGAGAAGGCCTCGTGCTCAGGAGAAAGCCTGGTTGGAGGTCAAATCAAATGCCCCAAGGGGCCCTGTGGCAACATGAAGGAACGCAGCAGCTCGGATGGAATCTGTGGCAAGTGAGCGCAGTGCCCACTGAGGGGGCAGCGGCCAGGCCCCCCCACGGATGCCCGCCACGTCCACACACAGATGGGCACCACCCAGTAGCAAGTAGGCAGGTGCTGTCTGAGAGGATCTTCACAAAGGAAGAAGTGTGAGCGTGTGATTCAGGATCGCAGACTCCAGTGAGAACTCAAAACCGGGGTGGGGCGTCAGGAAACAGGCGCTCTCGTCCGCGGGGTGGGAGTCATTTTCGAAGGCCCGTGGGCAACATCTGTCAGAACAAAAGATGTGTACAGCCTTTAACCCAGAGTTTCCTCTCCTTAAATTATCCTAAAAGCTACTGCGAGTCACAAGGGCCGTTGGAGGACAATGTTTAGCTTACCAATGTTTGTAAGAGTGAAAAATGGAAACTATCAAATGTTTACTAATAAGGCAATATATGATGGTCTGTCTTTACATAGAAATATTATGCATTCTTTAAAAATAATGTAGATCTATATGTAGTGATAAGTAAAGATGTCCAACTTATAACTTGATATAAAGTTGATATGAACAGAAAAAACAAACTAAAATCATGTGCAGCATTCCATTTTTCTAGAAAATGTTTATGACTATGAAAGAAATTACGTAACACATAGACAAAATTCTGGTTCTTCCATGAATTTAAGGATTTACAAAAAATATTTGCATATGTCAGAATTTTCAAAGTTGAGAAATCAGACTGAATTAATAATAATCAAAGTCTAAATTATAGCTGTAAAGGCGGTATGGCTCTACACTTTTAAATAATTCATAAAAAAATTTTGCTTAATTTCTAGGTGGGAGTAAGTCTATAATGAATAGCCGATCAATTCTAAACAATAAGCACCTGTATTTGAAATAGCCTTTTAAGTGATAAAATAAAAATATGCGTATTTTTATTTGCTGGTAACTTTTTTAGTTTCTTCATCTGCTGGTAAATTCTTTATTGAGAGTGTAAATGTACACCAAAGATGATCAAAAATGCTACAGGTGTAGATTCCAAATTAATGAGGCTTCTCCTATAGTTTGTCATTGGAATTTTACCAAAGCATGTACTGTTTAGGAAACTTTCACAGTGACCCCCAGGAGGTTTGGCCATTGTTCAGAAGTTCTCTTCCTCATCTGCGCTTCAGCATTTTACATGCTCACGTGAATTATCATTCGGAATCTACTACACATAGTAAAATATTGCAAGCACACAGTTTGAGCTCTCCAAACCTGTGGATGTTCCCTTTTGTCCACTCAGGCATTAGAGTGTCTGCCATGAGTAGCATATCTGTCCCCATGTCACGACTCTTAAGTGGGCCACTTTCTGGAAATGATACCTGCTGCTTGAGTCACTTGTTCCGTGTGGTAAGGTGATGCTATATGTTATGGCCTGTAACTGATTTAAGAATTTCAAAGTGAGCAGAAGTGGATGGTGGTGGCGTCGCTCGAGGCCGCTGCTGTGATGCTGCCCGTGTCCTTGGTGCTGAGCAGAATCCCTGGCGTCATCTTCGGAGTCAGCAGATATTCAGCACAGGGCACGGCACACTGTGCTGGTTCTTAAGTCGTTTCTTTCCGTCTTTCCCCAGTGAGGTCAGTATTTTATCAAGACAACTCAGGGTAAGAGAAGTTAGATTTCCCATAGTCACCCAGCTACACAAGTAGGAGAAGCAGATTTTGAGTTCAGATTTGAGGGATTCTGAAACCCACACTCTTTGTGGTCACTATTCCTCGTGAATTTTGAGAACAAAGATATTCTCATATGACATTGATTATAGAACTAGGCATTTCTTTTTGAATGTTTTAAAAAATGTTTATGGAAATCAGTGATAGACACTCTGCAGGTAAAATTATCCAGTTTCTTTTTTTCCCCTTAATCAAAGCTGACTTGTGTAATTGTGATGTGACTTTTTTTTTAAATTTGATTTTTGTAGGAAATGACCAAGTTCACTCCTGGACACTAGTCACAAGCCAAGCCTTAGATGCCACATGGAGAATAGCAAAGGGGTCCGTGATGTTGGCAGTGTCATTTCTGGTGGCCACTCTGTGCTACTTCAGAAGGCTGCACTTGTATTTAGGGCACCGGCTCAAATGGTAGGTGGCTGTGTCATCTTTAAATTTCTAAAATACCCTTGCTATCAAGGTAGAATTTTGACATTATTGTTTCCTTTACCTTTCAGGTGGATTGGATATCTGCAGAGGAAATTCAAAAGTAAATATTTTCATGCATATGTTTCCTTAATTTTAAAGTGCAGAAAGGGTTCAGGATGGAGGAGGAAAGGGAAAATGAACTACCTTTTATGTTTGGTCCAGGGAACCTCAGTGTGGCGGCGGAAGTTGACTTACTCAGTTATTGTGCAAGAGAATGGAAAGGGGAAACGCCCCGAGCCAAGCTGATGCGGAAGGTACGTTTGTTCATAAAGAGCATGGAAGGTGGAGGATCTGTCTATAAAATTCAGGAAACGAACATCCCATTCTGCTTGGCGGACCCAGGAATCAGCTAATACCAAATGTGGCACAAGGAACAACTGTGGCTGTAATTTAAAAGCCAAACAGCTGCTAGACATGGTTTCGGGCCTTTTACTTAGGATGAGAGCCTTTGAGCACATGGGTAAATTCAGCCCGTGATTTGAGCAGACTCGAGCACTGTATGCTTTATTATTATTATTTATGCCTACAGCACCTGGTCTTCCTAGGTGGTCCCCCATCCAAGTATTAACCAGGCCTGACCCCGCTTAGCTTCCGAGATCAGACATCAGGCTGGTTCAGGGTGGCATGGCCATAGACCATGGACCGTGGCTCCACTGGGGCGTGAACCCAGGACCTTCTATGTGTAAAGCAGACGTGCTGACTGCTGAACTATGGAACCACATCCACAAGTGCTGTATTCTTTTCAGCTACCTCCCAGTCAAGACTGCAGATCTCTGCACATATGGGGAGATGTCTGTCCTTGAAGGGATCAGGCCCCTTGGCAAAGATATTTTGAGGATTTTTAGAATTTTCCATTGGCCCAATCTTAGTAAATATTCCCAGCAGTCCTACCCAACCCTGTCACTAGCAAAAGCAAAAAAAAAAAAAGGTGGGCAGCACGTTGAAAGTAGTGTTTTTAGCCTGGTCTTAAAGCTACAGTTTTTTCACTGCGGTTGAGCTGTATCCATGGTCTCCCCAAAATGACATCCCCTGGCTCTGGGCTTCCAGGAACGTATCATCTAAAATAACACGGCACAGTCTGTATACCCAGAAGTCACTTTAAAATGGCGTGCGGCCACATCCATAATTTATCACTGTTTTTGTTTCTGTTGTCCACTTTATTTGGGAGTACGACCTCCCTGAAAACAAATTGAATTCTCTGTCCTTATTCTCTTACTCAGTGGAAGTAAGAAACAACTTCTTTTTTTTTTTTTCCTGCCCAATAGGCTTATGAGGAACTGTTCTGGCGGCGTCACGTTAAGTGTGTTCGTCGAGTAAAGAGCGATAACTACGACGCGCTAAGGTCCGTGCTGTTTCAGATATTCAGCCAGGGCCTCTCTTTCCCATCCTGGATGAAAGAAAAAGACATCGTGAAGGTACGTCCTCACCGCAGAAGCGCGCCACACGTCACCTTGACAATAGCCGCACAGACGCTCGAGGCTTCTGTGGGCCGCCTGGAGCACAGGGCGTCTGAGGTTGAAGGGGCGCCGGAAGGTCCTTTGGCCAGGTCCTCGGTCTCTCGTGTCCGTTTGCACATAAACCATCTCTAAAGGATAGTCACACTTCGTTTTCTTTGTTTTTAATGCCACCATCTTTTCTTGAGGGGGCACCTATCCTGTATAAGAGGTAAAGTGGTCTACTAAAATTCCCTTTTTTACTCTACAGTTCCTTGAGTTCTGACAAACACATGCTGTGTGGAGCTACTGCCCCCAAGAGCCTCTCACTCCCCTTCATAGTCAGTCCTTGTCTCAACCTTGACCCCTGGCAGCACTGATATGTCTTCTGTCTCTGTAGTTTTGCCTTTTCCAGAATGTCATATAAATGGAATTATCCAAGCGTAGCTTTTCAAATCGACATTTTTCACTTGGCACAATGCATTCGCAATTCACCCTCGTGGTTCTGTGAATGGTGCAGTGGTTCCTTGACACGAATGTGACATAGGTTGTTTATCCATTCGCCAGCTGAAGGACAGCTGGATTGTGTCCAGTGTTTAAAAACTATGAATAAAACTGGTATAAATATTCCCAGACAGGATTTTGTATGAACATGAGTTTTCATGCCCTTTGGGATTGCTGGGTCGAAATGTTAGGTGTATGTTCAACTTTATAAGAACCTGCCAGACCATTTTTTAAAGCGGCTCTGCCATTTTACATTCCTACCAGTCATTTCTAAGAGTGCCAGTTACTCTACAGTCTCACCGGCACTTGGCGTTGTCTGGGTTTCTTGGTTTTCAGGGGGGTTTTTGGTTTCATTTTTGTTTCAGCCATTCTGATAGGTGTGCATTACATCACTGGGTATTTAGTTTGCATTCCTCTGGTGAGTAATGACGTCGAGCATCTTTCCCTGTGCTTATTTGCCGTTTATAGTGTCTTCTCGGAGAAGTGTCTGTTCAGATCTCTTGCCCATTTTATTGGGTTTTTTGTTTTTAAATTATTGATCGAGTTTTTAGAGTTCTTTATATATTCTGAATGCAAATGCTTTTTCAGGCATGTAATTTGCAGATATTTCCTCCCCGTCTGTACCTTGCTTTTTCATTTGCTTAACAGCTTATAAGGCAATACATTCTTGAGGAATGACCTGGATTTTTAATTTGAATGCAGTACGTCTAATCTAGGATGTATATTTAAGGACGGAGGAGCAAAGAAATATAAAGCATATGCCTGTAACATATAGCTACACATGGTTCTAGTTCCTTAACATTTTTATTTAGGGTTGTTTTTATTAGTTTCATTTCATCTAGCCAATGCTCGTCAAGTGTATGCAGTGTGCTGGCCTTGGTGCTCATTGCTGAGGATACAGCCGGGGCCCGGGCTGCGAACTCGGCTGGGTGGTAATGCACTGGATGCCTGCGACGGATCAGATTCTTACATATCCCACGGTCTAACTTAATCCCAGCAAGAGTCCTGTAAAATGGATAGTACTGCCCTTGATTCATAGCGGAGGAGGAAACTAAGAGGTTAAATCATCTGCTGGTTGAGTAACTTCCCAGCTGGTGAGTGACAGGGCTGGGTTTGCACCCCAAAGCGCATCATTCTAAAATCCACGTGTCCCCAGCTGTACTATGTGGCCCTAGCATTGTTTGGTCAAAAATAATTTCTAAAGGGAAATATCTAAGAAGTTTGGAAAATGTATTATCCAAAAAGACAGTTTCTATAGATTTACTCTTATACCGAGGTTTTTGTCAGTTGTGAAATCATGAATTAAGAATATGATCCAAATTACTGAACCCGCAAATCAAAAAAAATGATTATATGCTTTTCCTTAACTGCCGTTACGGTGTTTTTAAGTGAAGATTGCTAAGTGAGATGAGATTAAGTGCTGTGTCGTCAATGTTGAGGTACTAATCATTGTCGGCATCTTCTTCCTTTTCAAGCTTCCCGAAAAACTGCTCTTTTCACAAGGTTGTAATTGGATCCAGCAATACAGTTTTGGTCCTGAGAGGTATACAGGTTCAAATGTGTTTGGAAAATTACGTAAATGTGTGGAATTATTGAAAACGCAGGTGAGTGTCAGGAGGGGGGTGGTGTGTGTAAAAGATGAGAAACAAAAGCATCCATCCTAAATGTCCCTTTTCTCTGACGTCAGGCATATTACTCTGTTCGGTAGGTGGGAAATGCAGCCAGAAAAGCTGCTTCTAGTAACTGATGATTTCTTCTGCTTGTTGTTCATTCTCCTTCCAACGAGTGCACGAGAGCAGGGTTGTTCTCTGTGATATTAGGCCCTTGATGGATTAAGGAGCCCTTTGTGGGCTGGCCAGGAACCTTAATGATCCAGCACCTTCATTTCCCCAGAAAAATGTGGCGCAAGTTCCAGACAAGGCACTCAGGAATGCCCTCTGGGACTCGCCTTATTAATAACTTGGAGACAGCGCACATGCTATAATTTGACTCAGAGGTTTTCCTGTCTTTAATAAAGACACAGATGTTGGATCGTCGGAATGAATCCTCCTTGGGAAACAGCATAATGTTTCGGTGCCCTAGTGTTCTCATCTGTAAGACTGAGCCGTCACAGTATCTACCCCGTATGGTTATCGTGAGGATTCAATGAGTTAATGTATGTAGAGTGCTTTAAACCATGCCTGGCACATGGCGGGCGTTAAAGATTGCTAGCCAGCATCCTTGGTCACTGGGGTAGCCTCCATGTAACTCAGCTATCCTAAGCAGTTTTAGGAAACTGACTTGCTGAGTATTTTACTTAGTAGGTGGTACTTTTTTGAAAAAAATATTTCATTGAAGCTAGTTTGTTATTGTAAAATTAACATATATTTATGGTTAAAAAATTAGTGTCAAAAGATATAAAATGAAAAATTAAAGTTCCACTTCCCTCTATAAGTCTTTGGTTTATTTTATAAGTACTTTAAAAAATTATGTATGGCATATGTGTTCACCTTTACCCTTCTAATTTCACTTCTCCATCTGTGTGTTTAGTGGACTCACTTCAGTGGAATTAAGGATTATCACAAGAGAGGGAATATGTGCAACATCCTTTTTTCTGATGCCAGTCTGGAATATAAACTGTATGAAGCTTTAAAGTTCATCATGCTCTATCAAGTCACCGAAGTTTACGAACAAATGAAGATGAAAAAGGTCATTCCCAGTCTTTTTAGACTCCTGTTTTCCCGGGAAACATCATCTGATCCTTTGAGCTTCATGATGAATCACCTAAATTCTGTAGGCGACACATGTGGACTAGAGCAGGTACCTGGGGCAGAAGAATCGTGTGTTTTTGATTAAGGATGATCTTGGCGGTACTTGAACACGTGGGGTTTTGGAGTCTGCTTTCAGCGGTGATAAGAGCAGCTGCACGGAGGTGGTGGGTGATAGTATTGCTTCTCCAGTGAGGAAAAGAAGCATAATGAGCCTCACTGCTCCAGGCTCGTTGCTGTGTGTCTTTCCAGCCCTGTGGCCAGAGAAGCCCAGTGCTGGGAACCATTCTGTCCTTGCACACTGCTTCCCAGTAACTAACAGGTTCTCCCACCAAGGAGGTCAACCAGGAGAAAGCCCCGCTGGAAAATGAGAGAACGTTTGGGAAAACATTTGGTCACTTACTGCAGATAAACAGAAATCGTGGAATTTTTTAAATCTAAGAAGTGCTTTGATATCCCCATAGAAAGGAGTTTTTGTTTAGTTTGGTTTTGTTTTGCTTTCCCAGGAGGTACACAAATCATCTGACTTCTTTATACAAATTGATTTAAAACAATATAAAACTGTTGGGAAACAGTATAATTTTTATTAGGAGCACGTCTTTACGTTTTCTTAGTTTTTTTTTCCCAAGCAACTTTTCCCTGTGATTTCTTCATGCCGGTCTAGAGAGAGGTCCCCTGCCTTCCATGTGCTGGACGTTTGTTCCTAACTCTGTGCCCACTCAGGGCTTTGTGGGTGGGTCTGTAAACAGGAACAATATTTCACGAGCTGCCCAAGAACACGCTCCCCCCGCTGGTGGGAGGGCAGGAATTTGGAAATGTGTGTCTGTGACTTCTCTTTCATCTCTTCCCCAGATTGATATGTTTATACTTGGGTACACCCTTGAAGTCAAGATAAAAGTGTTCAGACTGTTCAAGTTTAACTCCAGGGACTTTGAAGTCTGCTACCCAGAGGACCCACTCCGGGAGTGGCCAGAGATCTCCCTGCTGACCGAGAATGACTGCCACTACCACATTCCCGTCTTTTAAGTCTGGCATGTACCGGGCACCTGCCAATGACAGTGGTCACGCTCCCAAGGAAAACGTTTGTGGAAAACCAAAGCTAGTGTCACAGCCACTGACGGAATTATTAGGGCATTCTTCTTTGGAGTTACAGGTACACTGGATGCACCTGCGTACAAGGGGCTTTTCTTTGTTTTTCAGTGATTTCCTCCAAAGTAGCTGCACTGATATCTGTGTGGGTTGCTGGTTTGTCCTCGTTCATAGGGCTGTGGTCACTTCACACATGGCGGGCCTCTAAGAGCACGAGAACGTTTATTTTGGACAAGAACAACAACAGGAAAAAATAGAGAAGATAATGAGTAGGGAAAAGAACTAGCCGAGAAAGAATGAATTTCTTTATCTCTTAACGTTTATGTTCTTCTTCAAGAACCTTGTCTTTGGTTGATTTTAGATCCTCGTAAATATGGCCTTATTTTGTAAGCATTACCTTCCCAGGAATCTCTGTGGTATATCGATTTTCTAGAACCACTTGATTAACTGTAAAATTATGTGTGTGCGTGCATATATATACACTCACATATGCTCATATGTATAGTTTTTTATATGCATAGATAAACACATACACACAAAGAACCACTACTTTGTAATGTTGTACAATTTATTTTATATCTCTACATTTTTTGTTACTGTAGCATCTGGCCAGTTTAATACATTTTACATAGATAAAAGATAAATTCTGTACATTAAGGCAACCGAATGACAATTATTGAACTGCCATGAAAATATTAAACTGTGGTGTAGTTACATATGTAATTAATGTTTGGTAGGCAGAATCATGGCCCCCGCTTCCTACAGAGATGTTGCATCCTAATCCCCCAAACCTGTGACTATATTGGGTTGAATGGCAAAGGAGAAGAAGGATGCAGGTAGAATTAAGGTACTAATCCACTAACCTCAAAAAAGAGAGATTATTCTAGGTTCAACCAGTATAATCCCAAGGGTCCTTAAAAGTAGAAGAGGGACTTGGATGAGTGTCAGAGTCAGAGGGAAATGAGGAATCCGGAAGCACAGTCAGAAGGAAATGCAACATGGCTGGTGCTGAAGATGCAAGAAGGAGCCATGAGCCAAGGAATAAGGTAACTGGAAGCTGGAAAAAGCAGGGGCACAGATTCCCGCCTGGAGCTTCCAGGGAGGAGCTCAGCCTGCGAGGGCCTGGGTTTCAGCCCCGTAAGACCTGCGTTGGACCTCTGACCTCCAGAACTGTGAGATAGTGAATTTGTGTTGTTTAAGTCACTAGGTTTATGGTAATATGTTACAGCAACTAATTCCTGGTCATCTTTATTTTGGAAATACTTTTCTAGTTTATTTTGGTAGTCTTTATTTTGGAGGTACTCTGCTAGTCTGTTGTGAATTTTAATAAATACAAAATAACTTTTAAAGTCTTGGCTAGTGATCTACGACTTCGAAGTTACAAATCCCTTCTAAGAGTGGCTTCCTTCAGTGTCATAATGTACCCACAAATCACATGTTTGAGGCTGACGTTTTGTCACATTTTCTTATTATTTCTACTATAAATAAAAAAGAGGTACGTTAAATACTGTAGTGTATGAAAATAACATCCAGACTTTTTTGGAATGGGGTCATCACCTGTATGGACCACATACGCCAGACATCTAGTCATGCCTTGCGTCGTGCCCGCTGTCACTTTATTTTCTGCTTGGAGAGTAATGAGCTCAGACCAAGGGGCTTTGCGTTGCCTCAAGAGCCACACAAAACAGCAGTTTGTAATTGATCTCTCCAGCCCTTTCCTGCTTGGAGGCCTCTGTGGTTTCGCATAACCCCTGTCATTTAATTGACACATTTGGGAGTTATCCCCTTGACCTATTACTGTGACGCAGAAAAATGAAGTGTACCTTTTGTGTCCACCAGCAGACATGAGGACAGCTTGCAGCAGGCTGCTGGGACTGACTCTCCTGGAATTGCTGCTCTGGACTGCTGGCTCCAGCGGAGCTGTCCAGGTACCGACTTGGCATTTGTGTGTTACCACTCATCTTGCATCTCCTTCCCCAGTGTAACTATTTGCACACCAATTCCTTTCTCATAGGGACTGGCAGCCTGTGGCTCTATGACATATCCATCCATTATGTTTAACCTTAACTGTGTGTTGGGGGACAGGCCAGAGTGGGGTAAGGACCTTTTAAATAGAGGGGAAGACCAAATTGTGGGAAGAAAGGACATTTCAATAAAATGAAAGTGAATAGTGAAGAGTAAAGAAGACCTTTAAATAGTTGCTATGTTTTGGGAAGACATCAAAACACGATTTTAAGGGAGGAGGTATTGGGTGTTTTTATTGTGTTTTGTTTTTAATTCGGTTGTATATTAAATGAAACAAACAAATTAACAGGAACCGCATATAAATTAGCACCACTTTTAAATGCCCACAATAAATTGGAGGTGAATTTACTACGTGACGCCAACATTTAATGGCTTTTTAACCTTATATGTTTTAGATGAGAGAATTATAGCAAAAACAAAAGCATATACCCTTGTCTTTTTCTGATCTGAGAATGTTTCTCTCTTAAATTTGGGGCATACTGAGAGGTTGTATGAATATTAGTATAAGACTGACTTTTCTTATTGCGGTAAAATGTACATATCCTAAAATTTGCTATTTTAGCCGTTTTTAAATGTACTGCTCAGTGGCGTTCGTATGTCCACATTGTTGTACAACTGTCACCACCGTCTGTCCTTGGAGCTTTGGTTATCTTCAAGACTGACTTTTTTGGTAGGAGGCAAGTTTAAATCCCCCACCTGGTACTTGGATTTCTTTTACTTTTCACGTGATCTTTATATCACACCCTCCTCATCTGAGTATTTCCTCCAGACTGAAAGATGCTCAGTGTAGACATCCAATGGAAGGGAGGTCTAGGTGACCAAATGGATTGGGCAAATCATGGTTTAACTTCATCTCCAAAGTAAAGAAACAACCACAGATGGCTCCTGGTTTCATCCTAGGGATGCTCTTGTTTGCAAGTTTCCCCCAAGAAGCCATGTTAACTCAGGGCCACCCTGGTGACTTGAATTTCTTGGATGTGGGCTGTGACACAGTCTGGAACCAGTCATTTCCACTGTGAGGGAGCCAGGGAAGAGCCCCCAGGCCTGCTTTTGTGCACACAGAACCCCAGGCCAAGCTAGCGCTGGAGGAGCCCAGATCAGCGGGCATTCATGTGCATTTTCCAAGGACTTTCCTGCGAAGGAATTTTGGATGGACATATTTATTATCGTTGTATAGCAAATGATCTTCACATATTTTGGTTGAGATCAAAGAAACACCAGTTTAATTTTATCCAAGCTGATCACGGGAAGGAAAATAAAATCTAACTTCTGAGTACTCTGAAAATGTTGGGAATTCTACATTAAAGAAGATAAATATTTTTGGATTGATAACTAACCTGATACGTGAAAATCTATAAATATGAATAAAGGATGAACTAATTCATCCCATCTTAGTGTTCTCTTAAGTAGCAAGTTCCTAAAGGTGAGTGATTCTTTTTATAAGAACATTTCACATTGCTTACGATTTTACTGTGTATAATTTTAAAATATACTCTATAGTTTTATGGATTTAAAGCTTTAACAGGCTATTGGATAGCTTGTCACAAATTGACTATTGTTGCATTACCTTAGTATTAACTATATATAGGTATACTTTTCTCTATAGTCATTCAGTTTTCTTCAGATTCTATTTTTGTCATGTTTATAGTCAGACACAAAATTAAGTGGGTCCAAATTGTACAGTCTCTTCTATATTTGTTCAAAATAGTCGTGTCTTCCCTTAATTCACTTTGGCTTTACTCCTGCCATATTCCTGGAGGCCAAGAAAATGAAAGCTTATCTGGATTACACTGGATTGACATGATTTATTAGTAACAGAAAAATCGTTCACTCATGTATTCAGCAACCCCAAGACCACAGTGCTCTGTAGCACAGGCAAGCGTATGCCGTGTGTCTGCACTTGAAGGTCATCAAATGTGTTTGAGGAAACGAGAGCTCTGTATGGGACAAGTGTGCTTCAGAACTAGCCAGGATGTCTGGACCGCGCGTGGGATGTTTAAGTTCGGTTCCTACCTGGTGTCTCTGGAAAAAAACCAAGTTTCTGCGTGTGATTGATTTACTGGTCCTTGTAATCAGTATCTTCAGGTCTTAGGTTGCTATTTCAGTCACTTTACTGCCACCAGTATCACTTATTTGTAATAATTCTTGGAAAGTTTAGTCAAGAGAATTTTCTAAAATTCAAAAATGCTTGCTTTAAGTATTTTCAGCTTAGTCTAGATTGGGTTGTAAAGCCCATTTCCGTACAAGTGGTTTATTTAAGCTAGGAATGTGTTCTAAGAAGCATCCCTGAAATAGCCTATTTTTAAGCAAAGAAAATTTTCTTGTTCCTAATTTGTAAACCTCGAACGGAACATCTAGATGGAACCAAATAGAGGTTGGCAGTCAAAACTGAGTATCTGCAGAGCATTTCACAATTTCTTTTTGCTCACCCCTAAGTTTGCAAATGTGGAATGAGGCCAAATCGGTAACACTAGAATGCCTCATGGGTGGTGATGAGTTTACGCCATTGCACTTTATCATGCATCGACAGATTTATAAGGACAAGCACAAAAGTCTGAGACTCTCCTGGCCCAATTTCTATTAATCACTGCCATCCCCAACAAAAAAACTGGGAGACAATTTGGGACTCCTTCCAGTACCTGTGAAGTCTCAGCTTTTGTCCACTGTGCCCAGACTTTTGAGAGGGCCGGCTTCTCCTCTGGACTGAGCTTCATGGGACAGGACTCCAGGGCTTGGTGAAGAGAAGCAGCTGGTGCACACTAATGACTGAGACAAAGACCTGAAAAGCTGTTTGAATGTTCTGGAGCTTTCATTATGTGATTCCAAGTAGACACATTTATAACTCCCTTAAATGGGAGCAGAGATGAGGTGATGTGTGCTGAAAATGATGTTTGTTATGAAATATTCATATCGTTGTAGGTAAATCGGAAAGATCAACATTTATACCTCTTATCACAAACTACCGTTAGCCATAATTAACCATGCTGGATAGACAGATTAAAAGAAAAACTCAGCAGCAAGGTATATTTGACCTATGTTTAATTCATTAATCAACAAATGGTAAATGAGAAACGTTCATTTTTCCACTTGGTTTATATTTCACGAGGTAATAATGGAGTACTTTGATTGTGAGACCAGTTCTGAATAGCTGCATTTTCTGCCCTCCCCACTGTACCTCTTTCTAAGTGCGAGCATACTGGAAGATACTCTAGGTACAGCACAGGAAAAGGAAACACCACAGAATTCTCTTTGTAGAGCAGGATGTAAAATGTTGTTTTTTCCTTTAAAAATTGTGGCAGGGCAGTGCTTTTAAAACTATCCATGATGATGGACAGGTTTTTAAAATTTCCAATCCCTTGCAGACTGACACCTTTGTAAAGTACAATTAAAATGTTGCACCAAGATCAAATTGCTATAAAAGTTTCTGAATACTTCCTCTCAATTTCTCTACTTACTCTTGCGGACTGGCAATCAAGAGTTTGCAATGTGACGCTGGTCTATAGAGCAAACTTTAGTAGCACTGAAACAGGAGTTCCAGGCAAGAATCAATAGAATCTGATGTTATTTATCTGGAGGTTTGGGATTTTGTCCAGAGTGGGAGGTGGGAGGGCAGTGGCGTTGTTTCGTTGTATTTTATTATTATTATTTTTATTATTATTGGTCCAAACAAGGCCGCTGCATGGAGTCATATGGTGTGTACCTTGCCCAGGGCATCCAACTGAGGAGGTGGATGGGGGGCTTGCTTCTCCCCTCCAAGCGATGGCCTGTGAGGGAGGGGATGTGATTGCCACGGAGAAGGGGTGTCTTTTTGTACCAACGAAGATTGGTCCACTAGCCAAGTCCTGCACCAATGTGGGTACCTTTTCCTAACTAGTGTGAAAATTAATTAAGAGAAACCTCATTTAAAACGGAATTGGGAGGCTGGAAGAGAGAACTCGCATGCATGCAACACTCAACGCACACTACTAACCCCAGCAGGAGAGGGGCACCACGTATCTCCAAAGGAAGTGACGCTGCTCCCCTACCTCAGCAGGAGGAGGGAAAGGTTCCGCCTTGTCCAGTAACGGCTCGGCCAATGGGAGACCGACACGACTCAGCCAATGAGAAGCCACTCGGCTTCGCACTCAGTGTCCGCCAACGGACTCTCAATGACAACAGCCCCTCCCAAACACGCAAACGACGGTTCCCTTCACTGATTTCTCTGGACTCGCGTGTTGTTCACCATTAGATATGTGTCCCGAATTGTAATTCTTTGTTGTTCTCGAATAAATCCATTTTGCTAGCGAAATATCTGGCTATTTGTTTAAGGTCAACACTTGCATAAAGGCCTGCTTGGCGGAGGTCCTTGGATCAGCTGTTAGGTCGTCCCACTTACATTTGCAATAGGATGCAACTTTTTTGAGAAGGCTTTTACACATTTCTACATTCTCGTAGCAGAAATCAGCAAGAACCTCATTTTTATATCAGTTGTGTTTAACAGAAATATCTTCATTATCACATTTTATTTCTTTACTGAATTTCACGCTCCTGTGGGAAGGGATGTAGGTCTCATATCACTATGACTAGACCAGGACTCATACAAATATCAGTTGGATTTTGAACTGCAAGTTTATAATGAGAGCCAGGTTTAGCTGTTAACTTCTTAAAGAAGCAAAGAATCTAATAATGTAGTTATTTTCCCCTGAAATTTATTTTTATTGATCTAGGACTTGAAGAGAACACGTTTTTAGATATAGTCCTGGAGAGAGAAGCTTCCTGAAATTAGTGATACCCTGACATATTCATCAAGTCAGTGTGACCTATGGAATGGCAACAATAGATGTTAGAGGTCAAACAAAGTTTTGCTAACATTTTATCTCGTGAGGTTTAAATTAATCAAGGACATTAGGTTGGCCCAGAAACAGGTTCTTAAACAAATATGGCTCATTACTTAGTGGGGTCACGGACTCAGAAGAATGAACATATCTGTAAGATGTGCAGGGCACACATATGCCACATCCACTGCCTTTGGAAGAGGCCCAACCCCACCTGGGCCCTGCAGAGTCTTTGCGGGTGCCAGGTTGAAGACAGCAACGTAGGGTCAGGCCGATGTGGCAAACGGGACACAAGGGCATGATCTTCGGAAGCCTGAATCCGAAACACCTGAGTCCATCTCAGATGTTTGTCAAAGAAACAGAAGGACATGACCAAGGCGCACAGCTGAAATCAAGAAAAATGAAGGCCTAGCTATGCTTATCACCAACACAGAGGAAAAAGCCTTTTGGCAGCAAGTAGAATAGGAGGGATTTCTTAAACAACAGGCGGAATGCAATGGTCTCTTCTCCGCCAGACTATTAACCCAGACGCATCCATTGCACCTTGACTCCTGACGGTCTTCACACCTCTGGAAGACAAACACCATGCCTGGCCTTCACAGGCCTCGTAGATGGCGGGCTGAAGAGGGGACACAGGCTAAACGTCTGCATTAAGGAAGAGCTTTGAGCAAATCCGTGAATTCCAACTCTGTGGGTTTTTATTATGAATGACGAATGTTCACGAGCTTAAGTTGCTGTTCTATGATTATTATGAAATATTGCCTGAGCTTAAGTCGGTCTTGCCAGAAATGCAAGAAATACGAGTTTACTTTGAATTTTGTTCAAGCAGTTTAGGTCGTGCAGAGAGGAAACCACTTAAGTCTTGAGTTTGCTTGGGTGAATCCTGTGAGCCACAGGGCGGGAAGTCCAGCCAGTCCCGGAGAGCCAGGAACGAAGGTTTCCAGCTGTGTCTTCATGGTCCTTGTGAGAGGTGTCTCCTTACTCAAGACTTCCTTGCCTCGCTCTGTATCTGTTCCCTCTCCCTCCTTTCCTCTTTGTCTTTCTCCACCTCTATCCCCACTCTTCATCTTCCTGGCAACTAAGGCTGTGCCTACCACGGAAGGAAACTGCATCTTAGTTCACCAGTTCAGATTCCTGAGAAGCAGAATCTGATTGGCTCAGCCCACCTATGGCCCTTGACCAACTCTATCTAATCACCTGTGGCTAGGGTGCGGGGTGCCTGCACACAGATTTAGTTCCTGGGAAGTGGGCGTGAGCAGGGTGTGCCTCAAACCATATCAATTACACATGGAGATTTTCACAACTCAAGTGCACATGTGAGTGACCTTCAGCGAAAGAAGAATCCAGTTCAGGTCGCCACATAACTAAGGCTGGTAATTGTCCAGTTAGCATCTTCACCGACAATGTTAATAAGTTCATTGGAGAGGAAAAAGGCAAATGGCTGGGTGGCAGTGAAGCCAGCGGTCACACTAGGTTATCTTTATAAAGTAGTTACCTCAGTAGTCAGGGTGGAAGATAGAAAAAAGTTACAGGTCCCGAGAGTAATTCTCTTCGTAAGCAGGTTTGTTGCTGTCAATCTGTTTAAACAGCCAAAAAGATACTTACATGCTGTTTTTACAACACATACCAAAGTCCTGTGAGTTATCCTGCTGCATTTTGATGGAAAGTGGATTATAGCTCTTTGTCTTCTAAAAGTGTGGTATTTTCAGCCACACTTTTAGCCTGCAGTTGGTTAGCTCTGTAAAGCATTTTGGCTCCAACTTGAACTTCATGTTGCAGAGGTAGATTTGGCCATTGTCTGCTTCCTCCAGGTTCCATGACGACTTCCTTAATGTGTTGTTCTCTTTGTGCCATGGGTAGTAAATTCTTACCAGCAATGGAAATTGGCTCCTCCACTCTGAAGCATAATACGCATGAAGGTCAAATCTAATTGTCTGGAACCCCATGCACAGAATTCCCAGTAGCCCCATCACAGGTTAGTTTTATGTTTACTGTAATGAGGTATTGTTTTCCCCGTGCCTATTATGATTTCTACAGGATATTTTATTTGTTAAAATACAGCCTGGGGCCAGAGAAAGAGCAGAACGCCCAGACTCTTAGAAAGGTAAACCTGGTGGACATTCTCATTGGTCAGATTGCATTTGTGGTTTTCTAGACATTAAGTAAGTAAAAACAATGGGAAATCTTTGGAGGACCTCATGGATTTCAGAAAAGATAGTCTGATGTAGCATAATATGCTACATCTATTTCTGGACCAAGCTGTGTTGGAGAGATTAAACTCCTACATTTCAAAGGTTAACAATGCAACTAAACTAAGCCAAGAACAATTTTGGCTTAAAAAATATATAAAAAGAAGAGAAATATTTTTTACAAACTAATGATTAGCAAGACCCAGCGGAATGGGTAAAAGTGTTGAACAATGCTATAAAAATCACCATGACAGGGAAGTCAGACTTAAAAATTTCATTCTAATAACCTCAGTCATCATATTGAATGTCCATGTGGGAAGAAGCAGGTACCTTACAAAATAGATATTCTTGGTGCTGTACTCATAGTTACTCACTCTGTTCCCGTAGTTACTTACTCCAAATCAGGAAATAAATAAATAAATATAGTGAAATAATTTCAAATGGTTCCAAAGCCATCTCACTTTACACCTAAACCACCTCCAGGTAATGAGATTTTCAAAGTAAATTATTGTATTGAACAAGGGGCAGTGCTAAAAAAAATTTTTTTTTTAATTTTTTCAAGTAGATGAAAAAAATAATATTTTTTTCCAAATATGAACTGGAAAGGAATGTCTCCACACAAAACTATGTAGAGATTTCTCTAAAGTAAAAGAATATACGCAAAGACACACGACAAAGGACAACCTCTTAGAAATTATAACAATGCCTCGAAGTTCCTATTTGTAGGCTGATGATTCTAAAGGAGATGCATAGTTAGATCAATGCAATTTTTAGTGCCGTTGTATCCCCACAGGGATGAGGAAGTTCAGCATCACCAATGTGACAAGCCAGAAAGCTGTCAAATCCTTGTATACATATAAAGAAGATCAAGAATCACACTGAATAACTGACCTTGTGATTAAGGATCGACGGTCTGACAGCTACTTTTCTTTACATGAGCGTTCTGTTTCTCAGCGCCCAGCCGTACATTTGGTCCTGATGTGCAACTAACTGCAGCCAACCTTGCATTCCACGTTCCTTCGCAACATCTCTGGTCTCAAGCTATTGTATAGTGGAGTGAAGATTTTATGAGTCGCTTGCCACAGTCAAGCCAGGGATCTTTCACATTATGCCTTCAAACCAGCTTCCAAAATGACCCAGAGGGACACACCTGAACAGTAGGGCTAAACTAGCCCAGAACAGAGGCTGCTCCAGACCTACTCTTAAACAATTTTAAAAGAAGCCATGAAAAGATCAAATGAATCTGATCCTCCAGTAACTTAAATGTCTTCTGGAACAAAGCCAACTCTCTTTAAATGAAGAAAGCAAAGTCCAGATACTCAATAACCTAACAACTACAACTCAATGTTCAGCAGCCACTAAAAAATTACTGGAAAAGCCAAGAATCAGGAGAATGTGACCCATAACCTAAAGACAAAAAGAGTTCATAGAAAAAACCCACCAATGACAGAGATGGTGGAATTAGTACATAAAGACCTTGAAATAGCTCTTACAAACATGCTCAATATGTTTAAGCATTTTTAAATAATATGAATAAAATCTGGAGAGATAGTGAAGATATAAAAAAGAACCAAATGGAACTTCTAGAGATGAAAATTGAAATATTTGAAATAAAAAAATACACTAGACGGGATTACCTGCAACTTAGACTTGGAAAAAGAAAAGATCAGTTAACTTGAAGGTGTAGCAATATAAACTATTCAATTTGTAACGTACAGAAAAAAGAAAGATGGAAAAAAATAAGGCCTCAGTGACTTGGGGATAAAATATAACCTGGTTATAGTATGTGACCTGGGTTTATTATATGTGTAGTTGGAATCCCAGAAAAGTGTGTGTTGCCAGGAGAGGAAGAGAAGGAGACAGAAAAATGTTTGAAGAACTAATGACTGAAAAAATTCCAAATATAATAAAAACTATGAACCCATATATATAAGAACTCCAAGCAGGTTAAACGATGCAACAAGACACACACACACACACACACACACACACACATCCCAAAAACATGTCATAATCAAATTGCTGAAAAACAGTGATAAAGAGAAAATCAAAATAAGCCAGAGAAAAAAGGCACATGATATACAGAGAAACAAAGATAAAAATGAGAGCAGGTGTCTTTTCAGAAATTATGCAAGTCATAAGAGAATGGTATGGCATCTTTAACTTGCAGAATGAGAAAAGATACGATCAACATATAATTCTACATCCAGCAAAAATCTTCTTTAAAAATTATGGTGAAATAAAGGCCTTTAAAAACAAACAAAAGTTTAGAGAATTTGCCTTTTAACATCACTATAAGTAATATTAAAGGAAATTCTTTAGGCAGAGGAAAAAGCCAGCTGGAAACATATTTACACAAAGGAACGAAGAACAGAAGAAATCATAAATATGTGGGTAAATATAAAAGTATTTTATTTTCACTTTAAAATTTCTTCTAAAAGTAATTACCTGTATAAAGCAACAATAACAAACATGTTTTGGGGTTCACAGCTTATGCAGAAATAAAATATATGACAACAATAGCACAAAGGACGGAAGGAGAAAAAGGAAGGATACTGTTATAAAATTATTATAAAGCATTAAAAATTATTATTTAAAGTAGACCTGGTAAGTACAGGATATAAACATTATTAGCACAACCACTAAAAACTAAAATGTAGAGGTATAGCTAAAAAAAATAAATTCCAGGAAATAGGGAAAATGTAAACAGAACAGATGGAATGAATAGAGAACAAACAGCACGATGGTAGATTTAATCCCAACTATTAAGTGTAAATGGTTTTAAACCTTCCAATTAAAAAGAATGAATTAGATCCAGCTGATGGAGGGAACATTGTGATGTATTATGATTAGAAAAAGCAGCCTGAAGAGTTGTATAATAGAATATTATTCAATTCAATTCCATGTTTAGGAAGCAGCAATTAAAACCTCTCTCTCTCTCTCTATATATATATATAGATAGATAGATGGATGGATGGATGGATGGATGGATGGATGGATGGATGGATAGATAGATGATAGATAGATAGATATAGACAGGTAGATACATACATACATGATAGTTTGAGAATGGTGAAAGTGTGAAAATAAATATTGGGTGGTTAATGTTCATTTATGGGTAGTAGGAAAGAGGTGAGGAAAAAAGGACTGGCAAATGGAAAAATGGAAACACGTGGCAAAATGTTAACAAAAGGTGTTAAATAGGATCTATAGCAATATTGTTGATATATCTCTTTTATATAGCGTTTTATAGTGTTCTTTGAATCTCTAGTTTTCTGAAGGGAAAGCAGACTTTTTAGGCAATAAAAATTCTCCCAAGACAGTTGGCCCAGTATGTGCTTTAGCATTTTATCTGGTAATAGCACACAATACTGGCTGTTGTAAGCTGTCATTAAACATGGCAAGAAACTCTACCCGAAGTAAGAAACGAGCCAGTCAAGGTTCTTTGGTTGCAAGTAGTAGGAACTGACTTTGGCTGACTTAAAGGAAAGAAAATTATTGGGAAGATCGGAAAATTAGTCTTGGAATTGAGGCAGCTCCAACAAAGAGGAAGTAGGAATACCACGGATGGCCCACAGCAGGAGCAATCTGGCCAGGCTGAATGAATGCCAGTCTTACTTCAAACCTACATCTCTGTTTCAGGTGTCAAGGTCCTGGAAGAGAGCACCGGACTCATGGCTTGCCCACTCTCTGGCTACATCAGACCCTACTGGGAGGTGCTCAGGACCCCTGCAGGTCTTGGGAGCAGGAGCGCTGCTTCTTGTAATCACAGTTCCATGAAGATCACACATAGACAAAAGGCTATTTCCCAAAAAGAATTCAGGGTGTTCTTTGGAAAGGTTAATGGACATTGGGTGACCAAACATACCTTTTTTGGTACTGGAAAATGGAAGAGGAGCTACAGGGAGAAATGTGCACAGGATGGATTGTCACCCCCGGAATAGAGTCCACCTGCAACACATGCTCCAACCGCATTCCTGAGTCTGGGGTCCAAACTGAGGACAACAGTTTGCAAATGCTTTTGTGCTGTGAATCTGTGAGAGTTTAATTTATGGTTCTGAACCCAACATAATAGATATAATATGGCTTACCTTTAACCTGAAGGAAATTAATATAGTAATTTGTGTTGCTGGCATATTTATAGCTAGTATATGAATTTTTTTCAATGAAAATTTTATTTTCAGTCTCTCATCTCTCTCATCTCAAGTGTTCCCATGATTATATATTATTATGGGATTTCTTCCCTTAACTGGGCTCTGAAACTGACAAGAAAGGAAATACATTAATAAATTTGGGAAAGATGTTCTAAATGTAATAAATGTTGCTGAGTGCTATGAAATGATATGGCATATTTAAACCTCACAGAAGAATATAGGCAGATGGGAAATTTGGAGAAATCAGTACGGAAAAGAAGCAGACTGTTGAGATTCTGTGTACCACAAAAGGAGAATAGTTATTTTCAGATGGTCTTATAGTTGAAGAAAACAATAAATTAATCACTGAAGGTAAAGGTAAGGATTCAATTAAAGAATCATTATGGGATGGAGGTGGGAAACTTTTCCTTCCTGAAACATTTGGACTCAAGATCCATCTCCCAGCTTCTCAGAATGTTAGGGGATCCTGTCTATGCTTGCTGAGAATGATGCACTTTCTTTCCTCAGGAAGAGAAGTAACTATTTGCACCTTTTGTGTTAATGAACTCCAGGGCTCCTACGGAAATGTACTCTGACCTCTTACACAACATTTTTACTTAAGCCAGAGCCAAAGAAATAATGGACATTGAGAGATCAAACAGCTTCCAGTCTGTTTCCTTTAAAAATCGATAATTTATTTTTTTATGTTAGTTTTTTCTTCTTAAGGAAGCAGCATCTGGCTTTATGGAATTTGGCAGAGTTAAGCATCCTATGCTAGTTATTTTTATATTTAAATATGAGTAAGATTAGTAAATGACAACTAAATTGGAACCATTCGAGTTAGAATGAGAATAATGAAAAACAGTGAAACTGAACCATACACTTTAGTTTGATCTTTGTTAGATTATCCTGCCCATCTACCCCATCGTGGACATACAGATCAAAACATGAGGTTGCATGATCTGACACAATTTTGCTGTTCAAATATTCATGGGACTTTTCTATGGAATTTCTTATTCCGAAGTGTTAAATCTTATAGAATTCCTTTATGACAGTGTTACGTAGGGGTAGAATTAACATCCACCTTCCAGGTAAATTGTTATGAGAGGATTGATCATATAGAAATATATGGAGGGGGCATATATCTGCGATTATGTGCTGAAGCTCATCTTTGGACCAAATTTATTGATTGATTGATTTTTACACTAAGTTTAATAGGTGAAGGATTAGATATGTAGCTTTTAATCCTTTCCACATCCTGAGAAATGGGCCCATTTTCAAGCCGGATACAGGGTTATGTCTTAGAAATTTGCACCCATCTGAAGCATGCCTAAGAAGACAATTATTTCCATGTAAGCTCTTAACAGGATTAGTTTTGAGTATATCCAGTACATGAGTCTTGGCTTCTAGTGTCAGAACATATTATGTACTCCCAGAGAAAAATAAATCTCTGGATAATGCAATGGAGTAATCTGTTTTAAGAATTCAGTAATAATACCTTTCATGAGTGCAAGTCACATGAGTTATTTCTCAAATATTGTCCTTGTTTATCACGTATGTATAATTATTCACAAATTTTGGATAAAGAAATGAAGCTAATAGAGGCAAGTGACTTTTCTAAGATCTCATGTTGTGTGCCTTTCCGGCACCTATCAATCAATGTTTTGCTAAACAGATTAATGAAGTAGTGTAGCAGATCTTTTGTCTCCTGGTCAAGTGCTCACAAAATGTACAAATAAAGGCAATCATGGCTGCCTTCGTATACGGTAGTGTTGGAAACAAGAAAAGTGTATTAGAAATGTCACTTTGAGAAAACATTTGCAGGACCTGGGAAGCCCCTTGGGTGCTACCTCTGAGAAGACAGCACTTGCAGGGGAGCTGTCCCTGGTGCTGAAAGTGTCATTATGGCAGGTCCGAGGGTGGCGTCCGCCATTTTTGTACGTATTTTCTTCAGTTTTCTATTGCCGTTGGCAATAGAAAAAATAAAAGCTATATTTTAATAAAATATTAATAAAAGCTATATTTAGAAATATTAATAAAAGCTATATTTAGAAAATACTTTTCTTTTTTAAAAAATATTTTTAAGATTTGTTTTTCAGTTGGAGTTGACATTCACTATTACGTTATATTCGTTTCAGGTGTACAGCATAGTGGTTAGACATTTATATAATTTATGCGGTGATCCCCCCACCCCCACCCCGAGAACTCTAGTACCCACCTGGCATTGTACACAGTTATTACAATATGATTGACTATATTCCCCATGCTGTACTTCATATCCCCATGACGATTTTGTAACTACAAATTTGTGCTTCTTAATCCATTTACTTTTTTCATCCAGCCCCACCCTGGAAATATTTTTCCTTGTTAAACAGTTAAGGACTATTTTTTTTTAAATTATAGCTTTGTTGACTTAATATTGACATACCATTAAATTTACCTTTTTTAAATATACAATTCAGCAAATGTTAGTATATTCACAAAGTTGTGGAATTATCGCTATATAACTTTAGAATATTTTTATTACTGCAAAAAGGTACCCATCCCCTTAGCCTTTGGCAACCAAGAATCTACTTCCTATCTCTATAGATCTGCTTATAAATGGAACAAACAATATGAGGCCTTTTGGGACTGGCTTCTTTCATGTAGCATAATGTTTTTGAGAATTATCCATGTTGTAATAAATATTGGTACTTCATTACTTTTTAATGACAAACAATAATTCCTTGTATGAATATGCCACATTTTATTTATCAATTCAGCAGTCTACGAACATTTCAATTGTTTCTACTTTTTGGCTGAACTGCTAGGAACATCCATGTATTTTTGTGTGTATGTGAACATATGCTTTCAGTTCTCTTTGGTGTACATTTAGGAGTGGAGTTGTTGGGTTATATAATCTTTTTAATATTTCAAGGAACTTTCGAACACTTTTTCAAAGCAGCTGCACTATTCTACATGTCCACCAGAAATGTATGAAGATTCAAATTTCTCCACATTCTTGTCAACACTTGTTATTGTCTGTCTTCTTGATTTTAGTCACCCTAATAGGTATGAAATTGTATCTTGTGGTTTTGACTTGCACTAGCATTTCTCTAATAACTAATGATGTCGAGCATCTTTCCATGTGCTTGTTCGCCATCTGTTATCCCATTCGTAGAAATATCTTTTTCAATACAGTGATCCTTCTCTGATTCCTCGCAATCCTTTCTTCAGCAACTCTCCAAGAGGTTGTTAATAGAATGGAATAAAAGTAAGAATTACAATATCTATGCTCTTAGTAACTTACTATGAATCCAGGAACTCATTTATAACATAACTTAGGAAATATCATATGAAAGACAATTTTCAGTGGTTCTCTGTTTCACTTGCTGTGAAACTGAATGATGCAGAATGTGTGACATCTGTTCCCTGCAGAGGTATGCTTTAAATTCTTTACTTTTCTAATTATACTGAGCCTCCTCTCCTCCTCTCAATAAAACAAAATCTGCTTGAAAATGACAGCCAGAAGAAAGTAAATGGAAGCATAGAACTCTTTTCTCTCCTAACAAGTATTAACTCCTGTTTTCAAATTCTGTTCTTTGGCAAGAAAATGATCCCTTTTACACAACTAGAGAAAGAGTGAACTATTTTTTAATTGGAAAATATTACCTTCTGCAAGACTATTTTCCCCCTTGGTGAAAAGCAGAATAAGAAAAGGAATCTAGTGAGTTAACCAAGATCAATATGATTCCCTTAAAAAGTCCCCAATACAGCGTTTATCCAACACCTACACTGAGATGAAGAAAGAGCTGCTAACTCTCATAGTCTAGAGCTGAAAATATATCTCCCCTATATTGGCAGTTCTTCACTATGTGTCTTTCTCCTGCTAAAATCAATAATTGCTCTCAATATAATTGCAGAATCATTCAAACATTTAAATTTTAATTTGTTCATAAAGGTAGATGATATTTATTAATATTTATTTTTAATTCTTATTATGTTGGACAGAGTGAAAGAGATTTGATGGTTTCATTTACAAATATCTGAAATTCCCACTTAATTTACATATCTTTCAATGTGTTTCACCCTAGTAATGTAACATAACAGTTAGGGTCACCTGAAGTACTTTTTATATTTTATCCAAATAATTCCTGTGTAGATTTGCTTTTTAAAATACAGACACAATGGGAGACAGAAGACCCGAGTTGTACTTCTGATGCCACTGTGATCTCTAGAAGATATTGAACAGCAGCTTCAATTTTCCATCTTTTGAGGATGCTACATGAATGATTAAGTAAAACTGGCTTTGAACTTTTCTCTGGTGGTGCCACCAGAATTATTGTAAAGCAAGAGTTTTATTTTGCTCTGGGTTTTTTTTTTGTTGTTGTTTTTGATTTGTGTTTTAACTATTGTTCCCTACTGGGTTATGGAGAATTCACCGACTATAACAAAAACCCTGATATAATAGTCCCCTCGGTCAACTCACCACCTCAATCATTAGCCTGCCCTACATAATGTCAGAGAGACGAGAGCATTCCAGAAGCCTGGGTGCTGTCAACATCAACCCTCTCACTTGTCAAAAATTTCAGAGCAAACGCAGAACTGATAAAGTTCACCTGGAGTTCACAAAGCTAAATTTTGGGACTCACTGGGATTATTGTGATACTTGGAGTAGCTGTCTCTAACCTTTTTAGCACTAAGGACTGGTGGTCCTATGAGGATCTAATGCCTGATGAGCCGAGGTGGTGATGCTGGTGCTGAGGATGAAGCTTTGCTTGCTCACCCGCCACTCACCTCCTGCTGTGCAGCTCAGTTCTTAACAGGCCATGGACAGGTCTGAAGCCTGGGGGTTGGGGACCCCTGACCTGGAGAACAGAATTTCCTGTCACTTTCTGTAGTTCTGAACCTTCTGTATCAGACACCCTCTGACTGCCTCAACTGCCTCCTCCTTTCCAAGGACGCCACTTACCTCCTAGACTGTGTGCCCCCTGCACCACTTTTGCTGCGTCTGTCAGGCTGGCTAAAGGCTGAGCTGAAGGCCCAGGCTTGACGTGTTAACAGGCTGTATCGCAACCCTACTTCTGGCCTTGGATGAAATGTTACACCGTGCAGAATAGAATCTCACCTCTTGAGTGGCCCCTGAAGGGCTTGATGACACCACCCAGCAATGTGGGTGAGTTAGCTTTCTGCAGGGTGAACCTTAACTATTATGAAATAGGAGATGGGAGGTGGGTCTGGCAGGTAGCGTCTTCCTCCCGTGGAATAGTCTGAGATGCAATTCCTCCTTGCAGCCCTTCTGCAGGGGTCCAATGTGCCAAGCATTGGCTGACCTTGTTTGCGTGTATGTGTGTGTGGCCAGCATGGTAACACATTACAGCACTCTGCTTCATCTCTTTACAGCACTCTGCTTCATCTCTTTATTTACACTCTGTTTTGTCTCTTAATATTTAATTTGCTTCGTCTTACGGCACTCTGCTTCTGTCTCTTTACGGCACCTGCTTTCTGTTCCTTTACTTGCACTCTGCTTGTCTCTTTACGGCACTCTCCTGTTTTGCCTCTTTCTTTTGCCTCAAGTTCTTTTTTTTTCACCTATTACCTCCTCTGCCCCCACTGCCGCAAATATTCCTAGGTTGAAGCCCTACCCCCAGTATGATCGTATTTGGAGATAAGGCCTTTAGGGAGGTAATTAGATTAAATGAGGTTATAAGGGTGGGGTCCTTATCCAATAGGATTGGTGGCCTTATAAGACAAGGAAGAGACAGCAGGAAGTTCTTTCCCTCTTGTGTACAGGAGAAAGGCCATGTGAGGACATCATGAGAAGACAACCATCTGCAAGCCAGGAGGAGAGCTCTCACCAGAAACCAACGCTGACAGCACCTTGATCTTGGACTTCCAGCCTCCAGAGCTGTGAGAGAATAAATTTTTCTTGTTCGAACCCCCAGCCTGTGGTATTTTGTTATGACAGCCTAGAAGACTAATACAGCTCCCAGAGCAACTATAATTTTCCGCTTTCTTGAGGACTTGCATTAAGCCTATGGCTAAAAAACGTGGAGGACAAACGTAACTTAGGCTTTTAATCAGTAAATTCCCTTTTAGTGTGCAAATTTCAGGAGATCATAAATGTGTCTGTATTAATCAAGACAATTTAGGTCAGCATCCTCAAAGTGTGGTCTGGGGACCGTTTCAGTGGGTATGCAAGGCCAAAGTCAATTTCAAAATCGACTCGTACATACGAAACTATTATTTGCCTTTTTCATTCTCAGTCTCTCATGAATGTATTGTGGAGCTTTCCGGAGTGTGAATACTGAATGCAGAAGCAGACCTGAAACTCTAACTTCATTCTATTAAGCCAGATTTTAAAAAGATTTACAAAAATTGAAGCAATGCTACTCTGCTCACCATTTTTTTAGTTGTGGGAAATATAGTTATTTTTCATTAAGTTGTTATTGGGCTAATGTATAACGAGGTTATTTTTCTAAAATAATTAGTAAATATATTTAAAATTTCTAAATTTTAATATCTAGAACAGTAAAAATCAATATATAGAATCCAAATAAACAAAAGTTTACTGAGGTCCTGTTTTAAAATTTAGGTTTTATTGTAGGCAAATCTCGTGGTTCTGGACCACTGCAATACAGCGAGTATCCCGGTAAGTTAGTTGTAATCGTTTTTTTTGTTGCTTTTTTTTTTTCCTGGCGGAAGCTCTTGCTTTCAATTTGTAAAAACGACAACATCTGCGAAGTGTAATAAAACAAAACACAATAAAATGAAATATGCCTGTATTATTCAGCTTTGTTAGGCTAACAGATGAGGAGGTGGCTGTCAAAGAAAGGGTAGGGGCATGCCATGCCACGCAGGGCCACAAAGGGAAGCACCAGAGCCAGTTGGGAGGCAGGCGTGAGGGGAACATGGGTGAGACAGAGACTTATTTGGGTTTTCACGGAAAGGAACAGGCAAAGCATGGCAGGCGGGCTTAGGATTGACTAGTTTGAGTAATTTCAGCTGTCTCCAGAGTGTAAGGGCTGTCCTGGGTTGTCCAGAATCTGGCGCTGGGGTGATTAGGAGAGGGCAATGTTGGCCCGAAGTGTTCAGATTCCTGTGAGAGCCCCATAAAGGGGGTGGCTGTGGGGGGCGGGGGCTGGACTTTGCATTGGTTATGTGCACATGAGTGTGCGCGTTTGTTATCTCTAGAGGTTAGCGAGCCCTCGGAGGCCATCTCCCCTGGGCTGGCAAGGTCTCGGATACCAGAGCATCAAAATACAGAAAGTGAGAAAATACAGTTCGTACAGGTCTTTAATAGTTTTTAAGAGTGTAGAGTATAGAGATGTTTAGAGACCAAAATGTTTGAGAACTTCTGGGCTGAGTTATGCACAATAACAAAGCCCCCAAACTCAGCGCCTCCACACAGCAAAGAGGCCTTATTTATTTATTTATTTTGCTCATGTTTCTTTATGCTTCTGAAAGGCAACAAACACAAAGAATATCTTAACCTTTTTTTAAAAAAAGGCAATATTGTCAGAAGAAAAGAAAATCATATAAATTTAATTACCTTAGCTTGATGAGAAACTCCTTATTCTTGTTTCTCTAATTTTTTTTTTTTTTTTTTACGAATTAGTGAAATTTCATCACTGTTTAGGAAGAGTTCAGAAACTGGCGTTTGGACATTTCTGATGTCTCGGATGATATGGATAGAAGCAATGGGAAGGGAAGGTAAGACCTGACTTTGTTCAAGGTAAGACCTGACTTTGAGAAAGAACCCAGCAGAGAGAGGGGAGGTCAAAGCTATTGGGGAAAAAGGCGCTTGGAAATCCTGGAGGAGGTGAAAGGGCAAGGCGGGGAGTGGTCTTGAATGGGAGGAGAGACAGACGTCTCCTTCTTGGAATCCAACAAGAGAGGAGCATGGAGGGTGCCCTTTACGATAGGTCAGTATGGGGAAGGAGAGAGGCTGGGAGAGCCCACACTTAGTGGCACTGACTCTATGAATCACAGGCAAGAGCATTGCTAAAGATGAGGAAGGCAGGAAATGATGAAGGTTTAGGAGGCCCATTGCAGGAACTGGGGAAGAGAGGGGACTAGGAACAAACAATGAAATGGTACCAGTAATAACCTGTGGTGGTGTTTTAATGTGGGTAACATTGGTTCTGTGCAGCTGCTGGAGGACTAACGACTTAATATATGCTGTACATTTTCCTTCCACAGCCCCTCTGCTGGGGCTCAAGGGCCTCGCCCTGGTTTCATGGTTTCGTGCTTGGGTGAGTGTTGGACTTCTGCAAAGGCACGAACCCAGCTCCTCTCCATTCCTGCCTGTTTCCTTCGAGGGCACGCCCTGCTCAGGCTCCCCTTCCATGGCCTTCATGATCCTTTCCAGCTATGGTGAGTGAATAAGGGCACTTGGTTCTTCCCTGTTGTCTTTTCACACTATATTTTGGCCCTACTTTCCTCAGGCCTTTTGTTTTGAGTCTCTATTACCTATTTGCATTGTTACTCTGATAATCTTAGTCCACCCAGTCATCTGCTCATCCTCAAGATAGATACCTCTGGGTCACAGGGAAAGGCCACAGATGTAGAAGACACAAAAGACAAGAATATATTTCAAAAAATCTCATGTTACCTATTACCTGTCTTAATTCTCCTATGAGTAGATGGTCTCATCAACCTAAAATAGTCATGCCTGATGCTTAGAGAAATTGATTCAGTTCTGTTGTGCCTGTGCCCTTCCCCCTCAATGCTGTGCCCTGCCTCAAAAGAAGGACTGCATTGGTCCCTGGGGTGGGGAGGGGGGGGCGGGGGCTGAGGTTTGGCATTGGAGGTCTAGCTGATGAGGGAGTTGCGGGTGTTGATAAGAACGCACCCGCTTACCGTGAACAGCATAGGCAAATAGTGAAAGAGGGGTTCTGTGTGTGGAGAAGTGGAGGCTGATGAACAGGGAGAAAAGGAAGGAGTAAAGGAGCTGAAGTCCCAATGAAATTGATTAGCAGATGGTAGAGGGGAAGGAGAGGTGAGTTCTGACACAGAGTGGGGTGTGAAGCTGACGACTTTAAGGGGTTTACTTCCAAATGATGGCAGGCCAAGGGCGTAGCCATTGGACTAAGTTGCTGAAAACAAAGTGCATACCCATGGTGGACACAGAGACTGTGAGTTTCAGTTGTTTGAGTGAATGTTGAAATGAACAGATCTGGTGTCAGAGTCCTTTATAAATAAACGTTGGGAATGATCTTGGAGTTGGCAAAGAGTAGACAGGGGCTGGGTTAGCGGAGATCCAGAGCTGGCGCAAGGCGGGCACCTCCGAGGGAAAGGCGAGCTGCAGAGGCAGGAAGAACCTTGGTTTTTAATTAGCACACGGCAGTTCTCATGCACGACTGCATATGGTCCTCCCAGCAGAGGAGATGCACACGGGGCAAGAAGTAGACTTTCTCCAAGAAAACCAGCTGCTTCGCATCAGCAGTAAGACTCAGATCAAGTCTCCTGACATGATACTCTGCTCGCTGTAGTTTACTGTGAGAGCCTTGTTCTTCTGCATACTATTCACAGTGGGAGATTAACTGCCCAGAAAGAAAACTTATAGACTCTACGCAGAAAAGGAAGTTTGCTTTTATGTAAATTTTCTTCGCCCCAGACTCTTTGCTAGAAATCTTGTCTATAAATGGTATGGAAGAGAGGTGTTGGGCTTGCAGGAACTAGTCTGAGAGAGATTCTTATGGTGCCACCTAGTGTCCATAAGAGGACTTACCTGCAAAGCCTTGGCTATAAATATTCTGAAAGCTAATTTATTTAAGGAAATTGCAAGTAACTGCTTGATTTTACAAGAGAATAAACTATTAAAACATGTAATGTTTTTCTCTCCCTACTAAGCAGATATCTTAACCTGACCCCTTGATAACCCTGAGGACCAATTTAGTGAATCACTTCATTCCACAAAACAAATTATGACCTAGTGAAGTCCAAGATTATCTTAAAATTAACACGTTCTGTAAGGTCTTGGATCACTTGGCGTAGTGAAAAGATCATGAGGCTTAGTGCCAGAAGTGTCTGAGGCATTCAGATCTTGACTCAGCGGGATGCTATATGTAAAGGTGCTTCATAAACTGTAAAGTGCTGAGCAAAAGTATTAAATATAGTGATTATTTCACAAGCACCATTCCAGACCCATGACACACCTCCTTTCTAATTCTCATAATATATCTCTAAGAAAAACATTCTTGTCTAGGTTGAACATCTGAAGAAACCGAGGCTGAGAGGTTAAATGACTTGCCCAAGGTCACATGGCTAGTTTTCTCTTCACTGTACTACATTGCCACAATCATACTGATATAAGAAATTAATATTAATTCAACAGAAATGTCTTAATGATTGCTGGTACCATCCACTGTGTTAGAAGCAAGATATAGAAAGATTTATGAATGTTATGGAATGAATGTTTGTCCAGCTGAAATTCATGTGTTGAAGCCCTAACCTGTAATGCGACAGACAGTATGTGCAGATGGGCCTTTGCGGAAGTGCTTAGAGTTAAAAGCGGTCATAGGGGTAGGGCCATGATCCACCAGGATTAGTGTCCTTAGAAGAAGAGGAAGAGACAAGAGCTCACTTCCTCAGCAGGCATGCCTAGTGAGAAAGGCTTCCACGCCAGGAAGAGTGCCCTTGCCAGACCCCAGCCATGCCGGCACTCTCATCTCAGACTTTGAGCTTCCAGAACTGTGAGAAGATAAAGATCTAGTTAAGCCACCCAGTCTATGCTATTTTGTTATGGCAGCCCAGCCCACGCTAAGACAATGAATATCTACTTCTCTCAAGGTGCTTCCAACTTTGTTAGGGAAATCAATGGTTAGAGAAATTGCAACTCAACTTGCTGAGATAGATGTACAAACACCTCATCTCTCTAAGTGAGTGCTTTAGAAAGAATCCTGATAATGAGTGAGATGGTGGTGACGGGCTATCCCCAGATGCCAGACAGCTGCTCCAAACCCAAGTACATTTCAGAGAGACGACCTCTTACCCAGAGGTACCTCATCACTGATAAGCATGAACTTTCTCACAGAATCCGTGCGCCTTATCTCAGTGAGAGTTGGAACAGAGTAGCAGAGCCGGTGACTGAATGTGGCCTTGAGTTCCAGTTCATGGACAGAGCTTCTGGTCCTCAGTCCCCATGTCCGTAAAACAAAGGGGTTTTGATAGTTGCCATTTTAGGCAGTTATCTGAATATTTTTGCTCACTTTCTTCTGTAAAAGAGTTTTGAAGAACTGTAAAACTATTTTCACATTTGAAAGCTGACATCTAAAATTTTCCATTAGAAATTTAGTTTTAAAGGATATAATTTCCATTGTATTATAAATAAATATTGACATTTTAAAATAAAATCATCAAATGACTTAAGTTTCCAATAGAACCTAAATAACATATTTATTAGAATATCACTATCATTCACAAAAAAGACTGCTACTTTATATCATTCCCTTTTCTCCTTGAAATCTTATTTCCACTCTATTTTCCACTCCCAGAATTTTATTTAAGGCAATATATTTTTATGTTTGAAAGTCTTTCTACTTAAAATTACATGAAATTTTATTTAATATTATGATATTAGTAGTAAAAATTGGATAGAAACAATATATTATTTGTTTTGAATCTGTAGAACAGCACCATCCAATAGAAAAAAATGTAAGCCACACAGGTAATTTTAAACTTCCTAGTATCATATTTTTAAAAAATTAAAAGAAAGAGATGACATTAATATTGTATATAATGCAATATATCCGAAATATAGTCATTTTGACATTCAATCAATATAAAAAATTAAAAATGAGATATTTTATATTCTTTTTGATTTTGGGTACTAAGTCCTTGAAATCTTATAGTACTTTAAACAAACAGCAAATCTTGATTCTGACCAGCTACATTTCAGGTGTTCATATATCCACATGTGGCTAGTGGCTACCATATGGGACAACATAGCCCTTGAGGCATAGACTGTAGTAAGATTTGGGATTGATGAGAGATAAGACTTTTGTTTTTGTAAAATAAAAATATGGTTAACATGAAGGCAGTGCCCTCATACAGCTGTGAAAGGTATCTTTCACCCCAGGGCCTCTGCTATACAACTGTATGAAGCGGCCCCAGTGTACCCCAAGAGATAGAGGAGCCTCAGCTTGAAGACCATTATTCTAAGGTAAATTCTAGCTGCTAAGAGCCTTTGGAAATGATGCAATAACAATGAAAGTAAAACATCCTTCTCTTCTGAAGGAGACCTAATCAACCATCCTAAAATTCTGGACCAAGTGAAAAGGAAAATCCGTGAGACCAAAGCTTAGCAGAAGATCCAGAAACCCCTTGTTATCCTGCTATAATTTTTTAAGATAGGTTAACAAGTACCTTATCACATAGATATCCTAGTAATAGTAGGATGATGCCTGCCCTGCTGACGATGATAGAGGTAACTTGGGGTTACATGAAAAGCATCAACCTGACATCAGGTTACTGGAGGAGGTGAAGGTTTCCTATGGCACACACATGATGAAGAATCTCTTCCTTACTTTTATTTTCTTAGAGAACTTCTACAATTCATCCCTCTAGTTCTTTCTAAGTTCTAGTGTGCAGTATGGATGATGGCTTCCTTTCCAAAGGATCCCAAATGCTTATCCTAATAGGTAAGTGTAAGGAAGTACTTTGTGATACTGTCTTAGTCTGCTTGAGTTCCCATGACAAAATACCGTGGACCAGGTGCCTTATAATGATATAAGTTTATTTCTCACAGTATCGGAGCTTGGAAGGTCAAGGTCAGAGTGCCAGCTGATTCAATTTCTGCGGGGAGCTCTCTTCCTGGCTTGTAGATGGTTGCCTTCTGTGACCTCACATGGTAGAGAGTGAGTTCTGGTGTCTTTTCCTATTTTAAGGACACCAGCCCTATTGGATTAGGGGCCACTCTTATGACCTCATTTAAACATTATCACCTCCTCACGTATGTCTTAGTTCAGGCTACTATTACAAAGTACCATACGCTGGATGGCTTAAACAACAGAAATTTATGTCTTACGGTTCTGGAGGCTAGATGGAGGTCTCAGGTCAGGGTGCTAGCACAGCTGAGTTTTGGCGAAGCTTTCCTCAGGCTTGCAGAATGCTCCTTGCGTCCCCATCTGGCGGAGAGCAGAGAGGGGAAGCAAACTTTCTCATGACTCTTATAAGGGCACTAACCTCATTCATGCGGGCTCCACCTCCTCGACCTCATTTAATCCTAATTACCTCCCAAAGGCCCTACCTCCTAAAACTATCTCATTGGGGTGTAGGATTTCAGCATATGAATTTGGGGAGTAGGGGCACAAACATTCAGTCTGTAACACTGAATATAGTTGCATTATGGGTTAGGACTTCAACATATGAATTTGAGGGGATAGTATTTAGTCCAGAGCAGATATCAAAGTATTTAAGTATATGGAATTACATTTCAGAAGCTTTCGAGATAAATGAAGATTATCATTTACCAGGATCATTTCCATAGGATAAAATTCTGTTTAGCTGGAGGCCAATGACTGGCTTAGTATTTTCCAGCATTCCAAGTCTTTGTATAACATCATTTTCTGTCATTTTCTTATGTATAAAATGGTTTCATTTTCATGATAAATAAATTTCATTATGACTAATACTTCTCCCTAGAAAAACTCTTGGGGACAGTTTTGGGGGTTTCCAGGTAAACTAGTATTACTGTAATATATTTTTTCTCATGAATTATTTCCCTATTTTCCCTATTTTTGTTTTTTATTGTAGTCTCAGAACTGCAAAGACATAATAGATCCCCCTCACCCATTTTGTTTAAAAATAATGAGCATTCCACAATCAAGAGGCATGCTGAGTGAGAAAGAGAGTCTTTCAAATAAATATTTGAGTATTTCTAGAGTAGTTAATTGCTAAGTGAAACTAGCAATATTTCCTTCCAAATTTGAGTGCTGTACATGAACCTGTGAAACTAGAATAAGCTAAAAAGTACCTTTCCTGTGAATATCTTAGAAACTGGTGCACAGAATACACTTGAATCTATTTTTTCATTGCTGTGACAGTGGGAAATTCCATAGATTAAAAATATAAGGTGTTTTGACTTTGCTGTAAAGTATGATATTTATGGTATCGAAAAGGGAGATACACAGCCAACTTGTAGTAAGTTTCTTACAGAGAATTAAAATATCAGTCAAACAAACAAACAAATCAAACACCCGAATGACTCAACAGGGTTCTTCGTAAACAGTTATTGTGAGTAAAGGGTGAAGCGTTCAAAGATAAGGAGCTCACGCATTGACTCATGCATAAACCTTTCACACATTAACTCTTCTAGGCAAGGCCACTGAAAAAGGAGTTACATTAATTCAGGATAATTCAAAATGTAAAGTTACCAAGTCCAAGGACTTACAAGTTATGATCTCATCATATAACTTTTAGTTACCAAATTTAGGAATGTTTAATATACGGGAAAGCTGGAAATTAAATGGCATTGTCTCCAGCAATGTTATTATATCGGCTTTTACTTAAGCTTATAGATATTTTTTTTATTCATCTTGACATAAGATTAGGCTAATTATCCTAATTATATCACAGTTCATGGGCTTACTTGTCACAGTTTCCTCTGAGAAACTCTAGTTTTTGACTTATTTAAATACACTTGCTCACTGATAATTTAGTTTTGTAATGTCAATGAAAAAATTTAGCATTTCCCAATATGTACATATATATTACGTTAAAATGCACACATGTACCTCTGTGTTTATGTATTATGTGTGCTATAAAACTTATACACATCAGAAATTTTTAAAAGATTAGATAAAGATGAAATAATTAACATTTAAATTTAAAATTTTCTATTGAAGTACAAAATAAGAACAATATAACTGGATATTCTTCATTATTTTAGGAAGTCTTGGTTTAACACTTTATAACATGGCGATTTGAGTTTGATTCTTTCTAATATAATGGACTCTATTTTTTGAGTAGTTTAAGACAGACGTCCCCAATCTTTTTGGCACCAGTGCCTGGTGCTCCTATGAGAATCTAATGCCTGATGATCTGAAGCTAGAGCTGAGGTGGTGATGCTGGCGCTGGGGAGCGGCTGCAAATACAGATGAAGCTCCCCTCGCCTGCCTGCCACTCACCTCCTGCTGAGCGGCCCGGTTCCTAACAGGACACGGACCGGTACTGGTCTGTGGCCCAGAGGTTGAGTACTCTGGCTTAAGATTTACAGAAAAATGGAGAAGATAATACAGAATTCCTACATACCCTGCACCCAATTTCCCCTATTACTAACGTCTTACATTAATATAGCATTTATTGCAATTAATAACCAACATCAATACATTATTATTAACTAAATTCACTGGCTTATTTAGACTTCCTTTGTTTAACCTGATGTCTTTTTCTTTTCCAGGTCCCATTCAGGATATCACATTACATTTAGTTGTCATGTCTCTTTAGGTTCCTCTTGACTGAGATAGTTTCTCAGACTTTTTGTTTGTTGGTTTTTGATGACCTTGACAGTTTTGAAGAGTGCTAGTCAAGTCTTTTGTAGGATGCCCTTCTAATGGAATATATAATTTGTCTGACTTTTTTCATAATTATACTGGGGTTATGGGTTTTGGGAAGATCACAGAAAGCCAGCGTCGTTTTCATCAGATCACATCAAGGTTACCATCTATTAACATTATTTTTCAATGAGCTCAGGTCACATGGTAAATTGGTAGATTATGGATAAGTGTTCAATCTCTACTAAGATCCAGTAGCAAGCCAAAAAGGTGTTTTTCAAAAGGGGAGTAGTTATACAGAGGATGGCAAGGCTTTGTTTCAAAATCCTCAGGGTTTGCCTTCTGATTCACTTAGAGGTGCTTGACAAAGACTACAAATATCGGCTCTATCCGCCACTGCCCCTTCAAGCACCATTAAATCTGCTTGATTTATCATATGACCCAAATGGCAGAACAGCCTGGCCGTGTTGTAGAGCCTTGCCTTCTCTCCTTTCACTAAGTATTGTGCCTCTTTTTAAGTAGTAGGCGTGGCCAGATGAAACAACTTACCCTTTACCTTTGAAGTGGTATCTTGACATAGCCCACACCACTGGACTCCTAGAAATGTAACTGAGGTAGAAGGCCCTTGAATTTTATTTCTCATCCTCTCGCATGCAAATACTTATCAATATATATACAGTAATTGCTACTTCTTGTCTACCAATCAGCATATCGTCATCAATGTAATAGACCAGTGTGATGCTGTGTGGAAGGGATGGAAGTCTCTGCAGACAAAATCGTGATATAGGACTGAAGCTGCTATATCCAGTGTTGCATAGTGAGGGTGTATTGCTGGCCTTGCCAGTTGAACTAAATTCCTTCTGGAAGTCTTTTTTTTTTTTCCAACAGGGATAGAGGGAAAAAGCATTTGTCAGATCCATAGCTGTAGCAATGAAACCACATCTGGAACAGTGGTGCAACTGGAATCACCACATCATCAGATTTCAACTTTCAAGTCCTTGACAATGGCACTAATCTTTGTAATTCCTCCCAGAATGTAGCATTGCTTTTGGTTTACATTTTCATAGATGGGGAACGTTCTAGTGACTTCATTTGGCCCTCCCCACCATAAGTGGCCTTCAGTTTACTTGAACTGATATGGGATTCTGCTAGTTGCTGAGCATGTTTATTTTACTTATGCATTCTGGAACTGGGAAGATAACCACAGATGTGTTCATAGACCAACTGGGCCTAATGTGAGGTGAACCTGAGGTGAAACTCCTTTGTTCTCTCGACCTCCATAAGCTGCTACTCTAATAAGTAGACACAATGATGTTTTGGGTTTCCATGAAGTAGTGTCAGGTTAGAGCCACCATCTACTAATCCCTGCAAAGTTTGGTTATTTCCTTTCCCACAATGCGCAGTCACCCTGGTAGATGCCTTTGGACCCTTTGGCTGGGGAAAAGATTAACAATATACATTTTTAGCAAAGTAGCAGGTACTTCAAGTGGCCCTGTGTCCCCTTTGTTTGGGGTTCTTGGTGTGTGAACTGGCTCAAGTCTAGGAACTTCGAGTCGGACGTTTTGGATTTCTGCTTTAGTTCTGCTGTATTACAGTGAGCACGCCCATTTAGTTTTTGATAATTAAGTGCCACTTGTGGTCCCTGCCACCCTGAGATCCCATAATCTCCACTGCATTTAGGAATCCCAGTTTGAAGGGAGCAGTTTCCACTGTAAGACACACCTGACTACAGAGATGAGCAATTACAGATCTCTAAAAGGCTGCTGGGGCTCCTCTCACAAATTGATTTCTAACAGTCATGGTGAAGGGTAATGTCCTTGGGCCCTCCTGGGATGGGTAAGCCCACTACCATTTAGTCTCCCTATGCGGGTCTCACAGTCTTGCCCTTTTCCAGCCTTTTCTCTAATTGTACACAAAGCGATTTTCCAAAATAATCTTCCTATCTTTCAACGAGGATCAAGCACAAGATCCCTTGTTAGCCTAAGGTGGCTTTTCATGACCTGGTTTCAGCATCCTTCGTTTCATCTTTCAGTAAAATCCTGTACTACCTACCTGTTTTGCCTCTGAATACTTGCATGTGTCTTAATTGCCATGCCATTCACTCCTTCCATTCCCTGGTCTGCACTCTTCGCTTGAGAATAGCCCTTCCACCCATGACTGCTGTTTACCTTTAGAGGCTACTCCTAAAGACCTGAAACATTTCACCTACTGATCTTTTAAGTCTGTTAGTATTTTCCCTTTGCCCTTGTTCCCCTGAAATCAGAATTTCTATTTGAAAGAATACAGTCCAAGGGAACATGCTGCGTTTGCTCAACTGTCCAGGGGAACCAGCTCCCCCGGCCCGCCCCACGGAGGGGAGGGACCAACTCCCGGCCCTGGGACGACAAGCCTGACTCCACACTGAAGGCCAAAGCCCTCCAGGCTTGGAGGCGGGTCGCGATGGAACCGTCACTCGGGGAAGGCCATGCAAGCCGCACACCACTCAGCTTGCCCACATCCCTCGCTTTGTGGTTGAGGAAACCCCGGCTGGAGAGCGACACTCGGAAGCCCAGAGTGACACTGCAGGCGCCCTTCACACCCCGGGCCGGTTCTCCGCCTCCTCAGCACCGAGGACGTGTCCCGCCGCGCGTGCAGTCCTTTCCCTCCTCTCACGTCCCCGGCTGGCGTGAGAGGAGGGAAAACACTGGACATCGGGGGCAAGGACCGAGGACCGCAAACTCTGTAACGGGACGGAGGCGCCTGGAAGTGGCGCATGCGCAGTGGCCGTGTCGGATGGCCGCGCCGGCGGCTCCGTCTGCGCAGGCGCGTGCGCAGGCACCGCGTCCCAGGACGCCCCGCCCCCGCGGGCCGCGCCCCCTCGCTGAGGGTCAGAGGCCGCGGGGCGACGAGCGGTGACGCTCGCGGAAGCGCCCTGCTCACCCTCGGAAGCTGGCGGGAAGCTGAGCGGCGGCGGCCACGGCCGTGCGCCCCCGACGGGAGGGGCGCCCCATCTCTCGGAGCTGGCTGAACCCCTGTGGCACCGGCGCCGGTGCCGGGACGCCCCATGAGTCGGGGGACCATGCCCCAGCCTGGAGCGTGGCCGGGCGTGAGCTGTGCGGAGAAGCCGGCGCCGGAGGCGGGGGCCGCGTCTCCGGGCCCGGCCAGAGCCGCGGCGCGGGATGGAGGGAAGGCGTCGGCCAGTGGGCAGCCGCTGGCTGCGGTGCGGTGTCCGGCCGAGCAGTGAGTGGCGGGGCGCGGCGGGGACCGGACGGGACAGGGCTCAGTCCCCTCGGGAAGGCTGGGCGTGCCGTGGGCTAGCGGGTAGCCGGCGGAGGGCCTTTCGTGCCCTCGATTCGGAGTGAGGTCTTGTGGACAAGGAGGAGTTTGAGGACACTCGTTTCCAATGTCCGAGTACAAATGTTTTCTCGGAGGGTCCCTCTCACAATTATGGTCATCCAGCGCCTCTTCTCCCTTCTTTTTGGATATCTACGTAGCTCTGAAGTTGAAGCTCCAGAAACTTGGGAAACAAACCCGAGACGCGTTTATTATGTTCTAGCTAACTCCCGGTGGATCTTTCCTCCAACCTGGTTGGAAGTAGAGTTGCCTCTGTCACAGCCATAGGAAAACTCAGCCACGCGACATGTTTGTTCTTGGAAGGCAAGTCCCCGCTTGGTGAGCGTCCCACCTGTTGGACAGACTTTGGACGGAGTCTGATTCAATTCTGTTTTGCTTAACGGCTTAGCTAGGTATCCCCACACCTTAATTTATAAATACGAAAGGTAGTGCAGGTTAGATCTGTTCCTTACAGAACTGTAAAGAAGGCAGCGTAATTCAGAAGCGTTTGTAGTTTCTGCAAGCCGGTGGAGGTGGAAGCAGAATATAAACTTGAAAGCTCAAACTTTTTCTATCCTTTTCAAGTTGTAAGCACATACAAGTGTTTTTGAATTCCGAAGCTGAAGGAAGCAGTCCATCTCGGGCCTCTTAGGCAGATAGTGTATTATAATATCTCATTTGCATGGTTCTTTACCATGGATGTGACATTCTCATTTACTGGGGTGGAATTATCCACACCTTAAGGCCACTGGGAAACTAACCTGAGTGAAGCAGGCCAGGCGTGGACCATCTCTGTTGGGGACAGAATCTGCTGTTTCAGCCTATAGTTGCTGGATTTTTTGTATTTAAAGAATCCAGATATCCTGACTTTTGTATGAAATATCCTGACTTTTAAGTAGTAGCATGTTATTTTATATTTAAGTAGTAGCATTTTATTTTATATTTAAAACCACTGAGCAGGCCCATCTGTGATCTGATGTGACCTGTGGCTGCAGTTTTGCTACCTGGGTTGGAGACCTACCTCAGCCTCTGCAGCCAGTGAAGTAGGAGGGTGTCTTCTGCCTCTTCCCCTCCATAGCCCATGCTGATTTCTAACTGCTACTGCCAGGCTGGCAGCTGCCACGTCGCTTGTGCCCCCACCTAGTGGTCCTTACCCCTCAGATGCTGCTCCTCAGCCTCAGCCTGAGCTGTTACAAGCCCTTTGGGTGATGCAGAAACTCTGAAGCCAGAACTATGTTCCCAAAAGTACGCAGAGTTATTTGGCAACTTTTCCTGCTGGATGTGGTTCCCAGAGTCTGAGCACCTAGGGGAATGGGTCATAGTGTAGATGGAGCTCTCCTTGGTGAAAAGGTTTTGTGGCACAGGTGCTCTTCTGTCTATGGTCAGTAGATTTACAGACTTAGAGCTGAAAGGAATCTAAAAAAATCCATCCTAGCTTTGTCGTTTTACACATTAACAAACTGAGTTGCAGATTTGATAGGTATAGCTTGGCAAGGAGACACAGGTAGGAGGTTTCAGGGCCACGTTCCCTGATGTCTGGGTGGGAACCTCCTCCCATCTCTGGCTTCCTTAGCAAAGCCAGGCAGAGAGACATGATTTACAATGACAGCAAACTTCAAATTTTTTTCCCCTGGAATAGATGTTTCAGTTTGCAGTTTATTTAGAACTTTATTTCTTTTTCTTCTTGCTTTTGTTGTCTTTAAGGATGATCTTATTCTCCTTTAACTGATAAGAGGACAAGGAGGAGCAAGGGAAAGGAGGTGAAGATAACTTCATATGTCAATAACCTCTGAACATCACATTTTATGTGTTGGGCTTTCTTGCTTATTATATGGGCATTGAAGCTATTTTTGCTCCGTGATATTTTCTTAAGGGCTAGAGAAACTGTACTGCATCACATAAATATTGCTTATTACATAGTTTGCAATATAATATGTGCACACTAGTTCTTACATGATGATATATTCAGCCTAATCATTGGGCATATATTTAAATAAATAGTGTAATGCCTGAATTACAACCAAAAATAGTTTTTTCTATCATTGGAGTGAAGTCCGTTCTTCCCACTCAAAAATTTGATTTACCCTGCATAGGAATTAAGTAAAATATTTGCTCCTGGATGTATGAAACACCATACAACTGCAGCTATTTTGAGATATCCTGCAGATTCATTTTTAATACAGTCAGCAGGCAGTAATTATGACTGCAAACCATAGTCCAGCTTTTGCAGCCATTGTTCATTTGACATGTCTCTTTGAAGGTACAGTGATGAATAGGAGAAGGCATGGCTCATTTCCTAGGCAGTACTGAAGGATGCTGATTCCTTTAGACCGAGCTCACTGCATTTCACGAGGGAGGCAAATAGTGGGAAGAGAGATGTAAAAACCACATATATTAACTACTTTTAAATCTCCTTCCTTCCAACCCCCCTCCTTCTTTTCTTTCCTTTCCTTCTTAGCTCATTTGAGAGCTGTGGTTGGCTGGCATCCGCTGGACAAGCCTGAGGTTGGCTCACAAGGTGACTTATGAGTCCTGTTAAAGCCATCTTAGGTCAGGCTAGATTTAGTTAACTTTTTTTGGAGCTTCCTCATTGCTTCTATCAGCTGTTCTCTTATGCTTTATCCCCTGCTCACCCCACCCTCGCATTTGAACCGTATGCTATGTCCACTTCTTGCCCTTAGCTCCGCTAATCCATACTACAGTCCTTGAGGACCAAGATAGTCCTGGGACATGGTTGGTGGCCAGGGAATTGAGAAGTGAGACTACTCCATGGCCCTTCCCTGTCTGATGGTGGGACAGGGTTTGAATCTAAGATCCGTAGGCCGGCTGTGGGTGGGGGTGTGGGGGAGGAGCATATGTTTGTGAACCCCTCTGGAGGCAGAATTTTATGTGATTTATGTTTTTCTGGGCTGAAGTTCTGGTGAAAGCTGTGGATTCTTAAAAGAACTGTGAACAGCAACAAATTTGTTAAACCACTGTTATTGAGTGTTGCTAAATACACTATTGTGTGAATGTGTTTTTTCACCCGCCTCACGTCTTAGCAGGTCCCGGGGCCTGTGTTTGATGGGGTGACAGCTACTCCTTCCTGCCCCTTCCCCCATCTGGATGTAGAGCCTGCTTCAGGGTCTAGGGCTGGGTTGTCTCTGTGAATCAGACCTCATTGTTGAGGGGTCTGGATTATCCCCAGCTACCTCTAAGTCACGTGGGGTAGCATAAGCCAGTCGTGGAAAGTCTGCTTACAGAAGGGAGGTGGAATTTTGGCCTGGGTGCCGGTACTTTCCTGCATTTGATGTGTTGTTCACCCATCTCTGTAAACGCTAAGTGATGGGGAAAGACTGGGTTGAGTGGTCTTTGCTTTTCCTGTGCCTGTGTGGGAGGGTGCAGTGGTGTCACAGTGGTTGACACTGTCACCCACACTGCCTGGGCCATTAGTCTTCTAGGACAGGCCAAGTTAAGCATGAACTGCAGTGTTCAAGTCCAGAGAGCTGAACAAAGTTCTACTGAGTTTAGCGTTTTTAGACAACTAAGAGGAAGTTGGTACAAATGTTCATAATGGTGCGTGATTAAAATGGTGCCTTGTTAGCTTTGCATATACACCAGCATTAACTTTTTTCATATTACACATTTACTTGTATCAGAGATCAGAAAAATGGACTTCACAGAAATGTCTTCTGCTTCACCGAGCTCCGTGTTTTTAGCTTATAGCTTTTGTTCTTGGGGATAGTATAATTTTGTCTATATGTAGTAAGCATTTTTATATTTATTAAGATTTCAAAAATTTATTGTTAAGCAGGTCTTTGAACAGGGCAAGAGGAAATTTATAATTTAGGATGTAACATCACGTAACTTAGTGGTGTATATTGCCTTAATATTAATAAAATATTTTGCTTCTAGTGTAAGAATTTTGGTTTTAAATTGTGGTTTTAAGGCAATTTAACTCAACCGTATAATTGGTCATATTTATGACTTTGTCTTGCACTCTGGGTGTCTGTGTGTTTTCTAGAGCAAACTTTGCCATGGTGATCATTAGAGTCCATGGGCTTCAGTGGCCTTTTTTTATGCCAAATAGTGGACATTCTCCACCCCCACCTCAACTTGGAACTTACAAAAGATTGCTGAATTTTTGAAACTGTAATGGTTTTTATCTTATCATGTAATAGTCCTTTCTTATTATTGTTTCATTGTCTTCCCTTCCTATGACAAAATTTCAAACCTCCAGCCGTTTCAGATTCACAGCTTTACATATAATTCCATTTTATTATTTTCAGCTGTGATATTTTGATATTTTAAAAAGTTAAAGCAAAATTTATTGAGTTAAGTATTTTCTTAAATAAAATAAGTTTTATTTTTCTTGTTTTCCCACATCTGTTTTTCTCTCTTTCTAGTTAATTGCCCTTATGTTGGATGAATATTTCATTTTGGCTGTTAAATGTCTTTTCTGACCATATTGATTGAGCTTTATTGCTTAAACTTAAAATTTATCTTCTCTGCAAGGAAATACAGCTTTAGGATAATTTTTAAGGTGGCCTTTAAAGGCAATATTACAATTTCCTTGGTGGCCTTAGTTAAACAAATGTCCTTGGTTACATGTCATTGGTGGGCCTGGAAGTCAGCAAACATTTGTGCACGGGATCTGAATGAAATCTGGTTGTGGCTAAAGTAATTTGAATATACTCTGAGCCCCATTCATCAATGTCTGCTTTGCTTCTTTTGTATATCATGAATCGCTACTTTTTTTATTTCCCATAATCTCGCTTTCTGTTTCTGTCTTCCCTTCGTGTTTAGTTCTGTTGATTTCTTTTCATTCTTCCGTTGGCCTTTGTGGGAATTTGTATTTGTGGCTGTACTGAGAAATGTTTGTTTAGAGTACCCCAACTGGGCACTGGTGTTGCAATCAAAGTTTGGTTATTTTGTAGGTTAAAAAGGAAGAGGACGAAAGTAAAGCCACATGTGCATGTAGAATTTGCTTGAAGTTGAATTTTTAATGACAAATAGATTCATAGTCTGTTAGGAGTAAGAGCTGGAAAAGGAACCATGTAAATTGAATAGATCTTGTCTAATCTTTCCATTCTGAAGATGAGAAAATAGGCCAGGATTAGGGAAGTGGCTTGCCCAAAGACACGCTTGTGAGAATGATGTTATGAAAGTGATTCACTTAAATGCCTGTTTTATAGCATCAGAATTTCTCTCCTATTTGACAAAGCTAGGAAGGTGGCTGAAAGATATCATTAAATTAGTGAAAGAAGAACTAACACATTTAATCACTTTATTTTAGGTGTTTGATGTATAGTCCCCGCGAATCTGGTTTCTGTTTGCTTTTAACTCTGGTGCAGGCTCTGGGTGACATCACTACCTTTTACTGGAGCCGGAGCACATGGAAAGTACCTTTTCCCTAATATGTCCCTTTAACCCCATAGCATTAAAAAAAAAGTAGGCACACACATACCATCACCTTTATTTTAGACAGAAAAAGAGAATAGGAAATGATCACTGGGTGAATTGTACCAATGGATATTAGTATGAGAATTGACTTTTTGGAGTGCAGAGCATTTTACATGTGTTTCTTCTCACAGTGCGCTTTGAGGTAGGGACTCTTGCTGTTTGTTACAGATAGTTACATTTAGGTGCACAGAGGTGTAGTTACTTCAGTTCCACAGTCATACATACAGCTAGTAAGGGCTAGACTGAGGAGTGGTCGAACTGTGACATTCTAACTCCGGACCCCCACTCCAGCCATGGCACTTTACAGCGGGGTTGCCACAAAGCACGTGTTCTGATGTGTTAGGCAGTGAGCCTTCAGGCAGAGGGTCTAGGCATGGCCCATCACAGGTGTGAAAGTGCAGGCTTGTGTTGGGCAAGTGTTTGGACCGACGTGATGTGTGTAGAGAAATCATGGAATGCTGGCTAGATGATAGGGCAGGTCCAGGTTTAACTTCCCTGCTTCTTTGAGAGCCTTTTCACGGTTTCAGCGGGATGGGGAGAGGCAGCTATGTTTGATTCCCCACCTCTCAGCACCCCTTCTTCATCTCTCTCCCCTTCTCACCCCTTTCTCTTTCCCCCAGCTATGCTAGGCCATGGGTGAGGAGCAGGGGTGCTAAGGGAGTTGGGGGTGGGAGTATTGAACCCTTCCTTCCTGTGTTCCATTGCGCCTGGAGCCTCCGGTCTTGGGTGAGGACGGGGATGTGCTGTCATGGGGAGGGAGTACAGGGAATTGAGCGTCTGATTACTCCTCCGCTGTATATCAGCCAGTTTCCTTGATTTCAGCTCTGGGTGTCTCCTGTACGTTCTGAAGTACTTGTCACCTCCAATTCCTAAGCTTTTCTGGGGTTCCACAGGATTTGCTGGTCTTCCCTCTGGCAGATGCCCTTCCCTTGGCAGCAAGATGTCCCTGTTCTCTGTCATTTACTGCTCCTTCATTTACTTGTGGACCGTTTGGGCTTTCACATGCATTGTGGTTTTAGCAAAGACGGTGTTTCTGTTTTCCATCATTGTTATGTGGTATATCTTGAGGGAAAGAAGGCATCATAAAACCAGACATCCTGTCCTTCATCCTTGTCTAGCACCCAGTGGATTTTTCTCCCTTTCTAGTATGTAGTAGTTCTTGCTAGTTCACTAAGTGAGACTAAAGACTCTTTAGGAAGCAATTATTTATGTGCCAAGTCAGCAGTAGTGGCCGCATTTGAAGTATGTGGGACAGTCGGGAAATGCTCAACAGAGCATGGGTGGCTGCTTGAATGTGGGGTCAGGGAGCAGGAGGAGCCTTGAGAAGTTTTTTTTTTTTAGCTTTGGGGACTTTTAATAATCGATGCTTTCCTGTCTTGTTTTTAAAGTAGCTGTTTTAAAATTTCCTTTTGACATATTAAAGCCAGCAGTTGGCCTGCACTCCTGTATAAATACTTTTAATAGCACTGTCTCCATTCTTGGAACTTGATAGAATTGTGACAGGGCTTCAATGATAAGATGCATGCTAAGATGCTTAGGTATGTAGTTGAGGCATTAATAGACATTATAATTAAAATGTAACAAGAGCCAGGTAGCAAGTGAAGTGATGAAAAATGTCTCATTTAAAGTAAGAAATTAAAGTGGGATGATAGAAACACGAGCATCTAAGATGAAAGACTCATATTTTATCAGATTGTCATCATGTAATGTGAAAAAAATTAAACCTTGAATGTCTTATCCATTTTTAAGCACCTGCATATTGTGATAAGGGGAAAATGTCAGTGCGGCAGATTTTTGAAATGTCTAATTTGGTGTGATTTCAGAGAGGAAGACATATATCGTGCCGCGGATGAAATAGAAAAGGAGAAAGAATTACTTATACATGGATCATCAGGTATGTTTGGAATTGTTTTATTTATTGAGTTCTTATTGTTTATAGTAGAAAATGCTGTTGAATTGGTATATCCATTCCCACAAAATATTAAGATGTCGTTCCTAGGAAATATTTTTATGCATATGGTCTTATCTGTATCCGATTATTCATTTTACTAAAGCATGGGGAATACTGTTTTTTGAGGCTTTAATATTTTGGTGCAAGTATTCTCCCAGCGTTCTTTACATTTGTACCATTTTTGCACCAGTGAGGATTTGTTTAATATCTCCTCCGCAGCACCGTCTCTCGATTCTTGATTTCCTTACATTCTTAGAGGGAGAGCTTGGATTTATGATGCAGTTTTCGTTTCAGATGGGAGGACTAACTGGCTCTATGGGTCTTTGCATCAGATGGCCATGTGAATTTGATTGACTTGTGAGAAAGAGGGGTCATGGGATTGATAGCACTAATTCTCTTGTCGTTTCATGATTTCATGTCCATGTTTCTGCTCAGAGCCCATCAGCCGTTGCTGCTAGGGTGAGGCATTGCTCTTGGTCTCCCTACTGTGGGCACAGCCCAGCTGTGGGTAGAGAAGCACCTCCTTACTTCTTCGGCGAGGCTTGTGGGAGCCGAGGCGGGTGCTCCAGTTTGGGGATATGCCACAGATGATTCACAAGTGACATTTTCTCTCTCCGGAGTGTGTGTTCTATTGGTTTGTTTTGAGAACTAGCTTCTGTTTACTTTATGGTTAACAAAAAGTATTATGTGTATCATGAGGAACATACGCTACGAAGTGGGATTTTGTCGATAATTTTCAAGTCTTCCTCAACAAGGAATCAGTGAAACTCTTCACTGCGGTGGCCATAGATGTCCCTTGTAGCGGTCCAGTCAGGCGCGTTCCTGGGCCACACTGTTCCGTCCTTCGTAACGCTTGAGAGGACACTCCGTGTCGACCGCTGCCATTGCACAGCATTCCCTTCTCATGCAGAGTCCTTGGAGTCCCGAGGAGGAAGCGCCACTCTGGCCACCGTGCCTTCCTGCCACACGCGCAGGCCCCTCTCCCTTTCTCGGCAGGCTCTCGGTCATGATTCTCTGCCCCCGCCGGTTGTCCTGTGCAGGCGTTTTAGCTTGTCAGTGGGCCTTGTCACTTCCAGCTTTAGGTTCCGATGGACCCCTTTGTCCTCCTTTCATCTGACCCCTCTGGGTTCATTGCCTTCCTGAAATAACTTCCTCCGGAAGTGCCTCTGTAGGGTCTGATGGCGGGAGGCTCGGTTTGTTTGAACATTTCTGTTTCGCTGTCTTTCTTAACTCCAGATGAATAGTTGTTTATTCTTTTGGAAGATTGTATTCCATTGTGTTCTGGTTTCTGTTGTACTTAAAATACTGCAGTTAGACTAATCCTTGGTAAATAATATGTGTTTTCCCTCTCCTTTTTGTCTTTGGTGTTCTGCTGCTGTTTTTCCTTGACGTCTCTTAAGTATGGATTTTTTTTTTTTTTTTTTTTAACACATCGCTCGACATTTTTTTCTGTTTGCATCCTTGAATGCCTAGTTTTTATCACTTGGGGAGAATTCTCAGCCATTATCTTTATGAATATTGCCCTTTTCCTGTTCTCCGTATTGACTCCTTCCAGAACTCTGATTGGATGTTTGCTAGCCCTCGTTCAGTCTTCCAGGGCTCCCGGGTACACATGCTTTCATGAATATTTTGTACTTTGTAGCCTCTTTTGCACTCTGGACAGCTTATTCAGATCTGTTTTCCTTTTCTTTCTTTTTTGGAAAAGTTCTGTTTCCCCCGCATACTTGCCTGGTCTTTTTCGATAGTTTATTGCTTTTTGGTCATGTTTTTTATTTCCTTATATCTTTAAGCATTTTATATCTTTATATCTTTAAGCGTTTTAAACACACACTTCCGATAATTCCATTTACGTTTAATTATGCCAATTGCTATTTTTTGCTTATTTCTTGTTTCTTCAAAGTGTGAATAGTAAGCTTAGCTCTCGCGTATCTGTGTAGAGTTTGTGTACCCGGCTTGAGTGTGAGAGAATTTAGCCTTGTTTCTGACAGGCAGGCACCGAGGGTGTCACCCCCCTTGGGCCTCTGTTTCTTCATTTCCAGGTTTGCGTGTCCAGGGCCTTGCGGTGAGCCTGCGTCCACGCCTTGTTCCTGCGTGAGAGCCAGCCGTGGTTACGAATCCTCAGGGGAGACTTTCCTCTCCCCTGCACCAGAGCCCAGGGCAAGACAGAAAGTTTTCTAATATTCTCTCTTCGTTAGTGAAAAGGCTTTTTTTCACCTTCTCCAGAGGTCAGTAAACTACAGTTCCCTGGCCAATTTGACACGCCGACTGGTTTTTTAAATAAAGTTTTACTGGAATTTCTTGGTTCACATATTGCCTGTGGTGGCTTTCATGCATGGTACAGGTGAATGGTTGTGATGGAAACTTTATGGCCCTCACAGCCTACCTTATTTTCTGTCTGGCCCATTTTGGAAAAGGTGTGTGACTCTCGCTCACCCTCTGATCGAGTCTCAGCTTTCTTGACGGGTTCACGCGTCACTTCCCGTCTCCCGAGGGTCTGCGTCCTTGTCTTTGCCATCACACGGTGGTTACGGACTAGACTTTTTGTTCATGTCATCTCCTGGTCACCACTCTGGTTTTCAGCTTCCCCCTTTGGGATAACAGTGATCTGAATCTGTGTAGTTTGCAATTAGACAAAGAAAGGAGCTGCTGTGAGGCCCCCAGCCCGGCCTAGAGGATGGCGCGGTGGCTGTGGGAGCCCTTCTCCCGAAGAGCAGCAGCAGCTTGGGAATTACAGCACCATGTCCATGGTACTCGAATAGTCCTGAGGTGGCGGGCTTGCTTGTGTCCTGCCCAGGAGCCAGGCCCTGTCTTGGCTTGTGTGAGATGAGGACTGTGATCAAGGAGGGAAGGAAGGCCGGACTTCCTTCCGGGAGGCCCATCCTGAGCAGTGCCCTGCCCGGTGGGAGAGCGTGGCCCAGGAAACGTCCTGGCTCCACGTTGGAAGTTCCTCATGCTTTGTGTGGACATGAATGGAGAGAACTCTCCCTTCTACTAAGTAGACTCTTAAAAAATGTTTCTTGAACTTCAACAATGACGGGTCTATATTTGATGTCTGGCCATACAGCATTGGTATTTGTGTTTCTGTATAGTATGGTTCGGGGGTCTGTTTTACCTTTAAGCCAGTCCTGACTTATGCCACACATAAATATGTCTATGTTATTTATATATGTGTTATTTCCTCTTTTATTTAGGAAGTTTATTTTCTTTATAAAAGGATTCAGCATGAGATTTTTAAAAATAGGCAGTTGTTAGTGTTTTGCATTAAAAAAAATTGATCGACCTAACCTGCAAGAAGAACTTAGGGGCTCCTCTTGTGCTCCTTAATCGTCCCAGCATCCATCACACCCTGACTTGTGAATGCCTGTTGTCTGGTCTTCTTCAGTAGTCTCTAAACCCATGCAGGACAGAAACTGGGCCTTTATTGCTTTCATAGCCCTGGTTGCTAGCTCACTGCTTGGTGTGTATTACACTCAATAAATATTTGAATTGAGTTGAATATAACGTTTTATATACAATTTCCTCTGCAATCAATACATTGTAAGGCACTTCTGTGTTTATATCCTAATTTCTTTGCTAACATTTACTTTAATAATTTAAAAAGGAAGTCGAGATATGCCTGAGAATTGACTTCTCTTTCTTCCTGAAACACACACATAGAAAAATACGTGTGTGCGTGCATATGCAGATACCACAAAATCCAACCCGAAACCTCTTATGTTAAACAAAGAAAATCTAAAGGCCATTTTCTTACTATGTTGTTGGTCTGATTGAAAGTTGTATTTTTAATTTCGGAGGGTGCATTTAAGAGTCAAATGAGATCTGTGGTTCAGCTAATGTTAAGACCTTTATTGACTTCTGACTTATTATCAATAGCTTTTGTAGTCTTTGGGGATAAGGGTAGGATATAAAGAAAGACAGTTAAATACGCTTTTGTTACAGACACGTTATCTCTGTATAATGGACGTAAAAAGCTAATGGCTGATCACCAGATGTATTTTCTCATAGCCCAGACTGTTGCATGTTTAACTGATTAGAAGTGTTCGCCGACACCTGTGTCAGTGCAGTTGCAGGTGCTGAGGACACAGTCAGGAAGCAAAACCAGCCCCCACCCTCAAGGAGCTCCTGTTGTACTCTGTGCGGGTGAGGGTGAGGGTGAGGGTGGGGGTGGGGGCCTGGGGCACGTAGAAAAAGGAATATGTCAGGTGTTGATCAAGAAGAAAAGGAAAACAGCGTGAGGGGACTAGAGTGAAGGCGTGTGTGTGACATTATGACATAGGGGTGTCAGAGGTAAGCAGAGACCTGCATGGAGTGTGGGAGCAGCTACCTGGTGAAGAGCCAGGTGTGTCGAAGGAGTACACGGAAGGCTGCAGGTGAAGCAGGAGCTGTCAGTGTGGGGAGCGGTGGGAGCTGAGGCCGAAGAGGCAGTGAGGGGCCAAGGCATGAGGCTCCTGTAGGAAGTAAGGACATCGTTCCACTCCAAGGGAGATGGGACACCCTCGGAGCCAGGAGTGATGAGTACCATCTGACTTACGCTACACATGTGTCACTCTGGTTGCCATGTGGAGAATGGTCAGTAGGGTGTGGTGACAAGGGAGACCCATTGGGAGACCCAGTGGTTACCTCGGAGCAAGGGGATGGTGGTCTGGACCAGGTGGTAGGCAGTGGTGGGATCTGGGGTTGTTGGGAGTGAAGTGAGAGAGAAAGTATTCTCCACATAAAGCAGCACCGTTATCCCGATTATGCTTCATTTCATTATTTCCCTCTCCCCCGCTTTGATTCTTTAACAGAACTCAGATTAAGTGTAGCTCCTGAAATGGATATCATGGACTACTGCAAAAAAGAATGGAGGGGAAATACGCAAAAAGCAATATGTATGAAAAAGGTATGACGCCTAGATGCATGTATTTCAAGTCTTTCGAATAGCCTATCATAGGTAATTATTTAATGTGTCCTTTTATATTTTTGGACATTAATTATGACACATGTTATTATACTATGTAAATATTTGTGTTTCAATTTTAGAGTCGAGGAACAGACTCCAAAGATAAGGGACTTTTTTTTAAGTCATAGTATTAATATAGAAACAGCATCAGTTTTTTAGTAACTTGATTTCTTTGAAAAACACATAAATGACTGCTATTTAGAGTTGGGCCAGCCATTTTTTTGTCCTCATTTGGGAATGCCCTTCTGGCCTGGTGAGGTAAAAGGTGTCTCGTCTTCCGCTGTTCCCATCCGGGTTTGGTTTTATGCCCTGCAGTCCTAGGGGCCTGGACCCTCCTGCACTCCTGTGCAACGTGATCCGGAATTGCTGCCTTCATCTAGGGCATCCCAGGAGCTTCCCCCTCCCAGTGCCATTGCATAGATTGGTGACTCTAAGGTAGTCCTTGAGGCCGTGGGACATTGGAGATACCCATGACTTGGCCATTGTGACTGGGCTGAGTCACTGCTCCGGTCAGCCCCGTTGACCCACTTCCACTGCACAGCCACTGAGCAGCACTCTGTCAGTTCCCCGGGAATGCATCCCAAGTCCAGCGTGTGCCTTAGTAGTTCGAACCGTATGAAATTGCTGCTAATCACCCGTTTCTGAACTACGGACACAGTAATTTCAGTTTCAAGCTAACACTTCCGCCACCTCTGTAACCTGCTTTACATCCTTTGCTCATTTCTGTTCTCGGAATTATTTACATTATGAATTTGAATAGTTTTTGTATATTAGAAATATTGCCCTATCATATTTGATAGAAATCTTTCTAATATTTCTTCATTTAGAACTGTATTGTTTAGGCTTTACATTTTTTAAATATTTAGATAAATACATTTGTTCTCCTCCTCAGGGCTTGTTTTTGTAGAAAATGCTGTGCATCTTTCAGCTGTGCCCGCCCTGTTCTGAGAGTGTAGCTGCCACTTTTCATGCTCTGAGAGCAGCTGTCAGCTCTGCGCCCTGCAGGTCTCGACTGGAGACTCTTTGTGTCTTAGTCCTGCTTAGAGGACTCAGTCACGAAACAGCGGGACTCAGTTCCCGCCAGAGGTTAAGAACACTTAGGTTTGTGAGGCACTCTGCTGAGTATATGTATTGGCCACTTATAGATTTTCTAACAGCCTCCAGCCTGTGTCAAACTAGATGATGGGGAGGCCAGGTATCTAAACTATGCAGGCATACCTCGTTTTATTGTACTTCGCTTTATTGCGTTTTTTACAAATGAAGGTTCATGGCGGCCCTGTGTCTAGGAAGTCTGTCGGCGCCATTTTCCCAGCAAGCTCAGATGATGATTAGCATTTTTGAGCAATAAAGTATTCTTTAATTAAGGTATGTAGTTTTTTAAAGATATAACGCCATTGCACACTTAATAGAGGGGAGTATAGTGTAAACATAACTTTTATATTTACTGGGAAACCAAAAAGTTTACGTGACTCACTTTATTGCTTTATTGAGATAGCCGCTTTATCGCGGTGGTCTAGAACCACACCCTCAGTGTCTCCCAGGTATGTCGGTATGTTTTCATTTTCCCTAGAAATGCTTTCACTGACGCCAAAAAAGCAGTTTTTTTTTTTTTTTTAATGACCAAGAAGTTTAAAAGGATCTGTTCTAACATATGGCACCTGAAAAATCCATAATCATAGATGCCCCTAGTTCCGTATTTTAGAACTTATGCTAAAATTATTCATCCATGATTTTAGTTCAAGGGAAAGATTTTGCCCTACAGTTGGACTTTTTGGTGACCAAATAGGCAAAGGCACGTCAATTGGAAAAGTGTCACATTAGGATCTGCAACAGTAATTAGAGCATCTCAGGACCTAATGACAGCTTGGGTCTCAGTTCTTTTTTAGTCCTTATTTGTCTAATTGTCTATTTTTGTTTTGGCTGTTTTGGAAGTGCGTATAAATCCAAATTTAATTCAAAAGTTTGATTCACCTCTGAAATAGCATGAGTAATTTATGCATTTGGAAAGGTGCAGTTGCTGTTGAACCAGCCATTATGAATACTGAGAGTTCTTGGGGTCCACCATAAGGGAGAGATGCACATCAGTCGGCATATGTCTGCCTGGCAGACCCTTATATGTCGCAGTGGTTGGACCACTAAATAAAAATGGAACTCACGTTTTTATTATAAATTATAAAGAAATACTTTTATATCCACGTAGAACATCGTCTTGTGACTTGAACCCTGAAAACAACTAATACTGAGGGTTAAGTACTTGGACACAGGATGACTGTCTGCATGGTGTCCACTTGTGATGAGAGTGACCCTCCTTCTGTATAAGCACAGGGTAGGAAGCACTGTTTCTAGTGACTGTCAAGGAAGAGTGGGACAAACGAAATTGACTGGCAGGATGTGGGCGAGTGAGGTGGGGAAGCAGCGAAGTTGACTCCGCTGCCCGAGCAGTGTCCAGCCACTGAAATCAGGTCGTCTGGTTTCCTGTGGACTGTGTCAACAGGGGAGGATCTTACAGGTGTTCTTATGTGAGTCAACCCTTAGTTGACCTCACAGATTTCAAGGACCTTGTCAGCTTACAATAAATCATTCATTCATTCATTTACTTTTATGCCTACAGCACCTGGTCTTTCTAGGTGGTCTCCCATCCAAGTACTAACCAGCTCTGACCCTGCTTAGCTTCCGAGATCAGACGGGATCAGGCTCGTTCAGGGTGGCATGGCTGTGGACATTAAGGTGTCCTTTTTTGGAATATGCTTTGAAATGGGTCTATTTGGATGGTGGCTTCTGAGTGACTAGCGTGTCACTGAACATTTTCATTTCCTCCTTTTACTTCCAGACTGAACAAGAATTATTAAATCCACTTTTTAAAAACATCTAACAGAATTATCCAGATATCTCCTAGCACGTAGATTTTTTTTTTATATCATTTTTTTTTATATCACGGAAATTTGGGATTTTGGTGTGTTCTTTTTTAATACGGAGATACAAACTTAATACATCTCTCCTTTTCCATCTCTTTATATTAGAGAGTGTAGGGTCGATTTAAACACAGATTGTACCCTTCAGAATATTGTTTATCAATAAGTGTGTGTGTTGCAACAGAAAGGGACATATAACTCTAACATTGGGGGTAGTTAGTGTTTTAATAATGCTTGGAGTATTTTATATGTTCTAGTGTGTTGTATCTGTTATATATACTGATATTTCATATAGTACTAACATTTGTTAATTTCTTTTAATTTCTTTAACTAAAAATTTTTTATTTATAATTTCTTTTGATTCATAGAGAAGGATTTAGAATTCTTACACAGTGGACTCAGTCAATCTTGTTTCCATTCTTTTGGGAATCGGGGCACATTTTTTCCCCAAAAACAAAACTCTCTCTGAAGTCAGTAACAACCATTTTGAATTCTCTGATGCTTTCCCCCAGGGCTATGAAGAAGTATCTCAGAAATTCACCTCCATCAGGCGAGTCCGCGGAGATAATTACTGTGCGCTGAGGGCCACGCTGTTCCAGGCCATGAGCCAGCCGGCGGCTCTGCCCCGCTGGCTGCAGGACCCGGAGCTCACGCTGGTACGCTGCTGCCGCAGGTTTGAGTCCACAGCGCTTCCAGTCGTTTTGTGAGAAAGACTTCCCTTTTCTGCCCTGCTCTGTGCTGGTACCGTCTGCAGGATGACGTCAGCATGTGGGTTTATTGGCTTTTGTGTGGCCGGGATGATTTTGCATAGTAAAGAGACCAAAAATAGTTGGTGTTTCCCAGAAGAGAAGAATGATACAATTTATGTGAACTGAGCTGCGGTGGAGAGCAGGTGTCCAGAGTTTGTAAAAAGCACTTGAGAGCAGTTTGACTTCAGTGTTGGCACCTGTATTAAACAGGTCATCTGTTACTCGGGACCTGCTGGGCTTTGAGAGTGCGCACGTCTGTAGTTCTAGCTGCAGTTCAAGAGTTTAGCACCCTCTGTGCAGTGTTAGGAGGGTTGGCTAAGTAGGTGCTGGAGCAGCAGCACTAGAAGAGAGATGACGAATGTCACTCTGGGAGGTGCTTCCTGGGGGGGGTGAGGGTCAGGGGCTGTGTCTTATACCAGGCCCTCTTCAGTGTTTTAAATTGGCAGTGTAGTAGTGACACTCCAGGAAGTCATGTTGACACGTGTGTCATGTGTCCCTGACACACATCAGATGAGGTCACATGATAGGTTGCGTGATAGGATATCCCAAAAGAGTTCGGTGGGCAGGAATGATGAAGGAAAACTGACAATATGACACTTGACCAAGCTGTTTTCTAAGCACCTCCCGCTCACCCCTCCTGCCCTCTGTGGATGCCATTGCATGCCTGTTCTCACTGACAAGGGCCTCCTCGAGAGAGTGAGTGGGTGGCACGGTGTGATTGGAAGGTGTCAGGGTGGAACAGAAGGTGCAGATGGAGGTGTGGAGCAGCCTGCAGAAGGGCAGTGTGCCTAGGTGGGATCTTCCCATCTCCAGATACTGCTCATATAACTCTGTAATAAGTAAACATCTTAATATTCATTTGTTAACACACATGCTTAAGACAAGCTGATCAAGTGATACTTAAATAACTATGGCTACAAAACAGAAAACATTACAGGAGTTGTGGTATGGAAGTCAGTGTGCCCGTTTCCTATCTCTCTTCCTGACATATCAGAATAGCTCATCCTGTCGTGTTAAGTAAAACCCTGCTTGCTGTTAGAACTCAGTATAATTTTTTTGCATTCAGCTGGGGTAGGATCGCCCATATAAACACTTGGGCCAGACCCACAGCAGCCGTGAGAATGGCTCTTTCTCAGTTTACTTTGATCCATGGTCTATCTGAAATGCCAAGGGCCTCTTCTGATGACTACCCAGTGCCTAGTGACAGTCACATGTCCTTGGCCAGTTCGTGGCACAAACACTTCTGGTTACTGTGTGTCCATGGGCCTTTTAGAAGGCCTGGGAACACTGACCACTTCTGGGGACACAAGAGGCTGCTCTCAGCAGGCAGGTTGGAGGGATCTAATTTCGGCATTATTAGGGTCTCCTGAACTGCGCTGGCTCTTAGTAACCCACCTCTTCAGATTTTGGGGTCCATCAGGTCCTGGGACACCTTAATATTTTGTGTGAATCTGTAGAGTCGGGATTAGCCTCGGCCCACGGCCTGTTGGCCACTCGCTGTGCTAAACGTTCCTTGATCTCAGCGTGCATTTCATCAAGAATTTGGGTAAGCCCAGACAAGCCATATTCTGTTACCAAGGGACATGCTCCCTTTAGCTGTATCTGAAGGTGTTCTCTGCGGCACTGTGTCCTCTTCCCTCTCTCCTAGAATAGGACACGAAAGGGGTACAGGAGAGCTGGACCGAGAGACGCCCCCCCTTAGTCTGAGCCAATGAAGGGGAGCCTGGACCCTGCTTTCTGCTGCTGCTCAGCTACTTGGGCCTTGCTCCCCTCCCCGCCTGGGAGGTGAAGCTTTGTCCTCACTGCCCCCTGACAGTTTAGCCACCGCTCACCTCCTGTCGTCTGCCTGGGCCTGTGTGTTGTTCCTGCTTCAGTCTTGGTGTTTGACTGCAGTCAGGTCACCTACTCTGACCCCAGCCGTGGCGGTGGCTTGGTCTGGTTGTGCTCAAACTTGGAACAGCGCCCAGGTCCCAAGAGGTGGTGTCTTTCGGGTACAGTCCTTAGTTTCCAAGTTTGCTGAGCTTTAGAAAGTCTCTGGGTGGGTGGAACCTACGACGACATTTGCTTGGAGTGGGTTAGACTGTGTTGTATATCGTAACTCATTTTATGAGGTAGTTTTAGGGATGACACGTTTTTGTTATTTGCTGTTCCTTTAAATCATGGTGATGATTTCAAGAGTTATAGATACTTGGTAGTAAAAACAGGCTGTTTTTGTAATTCAGTCATAAATTATAGTTAAGCTAATTACTTTTTTCTTAAATATTATTCTTGTTTATAATTTCTTATTCTTAAGTCTTGTTTCTTGCTCAAGTTTCCCTCATTCAACAGAAGTCTAGTCTCTTTATGCAGAGGAGGAAAGAATGCCTGTTTCTGTGTGTTCTGTACATTATGACTCCTAAAAGCGTTTAAAGTTATATTCATTTTTTTCCTCTCAATAAATAATTCCAACTCCAGTGTTCTTTCCTTGTAGTTTCTTTCTCACACCTCATTTTCTGGACTTGCTTCATGACGTCCACCTCTCCCAGAGATATATAGCCTGAGCCGGATAATTAACGCTAGCAACAGTTTGAACCAGCACATGGAGAGACTGTCTAAGGAGACAGACTTTTATTTAGGGTTCCCTCTGTGTAGTGAGATCTCTGGGGTGTCCTGAATTTTCAGCTGAGTGTTGTGCCTGCTTTTTCGGTACCTGCGCAGTGTCACGTGATGCTTAGATGGTTCTGGGCTTCCCTTTACCCTGGTTCCCAGCTCACTTCTGAGGAGCCAGCACTTTCTGCTCACTTGTACTTCTTGGGGGCCATTTGTGATTTCAGCTCATTGCCACTTGAGGGCATTTTAGGTTCTGGGATAAACCTGATAACCTCTTTGCAAACTGCCCACATGCTGCCGAAATGCAGGACAGTATAAGTGTGGATCTGGATGGCTCTTGGGTGGATGGTCATTTGTCATCACGATTAACATGAGGAAACATGGCCCCTCCCCCCCAGAACGTGTGGCTTGTCATCGCTGCGGTAGCCTGAAGAGGAATTTGCATCCCTGTTGTGGTTTGTTTTTGCAGAGATGAAACCACCTTCGTTTTACATGATTGTCATAGATTGCGAAGGTAAAACTGATTACCATTTGTGAAAGGGTCTTCAGGGGCTTCCAGAAGAACCGAACCCGTGGTCTCATTTAAAACTACTTGTGACTGTTACACAAACTCAGGTTCCACATAGGCTGTGATAGGAATTCATTATTCTTTAATGATCTTTTGACGTGGACGTGAACTTTCTTTTCCTTTCTGAATTTTATAGCAGTGACGCCACGTGCCTGTACCCAACCTAATTATATGGATTGTCTCCTGACACACCCAAAACTGTTGGGAGAGTCTGAGTTCTCATGCTGTCATCAATCAAGTTGTGTCCCAGCTTGCCTTTCAAATACCAGATTCCATTGATTGTTGGGGGAAAATAACACATGTTCCAGGAAGAAAGACAGAAAAGGAGGCAGGCGGCATGGGGGTTCGGCTGTCACTTCTCTGATGCGCTGGATCGTCAGAGCTCCCTGCACCCTTCTTCTTCTCGGTTGTGTTTTTTATCTGCTATGTTGATTAAGCAGTTAAACTAGATACAGTATTATTTTTTTGAATGTTAAAACTTTGAGTATATGTGTTAGTACCAAAATCAGGTTTCATTTTTCTGCTCAGGAAGGGACCGGATTTTTACTGCATCCTGGACCGTCTCACCTGCCCCAAAGCACCTTCCAGAATCAGGCATTAGGGAGCGGTTGGGAGGCTGGCAGCGAGCCGGGGTGGTTTCCGTGAAGACGGTGTGGGCATTTTCTAAGGCACGCTCACAGAGTGCTGTGTAGGGCTCCTGGCTGGGCTCATTGCATAGCAGGGGAGATTGTGTCCTCGTACCTCAACCAGGACCGTCATTTCACTCAGTCCTCCTCAGGGTGGTACTTTCTGAGTTCCTGACTCCCAGACTTAGGTCCTCCGTGCTAAACCCGCATGGCAGATTTGCAGGAGTTAATTCTGGAAACGCAAGTAGGTTTTGTTGGCCGTGTGGTTTCTTACAGCTTGGATCGTATGGTGGACTTCTTGGAATGTTAACTTTCTTTCTCTGTTTCTTGATACTCCAGTTACCGGAAAAACTCATAAGCAAATACAACTGGATCAAGCAGTGGAAACTTGGATTGAAATTTGAGGGGAAGAGCGAGGACCTGGTTGATAAAATCAAGGAGTCCCTCACTCTGCTCAGGAAGAAGGTTTGGAACGTGTAGTTTCCTTTCTCTGATAAGCGTACAGCTCTTGCTCCCGACTCCCCAGCAGAGCGCGTCTTAGTCCTCATTTAGTGGGTACCACATGCCCTTGGCTGGTTTTTAGGCAAAATGATTTTAAATGAATACAAACTCTCCCAGTGAGGTCTTTGGTAGAATTGAGGAATATCGACATCAGACATTCCCAGAGAAGATATGTTTAATGAATTGTTTAACTTTCTTGAAAACAAACCCGTAACGAATGTAGTCTTTGTGCTGAGTCACTCTGACAGGTTTCAGGTCAGTCCATGTTCTTACAGTATCATCAGCGGTCTGGATTCTCGCCCCTTTAGAGTTTTGGTTTCATGAGTGGCGATCCAGTTCACTCCTTTACACCCAGTGCCTAGACCTGAGCCTGGCACCTAACAGATATGCAGTAAACATCCTGTTGATGAATAAACTGAGGTCCCTGACTTTCTGGAACCTAGTTTGTATTTGCAAACATAGGAAATGTTTATTGGAAAGTATACTGTCAAAGGAAGATCAGTGGTGAAGAAACGGGGGGAAGGGGAGGGAAGGGATGAGGAGGGAGTCTGTTGTTGCCCGTGAAGCAGAGGCTGGAGACCCAGGCTGCCCAGACCCTGGGTCAGTGGAGGTCGCGGGCAAGGTGCTGGCCCTGTGGCAGTGAGTGGGAGGCGGCTTGTCAGCTCAGCCACTAGTGACGATTTCTTTTTGATCTCTTTTAAAAATCTCGTGAAATTGCAATTTTTGCTTTTTTAGATATGTTTGCTGTAGCTAGATCCTTATTTTGGGGAATGTTTCAGTGATTTCAGTTTACAGTAACTTGAAAATTATTAATGATCTGAGCCAGCATTACTAACACTTTCTGTGTGCAGGCCGTGCACAGTTTTATGTGTTACTTGTCACAGCCACTAAGGTGGTGTGCTCTGGGCCTACCCTGTTCATAGGTGAGGAAGCCAAGGCCCCGCCATCCTGCCTCACAAATCCACCAGCTGCTCGGTGCGAGGCCTTCCTTCCATACTGACTATGGATCTGCAGCCACGCTCTTGACTGGCAGCTTGGTCTACTTCTAGAAAATATGACATGTTCCAGCTTTCAACCCAAATATTAGAGAGTCTTGTGGTATAGTCATTACCTTTAAAATTTACTCTTGAATTAAAAATTTGAATGGTTTTTGAGAGGAGCCGTTGTTACTGGTGATTCATAAGGACTAGTTTTAGATTGGTATCTCTTATTCTCATTCATTTTAACTTAAAAGCACATGTATTTATAGGGTTTTCTTGTTCACTTGAAGTATGCCTGTTAGCTGGATACCTAACACTGTTTTAGTTTTAGTCAGGAGTCAGTAAGAATTTCCTTAATGGACTTATGCATTTGAATCTCATGTATGCTCTTAAGAGGTCAGTAAACTAACACTTAGGAGATTCCACAGTCTTCCTTTCCCACCTTTCCCATCTTTTGTGTTTGTGGGTAGTGACTGCTCCTGTAAGGCCCTCACGGGGAGGACAAAGTTCAGCTGTCCTTCACAGTTCGCACACAGGCCTCACACACACGTTAGGTCTCCATAAGTGTTTATGGTTTAATCTCATTGCCTGGGAAGTTAGGGATTCAAAATTGCCATCCCGCGGCCCCAGTGCATCGTATTCCTGTCTCAAATGAATGGGACAAATGCTGAATAAAGAATGTCTGCGGTCTAAAGAGCGATTCCATTGTTTGAGCTGGAAATTTGAACGTGGTCATCATTGGTACGTGACCCATGGCCACCTACTTTTGAAAATTATTTCATGCTCATATTATTGACGTATACCAGAGACTTTTAGAACAAAAATGTAATTCTTATGTACCTTTCTTGTTGTAGTGGGCAGGCTTGGCTGAACTGAGAACTGCCGAAGCAAGGCAGGTAGCTTGCGATAAACTGTTCACCAATGAGGAGGAGGAGTATAGCCTGTATGAAGCTGTAAAATTTTTAATGCTAAACAGAGCCATTGAACTATACGATGATAAAGAGAAGGGAAAGGAAGTGCCATTTTTCTCTGTGCTTCTGTTTGCTCGAGACACGTCGAGTGACCCTAGACAGCTGCTGAGGAACCATCTAAACCAGGTGGGACACACTGGTGGCCTCGAACAGGTGAGTTGTACCTTTGGGAGTACATTAGCCCAAAACAGCAGCTTTAACCATCAAACATTATCTCACAGTTTTTGTGGGTCAAGAATTTAGGAGCAGCATAGCTCGGGGTCCCAGGAGGGCCTGACCGGGGCTGGAGGATCCATGTCCAGCATGGCAGAGGCCTCGGTCCATCACTGGGGGATGGTAGTTTCTCACCATGTGGGCCTTCCTGTAGGGCTGCTTGAATGTCCTCACAACATGGCAGCTGGCATCTCTCAGAAAGTGATTCATTAAGAGAGGGAGGAAGAACCTACAATGCCTTTTATGATCTACCTGTGGGAGTCACACACCGTCCCTTACATAGTTCTGCTAGATGCAGATCACTAGTCCGTCCCAGACTTAAGGGGAGAGCCTTAGGCTCCACCTTCTCAAGCAGGGAGGGCCAGAGACTCGTGAACCTGTTCTGTAACCACCACGGTTATCTCAGCCTGGGCTGGCTTCTGTGGGGCGGTGGATGGGATCAGCACCCTTGGCTCTGGTAGTCTAAGAATAAAAGAAGCCCTGGGAGGAGACATCCGAAGGGTCTTGTTTAATATTGGCAGCTATAGCTGTATTAGGTAGCAGCCTTTAAAAATAGAAATGGAGTCACCTTACCCAGTTGAGCCCAGCCCGCTCTTGGATCGTTTACAGATGTGCTGAGTTTGCAGTTTGACACAGAGACTCACTGCAGTGCTGTCCCATGAGCCAGCAGTCGACTCACCACACCTTGCATTGTTTACCTTTGGTGTGTTCATTATGTCGCCCTAAGACACTTAAGTCTTTTTTTTAGTGGAATAGCCAACTACTAAAGCAGCATTAAAGTTGTACCTCCTACTTCTACAGCTGACTGTCGTGCTTAGGAGACAGCAGAGTTGACAGTCCTGCCAGGTCAGGCAGGATTGACGATAATTAAAAAATTATCCGGACTTTAATGTAGGTTACTTACATCTCCTGAGCCGCGGCAGATGCTTTACAGTGAGAAGCCTGGTGGAGCACGGTTTGCATATTAGACTAAAGTTAGTCCTCTCTGAGTCCCCACAAGGGCCGTTGTAATGGAGAGCCCGTTTTCTTAAATAACAACTTTATTGAGAAATAATTTACATACCATAAAGTGTACACTTTTAAAATGTCTAAGTTAATGGTTTTTAGTATGTTTACAGAGTTTCGTAGCCATCACAGCAGTCTAATTTTAGACCATTTTGTCACCCCTGAAGAAACCTCACATCCACTGGGACATACCCTCCCTTCCCCCAGTCCTAGGCAGCCACTAATCTGCTTTCTGTCGCCATAGATCGGCCTGTTCTGGACATTTCATATCAGGGGAATCATATAACGTGGTCTTTTGCGACTGGCTTCTTTCACTTAGCCTAATGTGTTCAGCGCTCGTCACATTGCAGCATGTATCAATTCTTCATTTCTTTTTATTGACAAATACTGTTCCATTGTACAGATATATCCCATTTTATTCATTCATCAGTTGATGGGCATTGGGTTATTTTCGTTTTTCAACTATTAAGAATAATCCTATAAACATTCATGTACACTTATTTTGTGTGTGGACATGTTTTCACTTCTCTTGGGTATATGCCTAGGAGTAGAGTTGCTGCTGGGTCATATGCTAATTCTTCGTTTAAAGCAGATGTATCATTCGACATTCCTACCAGCAGTGTTTCAGAGCCCTGTTTCTCCACATCCTCACCAACACTTCTTTTTTATTGAGATGATCACATAACATAAAAATAACTTTTAAAGTATACCGCTTAGCGGCTTTTAGTATCTTTATAATGTTATGTGACCACCACCTGTATCAAGTTCAAAAACATTTCCTCACCCCAAAAGAAATTCTCCGTACTGGTTAAGCAGTCACTCCTCACTGTGTCTTTTTGGTTGTAGCCACTCTAGTGGGTGTGAAGTGGTACCTCACTGTGGTTTGATTTGCATTCCCCTGATGACTTTCCCTGTGCATACTGGCCATTTGCATATCTTCTTTGGAGAAGTGTCTGTTCTCTTCAGATCTTTTGCCCAGTTTTTACACTGGTCATTTGTTTTTCTATTATTGAGTTATAAGAGCTCTTCATAAATTCTGGATACAAGTCCCTCTTCAGACTGTGATCTGTTCTCCATGATCTGCTTGTTTATAACGACCAGACGAGAAGGCTGGGCCCATGGGGAGAAGGAGGTTTGGGCGGAGCTGTGCTGCGCCCTGCCTGGGCCCCAGGGGATGGAGTGAGTGGAAAGCCTCGCCCTTCGCCCTTGGTGTGGCTGCCTTCCACACCCTCGCAAACTCGTTTCCCCTCCCCCACCAGGTTGAAATGTTCCTCCTGGCCTACGCTGTGCGCCACACCATCCAGGTGTACCGGCTCTCCAAGTACAGCACTGAAGAGTTCATCACCGTCTACCCCACAGACCCACCCAGGGACTGGCCGATGGTGACCCTGATCGCCGAGGATGATCGGCACTACAACGTCCCCGTCAGGGTGTGTGAGGAGACGAGTCTGTGATAGACGCTCGCCCGGCCAGCCTGGCGGCACGGCCAAGGTGCGCAGGTAGCTCCTGGGCTTGCCTGGCCTGCCGGTCCGGAGGGACTTCTGGGGACTCTGGGGTCCTGGGAGCCAGGGAGGCCCACAGCCCTCTGAAGACTGGCTTTCAATAATAAGAGTTAGCCAAGCTTTTCCTCGCCTGTGATGCGGTATGTTTCGGTGGAGACCTTCAGCGCACACCTGTTGGAAGGTACAAACGCCATCTTTTCCATAAAACAAACACTTTTGTGTCAGGAGACTCATTTTGGAGAGAAATATGTTTTTTATATCTCAAAACAAACTTTCTCTAATAGTAAACTGGTTTTCATTTTTTTTTTAAGATAGTAATTGTTTTTGTTTTGGTGGTAATGGGTCACTGTCGTGCCTTCTGTGCAGTCTGCTTAGGTATAATGCTGGGTGCAGTTCGTTAATGGCGCAGTCGTAACATCCTGTGTTGGTCTAGTCAAACAAAGGTTTGGATTTACATGTTCATTAAAGCCATTCTAAACAGATTTTCTAATAGAAGATTAAGAATTGGGGCCAAAAGTGAGTTATTTAAAGACTGGAGAAGGAGCTGCAGGATGGAGGTGATGGCACCTGGAAGTCCTTGCTCTTTGAGAACATGACAGGTGCCCATGGTCACGGGCACACCAGGTCTGGCGCTTGGTGCAGGTGCTGCTCTGTCAGCGGGCTGAGCGCACCTCGTAGTCAATTTCTAGGGCCTGTTCATCATTCCCCACTTTTGCAGACGGACACTATATGGTCAGAATCAGAGCTCAGGTCCGCCTGCTTTTTTAGAGTTGGGAGCCAAGACGAAACGAATTATGGCTCTCATGTGATTCAGAGCTGGGATGAGTCGGACCCAGGTCTTCCTGTGCCCTTCTCACACTATTTCTTGAGGGTCCTTCCATTGCCAGAGTCCTGCACTCATCTGTTGGCAGGGGATGAGTGACAGCAGAGTGTGTCCTAGGGTTTGTCACGAGTAAGTTTAAGCAGAAACGTGTACTAAAACTGCGTGCTGAAGTAGGGCTGAGCCGCATCTGCTCTCGCTTTGGGTTGGGAGCCTGAGAGAAGCATCGTTCCTGGCCGTGAGCAATCGCCTCCACGGTCTGCGTCGGGGCCTGATTCGCCCCTTAGGGCGTGGACTGTGGACATCCTTCATCGCTCTTTAGGGCTGTGTCAGCAGCACCCGAATTGGCTCAGCATTTGTGGAGGTGGTGTTACCCTGAAGTTCTGAGCTTTATTTCAGAATAAAACTCTTTATTTGGTTCAATTTAATAAAATTTATAAGCTATCTAATCTGTTTTTTTTTCAGTTTGAAAATGTAAGTTTTGCTTTCACTTAAAAATTAAAATTCTTAGTTGAGAAAACTAAGAGCACACACAAAACTATGCAGAATGTTACATTAGTATTTTCTTCATTACCTCATCAGTAATGTTGGCCACATTTTGGTAGCTGCTGATTCATTGAATCAAATTTAATGTTACATGTGTGTGAATGCATCCAAGAGGCTTGTGTTTTTCACTGTGAAATGTGATGGTATCTGGAATAGGAGGTACCTAGAAGCCAAATTAAAGCAATAATAATGACTTCTTGTTGGCTTTGATGCTTCATTTTAGTTTTTGTAACTTACAACAGGAAGTACCATTTATTCTTGAACATTTTAAAAAGTGCACCTCGAACCTTTAGGTTGTGCAAGGCAGTAGGGGTCCGTGTCCATCTGACTGTTGATTCATACCCACTGTCGAATTTAATAATACTCATGATAACACTCATGATCATCTGTCTTTGCATTTTGAAAATATTCTATTCTCAGTGAACTCGAACTGGGCTTCTGGGCAATTGTTTACATTTCATGCTTTTTTCTTATTCCTATGTATGATACTGTTATAGTATGCACAGAAATCGTGGTCTTAAATCACCTCACTGATGAGAATTCAAAAAGAAGAGTTTAACTTGCTTTCTGTCCCAAGGCCATATTAAACTCTGTCCTCAGACTGTTGTCCAGGCTTAGCAAAAAGCTTTCAATGAAATAGTACCTCAGGAAATAACAGGTGACTGGCCAGCTTTAAAGGCAGCATTTCTCCGTTGCAGCCTGCAACTTCAGTTGCCCAGAATTTTCATTCCGTTTCTCATTCCTGGTCTTGGGCTGGTTGGGTGACATGAGCAGAATAGAAATTGAATTGAGACCAAAATGGATTCAGGAAGATGATCTACTTAGAGGGATCACTAAAATGGTAAAATGTTCTAGAAGGAAGGTGGTGGGGACCAGACCGTTTGCTTTCTATTCCAGAGTTCAGAGGGTTTGGACCCTGTGGTCTTGGCGGAAAGATGATCTCCACCTTAAGCAGGCGCACTTACATGCTTGAGCCCATTTAAAGTGCACTTAGACCTGAAAGAATTTCCCTGTAACAGGTTCGTGGAGTTGACATTGCTCCTTCACAACCTTTTCTGGTTCCCCTTCTCACCTGCACAGCGACTTTCCGTAAATTTCACTCGTACACGTGGGACAGTGATGGTGACAGTTGAGAACGAGGGGCCAGTGTGCGGTCTTTCACTTATGATCTAGGCATAGGTAGAGTTCAATCTGAAATGCTGGCAGTTTTTCCTCCTTGGAATATGGCATAACTGAAAATGTTTGAAATGCACAGAACAGGATTGACCTTGCTTTCTTTATATAGCCATTTGCCCTTTTCTTACACTGTTATATATTCGGTTAATGCCCGGTGAAATTTTTCTTTGAGTAAGGAAAACATTGCCTTTGTATCCTTTCATTAGTCTTTATCCCTCCAATTCTGGAGTTTATCAGGTAAAATCTCAGGTTGCATGAGTCTAACAGCTCTGTTGGAAGAGACAAGTGTTGTGGGTTGTTTTATGCTTTTTTTTTTTTAAAGAGGCTCTGTTAGTTCCCTTACCCTCACCCCGAAGTGCTGCTTTACCTACGAGATTGTAGTCTAGTTTTTGAAGGTCTTCCGGGTAATGACTGTGAAGTGCTACATTGCCTTTAATTATCTAGCACTCCCACCCGGGCATATGTGTAGGACTCAAAGTGACTTCCTGGCTGTGTCCCTTTTTGATGTTAAAATTAAGTTAGATGATTTTTTTTCTCACTTTCTTAAGCAGTATTTTGTAGATCATATGTAGGACTCAAATAGACTTCTTGGCTGTGCCTCCTTTTTGATGTTAAAATAAAGTTAGATTATTTTCTTCTTTTTCTTAAGCAGTACTTTGCAGGTACCCCATCTTGAAAGCCAGTAAGTATTTTCAGAAGTATAAACCTCCAGGGAATCTCACTTGCAAGCATGCATATAAATAAATGCCTTTTAAAAAAGGTCTGTCACTGCCTAAAAAACAATAAAAAGCCCTCAGTGTGTGTGGAGCAAATCTGAAATGTGTGTGAAAGGCACAGGGTCCCCGGATAGCTTAGCTAGCCAAAGGCAGAGCACAATGTCAAGTAATTTAAAAATGGCCCAAGGGACTGTAAGAAATGAACTGAAGAAGGACCTGATCTTAGATCAAAATGCCACTTAGAAACAAAACAACAGATGCCTGGCAGACCTCCTGGGCTTAAGTTACAGAAGGATGAAAATCTGAAGGAGTGAAAGTTCTTCTGTGCATGGGTTCTGCAAATCCCTCATTCTAAAGTTTACTAAGTCCCCATTTAGCAGAAGTATAATATTTAATGCTCTTGAGAAACCTCACTGGCAACCTCTTCTGGGGCCCTGCAGAGACCAGGGAGCCAGTTGCTGAGTTGTGCAGGGAATAAAGATAAGGGCAACTGACTATCACTGCTTGTGTAATTCAGTTTATAACTTGGAGCCACGAAAAGCACAAAACTCGTAGTAGCTTTGGGGGCAAGGTGGGCTTGCCGAGCCCGAGAGGGGAGTGTGTGTATTGTGTGTGCTTGCATGCATGTGCGTGTGTTCGAGTGTGCGTGTGCTGGTCTGCAGTCACATCGTGACTTTTGTGCAGGAGGGCCCACAGCAGGGGACCCAGCAGAATTTGGGAGGGTGGAGGTGAGCTGACCCATTTGTGTTTTTTTCATGATAAATTGCAATTTCCGGGAACGGTGGAGTGGGTTAGCGTGCGTAATTAAACTATCCCGAGTGGCCTGTACGTCTGGAAAGACAGATCTATTGTACTGAAATGTATCCACAGACCATGTGTTGTTACGTCTCTGTTCCCAGGCCTTTGGCCACCTGTATATTTAACTATTTTAAATGCTCACTAATAACCAGGGCTGTTAGTGGACACCACTGGCTGGAGTTTTATCTCGTCTCCTTCATTTCTCAGGTGTGAGTCTGGGTCAAGAATTAAATTGCCGTCTATGGCCACGCCACCCTGAGCAAGCCCGATCCCGTCTGATCTCGGAAGCTAAGCAGGGTCAGGCCTGGTTAGTACTTGGACGGGAGACCAGCTAGGAAGACCAGGTGCAGTAGGTGTAAAAAATAGAAAATAAGGGACTGTAAGCTGACGAGGTCCTTGCCATCTGTAAGGTCAACCAAGGGTTGCCTGATCTAAAAATAAAAAGAATTAAATTGCCAAAACATGGGTAATACAAGGGAAAGATCCGGGGCTTGCAGTGGCCACGGTCTCGGCAGTTGTTTTCTCAGTGGTGGGGCTTAGTTTTGAACTTCAAAATGGTCTCTCGTACTTGATTCTATACATTGAAACATGCCTCGATCTACACTCCGTAGCGGTGCTAAAATGCGGGCCCTGTCCAGGCGCCGCGGCATCTGCGGTGCCGTCGACCCCGTCTGAGCGTTTCGATGCGGAAGCGGAGCCAGAGTGACTGTGTTTAACGAGTCGCCTTGTTTCCACCTTCACTTCCGCAGCGTCTGCTTTCCATGTCGTCCTGGAGAGGAAAACGGGGACTGCGGGCCGGGCCGGGCCGGGCCGGGGAGCGGCAGGGACTGTGGCCGCTCTCTGCGCTGGTTTAACCGAGTCTCCTCTGTTTACACTGTAAAATGTCAACGTTTTTCAGAAAATTCTCCTGCTCCGAAAAGCAGGCCCCCAGGCTCTGGTCAGCTTGGGGCCTCGAGTCCCTTCTGCGTCTGTGGCTGGATGCCTGGCTCCAGCGAGTTTCCTCTGTGACTTGTTGAGTCTCATCTTCGTGGTCAGAGGCCCAGGTGACTCGGGGCTTTGCTCTTGACCCCTGTTAGCAAACCCGGTCACTTGAGGATTGTAAAAACAACTGAAAATAAACAGAAAATAAAAACTCAGAAGTCTGGCTGTGTTGCTGTGGTTAAATGGCCTGCCTTTGAGGACTTTGGGAGCTTGGGGTCTGATGCTTTAGCTTTTTAGAACCCTCAGTCAGACCTCTGATGCCCGATGACTTCACCGTGCCGAACCCATAGGAAGCGCTCCCCTCACACTTAGGTGCCTGCTTCTGGACTGGGGACTCGGTTCAGTACCAGTCCAGCACCGCTAGAGGGGTGAGCTCGGGCCAGTTACTGACCTCCCCCCATCTCGGTCTTCATCTCCACCCCTCAGCCTGTCTGGGGTGGGGGTGGGGGCGAAGTGAGGGGCAAGTCTTTAACAGAGGCCTCGGGGAGGGTGCCCTAGGCCTGCAGAGCAGGACTGCAGCGCAGTCCAGACCCAGCCGTGCTGGCTGTGTGCGAGGAGAGGCCTGCTTTGTGTTCACTGTCCCTAGGTGTCCGCAAACCATCTGGACCGGAGGAAACACACCCAGAAGTGTGACAGCGAGGACTTCTGTGTGTTGCCTGTGTTTCTGCCACTGAGAGAAGTCAGTGATCTGATGGTACGGGAGACTGGGCTTTCAAAGGGACTCTTGGGGACAGGGAGTGAGTGAAGGTTGAGCCGGCAGAGACCTGCCTGCGTCTTGGTGGAAGGCTTTGCGAAATGGTGCCGGGCTCCTGAAGAGCCCACTGGTTCGGGGTCGGGGGCCCAGCTCCTGCTCCAGTGATAGCTGCAGCTTCTGTTTGCCCTGTTTACTCTCTCGGGACCTAAGACCACCCCAGGTCATCTTGTTGATCGGTGTGGCCCAGGTCTGGTTCACGGGAAAGACCTTAGAACTTCCGCCCTGTCAAACGTGGCGTGTGCCAGCCAGCCCCGGTGTCCCTCTCCTGTGGCTCTTCAGTCTGACCACCTGCCCCCGCCTCACCCCACCCGCTTTTCCAGGCCAGCCCTTCCCCTCCCGCTAGGCACTGGGTCGCTGCGAGGAGGCCCCGCACCTTCCTGGGTGGGTACCAGGCTTCACGTAGTAAACGAGAGCCCAGCCATTAAATTCTGTCAAATTTGAAAGGTGAGTTGGGCACCCAAACGCCATGTCCCCACCACTGTAGGGTCCCATTTCACGCTCTGAGCGTCTCCTGAAGAGCCCCCTCACTAGGCCTAAGGTACTGGAGGACTTCCGTCCCCCACACATGGACACACCTCTCCGGAAAGCTGTCCCTCAGCTCTGCAGATTCTCTGTTTAAATAGCTACTCTTGGTCCTTTTGTGCTGTCACATTGGGTGAGGGACGGAAGTTAGGGTACAGGTTTTGGGATGGGGCTGGATGTTAAGACCCCTGGAGCAGGAGCCGGGCACCAGCCGGAGTCCCCATTTTGTGTTGCTGCTTCTCCTTGGGTGCCGGCGTCCTCCTCCCTGGCTGGGCTCTCGTTTACCGCCCGAAGCCTGGCGCCCACCCAGGAAAGTGCGGGGCCTCCTTGCAGCAACCCAGTGCCTAGCAGGGGGTGGGGGGAAGGGCTGGCCTGGAAAAGCGGGTGGGGTGGGCGGGGGCAGGCGGTCAGACCGCTGGGAATGGTGGTGTGGGTCGTGCACTGCAAACTCCAGGTGTCGTTTTCAGCCATTGCCAAACTTTTGGCACTAGGGACTGGTGCTCCTGTGAGAATCTAACGCCTGATGATCTGAGGTGGAGCTGAGGGGTGATGCTGGTGCTGGGGAGCGGCTGCAAATACAGATGAAGCTTTGCTTGCCCATCCGCTGCTCACCTCCTGCTGCGCGGCCCGGTTCCTAACAGGCCACGGACCGGACCGGTCCCGGTGCACGGCCCAGGGGTTGCGGACCCCTGGTTTCCATCATAGTCCAGGAGGACATGTGAGCCTGGAGAAGGCTCCTGTAGCATCCAGGCCCTCGGTGACCTGGAGCACCTGAGCTAAGCTGGTGGGACTAAGCTGGAGGGACAGAAGTGAGAGAGACCAGGAGGAAGAGCCGCTGCTGGGGACTTGGGGCGGGGGGCCAGGGCAGGTTTCTGGGTGGGCGACAGGTGATTCTGCTGGTGAGGAGGAAGTGCGGGCGGGGCGGGGAGAAGTGTTCAGCGACGGACTTCAGGTGAAGGCCCCTCTGGGATGCCTCTGAGATGTTGGGGGTGACTGGTCTGAAGCTTGGGGACAAGTCAGGGCTGGAAAAGCCACCCTGGAACCAGGATTTGGAGCTGGAAGCAGGCCTAGCTAGATGAGGTTAGTATGTAGAACTGGATTCCCACTCGGGGGAGCAGGCTGGGCATGGGGGCTTTTTTTATGCTTTTCCAAAGGTGGAATTAAATAGGGTGAGAAACGTAGCTGGGTGAGGAAAGCTGCCGAAATCTGGGCAGTGTGTGTGGGGGAAGGCGGAGCAGAGCTGGCTCAGGACGTGGCATTGCCAGGGCGGGGTTGATTGTGTCGTGCATGAACTCGCAAGCCTCAGGGCTCATGGCCCGGGGCCTGGAGGGGACTGGAGCGACCACAGCCAGCTTTCATCAGCTCCTCGCCTTCAGAGAGAGCTTTTTACAGGAATCAGATGGAAGAACTTAAGGTGTGTGGAATAATGCAACGTTTAATAATTGTTCGGTCTGTGTGGTCCTTGGACTCTAAGCACCCAGGAGCAACTGAGGTAAGCCCATGGGACCAAGAGGATGGAGAGGTAGGGATTCAAGTGCAAGATACCAGGAGGGAGAACTGACGGGGGTCAGTGGGGACCCCTGGTGGGGGACGGGGGTGTCATGGAGCGGGTTCCTGGATAGATGGCAATGTGACTCACCTGGGGTGTCAGGAGGCGGCAGAGGAGGGGTGCAGATTTGCCCTCAGGGTGGTCCTGCTCCCCAGCACAGCTCCGCACCCTGACGTCACAGCTAGGCAGGAAGACGTGCCATGTCCCAAGTGCCGTGGGTGGAAAGGGAGATGACCTTTCAGACTTCAAAACCACGGTCGTGTTAGAGGCAGTGAAAGGGAAGTATGGCAGAGGCAGCGCTGAGATCTGGGATTTTAACTCGAAGACAAGCGATACGACCGCTCGGGGAGGAACACGTGACGTCAAACAAGTCGGAACGCTGACACCTGTCGGTGACAGGTGTGTCAAAACCCTTTCTCCATATAATCTCCCATAGGAGGGTCAGAAAATGACAGCCATCCTTTGAGGTCAAGGCATTCCATTTTAAAGAAGAGTGGTGTTTTTTACATAAGGATGGAAACGAGTCTCAGATGTGGGCAGGAGGGGTTTCGGGTTCTGCTCCTCTGGCTTCCTACTGCCTCGGCTTGGTATCCCCACTTTGGAAGGGTTGTGTGTGGTAGAGAAACTCGACTTCAGAGAACTACTTTCAACATTACTGTAGATATGGGAAGTAAGAATTCATTTTAATACAGAATAAAATTTGAAGAAATAGGTCATATTTAAATAAGGCAGGGAGTTTAGAGAAGTATCTAACCCAGTGGTTAGAGGCCTTATCTCCCAAGGTAAAGGGCAACATTTTAATGTCTCATGTACATTTGACAAGAAAACTGTAGTGAGAAACCACGTAATTTGGGGTGTGCGACCAGACAGATGGTTAGAATAAGAAAGTCAAGAAACAAAACAGTCTCGACTGTAAGCCAGCTGTCGAAGCTTTACTTAAACTAAATTTAGAGTATGAAAGCCGTTTGACAGTATATGAGCACAAATCCCCTCAAAAAATTTAAAAAAGAAAAGCATATATAAATGCTCTTAACAATGCAAAAACTTACATCTGTGAAATACATACACAGCACTTGTTTAAATGCAACCTATGTTTTATATTGACCTCTGCAGTCAATTTTAATCAAAGGCTGCACACATATTTTAATGTGATTGGTTTCAACAGTTTAAATTAAACCCATAGTTTTGATGTGGCACAGAAGCGCCTTAAACTGAGAGCCACAGCTATTCACATGTAGAATAATGACTCCCAGTCGACTTGATTTTATTTAAAAAAAAAAAATTCTGGATCACTGGTGACGATCAGATCTGAAATGTAGAATGAGGTAATTTTATTTTTCCAATTGCAGGATCCTGTACTATGTTCTAAATCCTAGATCATATATAGTATGTTGGCCCGGGAAGGAACCTTAGCAATAATGGCCCAAGCTTCTCATTGTCCAGGTGACCAATGTGCAGCCGGAGAGGGTTGAGTGATGTGGAGGCCACGCCCATGGCCTCCAGCACAAAAGCGCTCCTTAAGCGAATGAGCATAGGCCTCTAGGCATTTGAACAGACTCGTATGCTGCCGCGGTCCAGCCACGACAGGATCCAGGGGGCCCCGAAGGTGGGCAAGGCGTCGGCGCGGGAGACAGTCGGCTACACAGCTCAGAGGCGGTGTGACACTGTTCCGTTTTATTGTGATTTGAGTACAACTTTTATACTTTTTATTTGGCATTTGATTATACTTTGTTGTTAAGGTAGCAGGGAGTTAAATTTCTGTGGTTAGGCGGAGCAGAAAATCTTATAGAGTATATTATTATTAATGTTCATGATTAACTAGTACATTTTTCTCTCAGTCATTAGAACAGAACTACCTGATGGAACAATCTAAACTTTTAATTATTATATCTATTACGTAAGATACAGTTTGATTTAAGTAAAGGTGATAGATAGATGTATTCATAACAGCAAGTATTGGCTTGTGGGCAGACATTGTTCTTTCTGCCTGCAGAAATCTTTTAAATGCTATTTGATTTATGTTATATCTAAAGTTCAAGCTGAACCTTTCTCATAGCTGTTCAAAAGTTTCCTTGGTGCAGTGATGAGGAAAATATTTATAAAAATCAGTTTTACAAAGCTGCTTTCATAAGCTAAGTTTCTCTTCCTTTGTTTTTAAGCACCAAGGAGATCCCGACCTAGCCAGCCTTTCTATGAAACTTAAACTACTATAAGGCACATGAATTCTATCTTTATTCACTACATGTATACTATCTTTATTATAAGCTTCTGTATAAGGCAAAGGAAGATCAGGTAATCTTTTCATACTATTAGCCCCCCTAGGTGGATACCAGAGTTTTCTATTTATCCACTAGGCCACAAAGGAGGCCCTTCTATAGTAGGCACAGGCTTATGAGTAAATTTCTTATCCTTTACTAATTTTTCTACTAACTGCATGGGAACAGGAGTATAAACTGGTTCTAGTAATTCAGCTTGTTATAATTTATTCATAATATCTTTAAGAGGCGCGTCAAAAGGAATTTCCCTTAATAATTGTTCAAATAAAGGGTTTACGCATTCTGGACACGTCAGGGTGACTAGAGCTGATTCCATATGCGGGGAATTTACTATGTTTTCCTCAGAGCCAATTTTGAGGAAATCCATTTGTATAGCGTTTACACTTACTAGAATTTGTGCTACCCAAATTCCCCCTCTTAATAGGATCATTTCTAAGAAACCAATTATCCCTAAACACATGCCACGTCCTCATTCTTGACGATGCATTCCTTGAAGCCTCTGTCCCCATCTCTGGACCTTGTCACGCAGTAGGGTAGAAAGAGGACGCGGCAGTATGCCCTCTCGATACATCACGAAGCAAACCAAATATATCATAGACCCAAGGAGCTGTGTATTTGCCCCACAAGCCTGTGGATGAGGCCCCCCAGGAGAATGGGCTGCTTTGTGGTGATTGGTCCTTGCTGTAGGTGCTGAGTGCTTGGTGCGGACATGGACCCTGTACCTCCTTTGTTAGACCAGGGTGGCTTGAACTTCGCTGTCAGTAGCAGGTTCATCCAAACTGTGGGTCCCCAAGTTCGTGGCCCCATACTTTAAAGAACCAGAGTCCACCTGGCTGTAATGTTTTCTACCTCTAAAGGCACCATTTCTTGTCCCTGGTTCACAGTTGGAGAACATCTGTCTCTCTAAATCAGAGTAATGACCAATTCTGCACGCCACTGAGACTTCACGGAGCCAGACAACTGTTAGCAGCACGGCTGATGTGGGCGGGTCTGTCTTCAACTCCCCTCTAACCTGAGGAGACCACATGTACTTCTGGAGAGAGAAGGGGTTCCCAGCTCTTGCACGCTTTTGTTTTACACGGGCTGTAGCAGCCAGTGTCAAGTTTTGTTAGTGAAGTGCACTTCGTTACATAACCTGACTTAAAAAGAGGTACCCCATAAGAAATGTGCCGAACCTGTGTGGAGCTGACTGCCATCTGTAAAAGTGCGTGTATCTTATGCAGTCTTTTAGAGACCCTGGTTGATTATAGTTAAAGCAGAGAATATTCTTCTGGAACCACTTGGATTTGTCAAAGGTGATTTAAAAAAAAAAAATGACTTAGGAGGCCCGCCTTCGGCGGTCTTGGCAGAGACTGCAACAGCTAATTGTTCCTACCCCCTCCCCGCCTTGAGAAGAAAATGGAGTCACCTTGAGACAAGATCTCACCATCTCCTCTTCATTAATTTTCCCTTTTAAAATCAAATGGTAAATTGTATAATTTGTTACACATTTTCTGACTTTGGAGTGGGTTATTTTGATTACATAATAGTTTCTCTCCTTTCGAAATTAGTGTAGTTGATTTTAGATGTGTAGCCTTTAAAAGGACAGCTAACGGGGCCTTTCGTGCATTTATTTGTCTTCAGATATTTCTCTATATCCTACTTTACGTGCGGTTAGATCAGCTGATGAATCACATGGTGTTTTGCTGTTTCAAATGACAGAAATACTCCAAATAACCACATGGAGGAGCATCTCGAATGTTTACCAAGCACGTCGCTCAAAAACACGCTTTCCTATGGTTCACTTTTATGAAAGAGCTGCGTGTGAGCGTGGCTGTCTGCAGGCCGGCAGCTTTCAGAGAGTCGGCTGCAGGTGCCAAGCGCATCGCAGTGCTCACAGATCATGTCTTGTAAAGCCCTGTCCATCACAATTTCCGGTTACCAAGAAAAAAAAAAATAACGAAAAAAGGCTGACTTCGAGCATAAAAGCCCTTCCTTTCCTGGACTGTGTGCCGCTTTGACTGGAGACAGCACCCAAGTTTAAGAGGTCAGCTCGCCTGCAAAACGAGGGGCCGGAAGCCATGGCCCGCTGGTGCACCCGGGGCCTCTGGTCCTGGGCACTGCTCTGCTGGGAGTTACTGGACTAGAGAGATTTTTAAATACGAGAAAATATTTCTCAGGATAATGTCATTTAACTAGCACAATACAAACACCTTCAATTTTGTAACACAGGTTCTCATTCACTTCAGTTGGAAGTAAAACAATTAAAATGTCCAGTCAGAGGACTGAGTCTTTAAATCATCATGATTCTAGAAACCAAAGGTGCAGAAAACTTACTCTCCCCTCCTCCATCCTTCCTGGAAGAAAAGACCCCCAAACGGATGATTAGGGGGGGAAGTCGCCTTTGACTTGTTTCACTTCTCACAAGATATCGTTGCATAACTTTTCCGATATTTGGAGATGTAGTGACTGTCCCACCCCCTGAGAAAGACCCAGCAAAGGCTGCTTGTGAGGACCGCGGGGCTGGCCCCTGGCGCTAGACCTCAGGGGAGCCCCAGCCTCCTTCCTCAGGGGCCTCCTACCCACCACGGCTCCCACGGCTATTTATTGGGAGGACTCAAGGAGTAAAAAAATAAAGTGCATTTACTATGACAGAGAAGCTTGACTCGGCCCCTCCTAAACCAGCACTAAAAGTTTCTAGTTCTGAAGGTACCAGCCATCTATGGACATTTCCAAAGCTACACCCTCTGCTAGCGCTTGAACATGACACAACACAGAACACAAATACAAGACAGGAGAAGAGAGAGACCTTTTGGCACAAGAGACAAGCCCGACAGGCAGCGAGGGGCGTGGCCAGTAGCTTGTGCCCAAATTAAAGAATTTCAAACAGGTGAGGGGTCCTGCTGGCACAAGGCCCGGTCCACCTGGCCGGCAGGTCCAACCCTACCAAGACCAACCTGGGGTGAGCCTCGCCGGGTTCTTTCTGCTCGGTTCCTGGGTGTCTCATCAATGTCCGTTGCCACTGAGATCCCGTTAATTGGGGCAGAGCAAATCAGCCACATGTTTAGAAAGACCTCGAATATGCCCCTCAAAAAAGCAGGGAGGCCATTAAGGGCCGCTCTGCCCCTGGCTTGTGCAGAGAAAACCCTTGGCTAATAGCCGAAAACCAGCTTTGAGCCGCCCCAGCTCGCATCAGCATTTGCGTGAAAAACGCCTCCTGCCCTGTAGTTTTAGATTCTCCTTGTCGACCAGCAATCACCCTGCAGTGAGAAAGCCACGCCTGCTCTTTTCCATGGTCCTCAACACGTGACCCTCACAGGTGTGGAGCCCTTCAAAATCTGTCAGCTGAGCAACTTGCAATAGAAAAACAAAAACCCTGTGCTGGGGAAACGTTTCTTTGGTCGGCAAAGGCAAAGAATGCCCCTCCTTACTCTGAAAGGTGGGAAGGACTCTCCCCACCTCCCTGGCCTGCCCTCCCTTCCCATCCCTGGCGGTTAGACCCGACGCAGCAGAACTTGCCAGCTTCAGACTGTGATTCAGGGCTCGAATCCCAGCTCCGCGCTCACTGTCCGGGTCTGGGGGCCGTTTCCACCCAAATATCACAGTCTGGGAATCTCTGTCACCGAAGGGGCACCTGCAGTTATAATGCCATGTTCCAGTTGCCTAATGAAGAGTCTCTAGTTGATCTCCTCGATTTAGTGGGAAAGAATCGGCTTTTTCAATTTGATCTTCAGGCTCCAACCCCCAGCATGAAATAGTCACACACGTTAAAAAATACTGTTTAATTTTCTAGTCGTGTACTTTTTAAAAAGCTGATACAACTCGTTTTTCCCGTCTTCGCAGATCTGCCCCTGAAACCACCCCAAAGCTGTGCATCTTACTTTTCAGTACACATAGATATGAGCGCATGAGGATGTGTCACCCTGGTGAGCACCCCCGAGGGTCACCGGGTGTCCAGATATGTGAATGCACCCCCGTGATGCTCACAGCTGACCTTACGCCCTTACATTCCTTTTTTTTTCCAGTAACAACAGGATTATACAGCACTGAAAACAAACACAGAAGACTTGACTGTTTTTTGCCCTTCTAGTATATATTTCCATTCCCACTACTGCCCATTTAAACCTGTTACCCATGGTGAAAAATAGTTCTCTAGTCATTTACTGACCCTTAAATTTACGTACAAATGACAGACTATGTGAAATTGCTGAAAATAAGATACAGTGATCATCGATACAATACATTCCAACTGCGGGTATGTTGACACACGAGCAATCACCATATTGTATTAGAGACATTTTATTGAAAATGCGAAAATAGGAAATGTATTATAGCCTAAAATAAATTACATAACATATACAGTATATATTTATATCTTTAAAATATTTTTGTTTAGGTTCTTTCAGTCTAGGAATTTCGACGAAATCAAGAATTTGCTGAACTGTGTCCATAATTTTTTTTTTTAAAGAAAAAACCCGCTTTCCAAAACTTAGAAAAATATACTGCACTAAATGGATTTCAAATGTGTCGTCTCAGGGAATATCACATAGTGACTTTGATACTGTTTATAAAATGTCTTGCTTTATCCTGTGGCATGAGAAGGGGAGTCACACGCGGAATTAACCTGTACCGTGTGATTATGACTAAGAATGGCAGAACCAGGTAATAAATCTACTTCAGAAGTTACGATACGGCAACCTGGCATTAGAATGCTAGATTATGACTTAAAGCTTCAGTCCACTTAAAAAACTAAAATGTAAAGTTAGCAACGCTCCATTTCCCTTCCTCTAGTGCCATCTTCAGGAAAGGGGGGTGAAAGACAAGCCTTCAGGGAAAGCCATGCGGAAGGATGCCGACATTTGGAGATGCGCGCCTGTGACCACTTTAAAGAGTTAGCTCAGCTGTGTACACGGCGGGGCACAGTGCGGGAGCTCACTCGGGTCCCGGAGAAGGCAAGGTGACAGGCGAGTGTCGTCACTCGGCTGCTCCCACGGTGTCCTGAGCCTTCCTACGGGACGTTTGTCCATCCGTCTGCCCAGCGCCGTCGCAGATCCATGCCTTGGCGTGCACGGCCGCTCCGGCGGCAGCCTGTCGGCAGGTGTGCCGTGGACAGTTGATGACTCCACGGCGGGAGGCCACCGGGGTCACCTCTGTTCGGCCGTGTTACTGAGAAGCCAATTAAAGCTGAGTTGTAACCTGCTGATTCTTAAAAGAGATGAAAAGGGACAGGGTGAAGTCTGGCCTGCTGGGCAGTGGTGGCCGAGAAGCGACGGACGGCACAGCCGCAGTCCTTTGGTTCCAAGTGGAGAATGCACGGGGGACGGAGGGCGGAGGACACAACTCGGACTACAAGGCAACTATGTCTTTTGGGGTTTCAGGAAGCGGGGGCATGAAGTCGATTGTTTTTGTCGGTTTTTACAAAGCAGCGGCAAAGACCACCCTCTAGGTCCCCGCCTGAGTGTGGGCATATATGCCAGAGAGTTTACATGAAACCTTTAAATCAAGGCCTCTCGTTAAAACCGAAACCAAAACCAAAGCAGAGCGAAACGCAATGGGAGAGGAGACGAGGCTGAAGACTCGCCTCGGCTGCCCGCGCGGCCGCCACGCCTTATTCGTTCTCCTCTCTCATTTCCACGGTGTCCGTCCCCTCCTCTGCTGGGGGTATGTCCGTCATGGCCGAGTCCTCCCCCTCGGCTGCCGACTCATTCTCCATCTTCTTTTTCTAGACCAAAGAAGACACGTCAGCGTGGGCTGTGACAGGGACACGTCACAGCAGAGCCGAGAGCAGGGGGAGCCCACACTGGTGTACTCCAGCGATCTATCCCTGGTCCCCCGCTCTTCTCTGCCTATATCCACTCCCTGCTTAATCTCGTCTCTTCTATGGTGAATGAATAACGTGGGATGGGGCCCACTCCCTGGGCAGTCAGAGTCTTTGAAAGGAAAGAAATATACCTCTAAATAATTAGATAACCCTGCAGGACAAACTAATTACATGCTAATGGACTTCCAGTACATCATAGCTGCAGCGTCGTGTTTGTGTGTGTGTGTGTGTGTGTGTGTGTGTGTATGTGTGTGTGTGTGTGTGTGTGTGTGTGGAGGGGTGGTTAAGAAAGACTGCCTGCAGTGGGGTGGGCGCTGGGGCTGAAGAGGGGCCAGGGCTGGTCTATGGAGAAGGCGAAAAGAGTGGAAGGGGTATGTGGACCACCCAAGACTTTCCGGACTGGTCATTCCGTAGCGAGCAAGTCTGAGTTTACAAGGACTTGGGGGAGGGCGGTCCCTGGTGGCTGGGGGAATCACCTCTTCAGGATTTTCTTGCGTGGTCAAAACCATTATTTAGTTCCTACATTTTAAAAATCGTTAGAGGCAACAGTGGGATGCAGGATGGCAGACCTGGCTTCATCAAGCTGTCCCTCCGGAGAAATACGACTGCCTTTTGAAGCGAGGCACGACCCACGGAATCACGTGACGGGGCACCCCTTGTCATGAAACCTGACCGAGCCTCAGCCACTCTGGTCGACAAGCTGGTCACCCTGAGTCATGGTACGGGATGACTGTGCGGTGTCACCACCACGTGGGCCCCTGGGGGGCCGCTCAGGTCTCCCTAGCCCTGGAGGAGGCTCTGCGGCCACGGCAGGTGTGCGCGTCCGTCGCCACGTCTCACCTGTTTCCGATAGACGTAGCAGGCTGCTATGGCGACCATGGTGGATTCTCCCACAAACCCCGCGAGGAGGGAGCCCACGCCCAGGGTGGCTCCGTGTACCCTGGGATGAGAACCGAAAGGCCATTTGTCGTTAACGCTGAGGTGCGGCACACGGAGTCAAACCCAGGCCACGGGAAGAAGGCGGAGGGGCCGGACCGTCGCGCTGGGGGTCTGCACCTGAGAAGCGCTCCACCTGCACGCGGAGGTGGCGTGCAGCTCCGGCCGGGGCCACCCTCCGCTCGCTCCCGCTCCCGGGGTCTCGACTCGGCACCTGCCAGCCGGCCACGCCCCTCACCGCGAGCCCGCAGCGCCGCCCACCCCTCCGCCCAACGCAGCGGGTTTCCAAGGTGAAGGGGCTGACTGACGCCCCTTCCCCAGGAGACCGGGGCCCGTAGTGGGTGCTCGATGAATACCACGCCTGGGCCTGACCCCGAAAATACTTTTCTAGAATGGATCGCAACAGCCCCCCACCTAGTGCCCAGGCAGAAACCACACGCGGCTCAGCATTATGAATTCTACCTCTGGTTGGGGTTTCACACGGAAAAGCAGATGTAAACCTCCGGCCAGGGTACTTAAGTGGCAGAAGGACACAAGCCCCAAGCCCCCCGACGACATACCCCAGGTAGGGCAAGACCACGAGGCTGGTGATGAGGACGATGATCCGCAGCACGGAGCTGGGGGCCAGGACAAAGGTCTTCTTCAGGGTCATCAGCCACCCGGTGAAATGGGCCCTCACGGTGACTAAGGGGAGAGCAAAGGACTTGTCAGCGACGCCCTGCTCCTCCCCGTCCTGCAGCCTCCAGCTTCTAGCTCCTGCATGGCACACACGAGGTCGCCGGCTGGCTGGCTGGGACCCAGGCCTTGTGGCCCTGGGCTAGCGACCTCATCTTTCTGCCGGGCCCCGGATCCCTGCTTCTGGGCCTGGGGTGGCCCCGTCCGTACCTTGGCTCCCACTTCGTCACAGTCCCTAACATCCAGACAGCAGGCTGTGGGCAGCTTCCTTCCTCCACCGTGACGGCTGGGCCTGCTCCCGGACCTTCCTGTCCACTCCTGCCACCCCCAGCCCCAGCCCCACCCCCACCCCAGCCTCAAGCTCTGGCCACTCCTCTCTAGAAGAGAAAATTCAAGAGAAAAGAGGCAACTTGACGGTGATCAAGTCTGACTCAAGACAAGGAGAAAAGCCGGGCCAGAGGCCCTCCCCACGACAGTCCCGGGGAGGCGTAGGGAAGAAGGGCGCTGCTCTCGTCTCTGACCATGCACGCCGAGGCCACTCCCCTTTTGCCTTCTCCTGGTACCACCCCTTCTTTCCGAGGAGCCAATATGCCACACCCCCCTTGCCTGTCTCCCCATCCAGGTGTGAACTGCAGATGGGGCTCCAGGAGACTGACTGAATCTGGCTGTGAGGGCACACGCCCTTGCGGGTGGCAACTGCCTGAAGGTTCAGGTGTGATCTGTGCCTGGAAGGGGGTTAAGGACACGTCAGGCCTAGTCCTTTACCCTGCAGACAGTGGCCAAGACGGTCTGAAGGGGAAGCATTGCTCACTGTGCCCCGGGCACGCTGGAGGAGCCACTGTGTTCTAGACAGAGGGGGTGCTCTGCCCTGCGGGGCCCAGGGTGGAGGGTCGGATTTGAGACACACAGATACGCAAAGACAGGTGGGGGCTGACGGCTTCTGGAAGCCCGTAGTCTGACAGGAGAGGAAGTGGAGTCGAGAGGAGACCACAGGTAGATCCCACCCCAGGACTGGCTGGCGTTCTCTGGGACCTCCAGCCGCTCCTGGAGTAGGGACAGGTGAGTGCAGCCCCTTCCCAAGCTTGGCTCCTCTGTGTCCCCCTGACCAAGACCAGACACTGCTCCAAAGCCGTCATCTTCCATTCCTCCGTTTCTGCCACATTGGGGAAGGTGACACCCAAGAGACCCTGTCTCCAGGCATGCTTGGCATCTAAAAGCTGCGGCAGCTTGTGGCCCGACTCAGTGACAGCCCAGGACTGGCGGGCGCGCCCTTGGCCCTGGCCTCGACTAGCTCCGTGGTCTGGCTTCTTGGCTGGACGATTTAAGTGGAATTTTTTGGCAGTTAAATTTTTAACAGGTAGTGACCTGCACTTGGTACAGAATTTAAAAAGTGCTGAAGGGGACACAGTTCAAAGGTCCCCTCCCCGTCCTGTCTCCCTCCATCCCCCCGGCCCTGGTCCTGCTTCCCACTGTTGGCGGTGTGGTAAGTTACTTCTAGAAACAGTACCCAGACGTGCCTGGACTTACCCTAAACATATTATATATGGACCTACATGGATGTGTGATGCATTTGTTATAGGAAAGGCAGCACGCCAGTCAACCATTCCCTGACTGGATTTTCTCAAATAATAAAAAAACCACCTCATTCTTTATGGCGTGACTCCTACTACTCCATCCGCTTGGGAACCGTCAAACCGGCTCTCACTTTGACTGTGGGCTTCCCCTGGCTGGCCACACGCCCTCTGGCCTCGACTGTGCCCCTAGATTCTTATCTCCCATAGAGAGATAAGAATTCTCCAGATTTGAGATTTTAGAATTCTCCTTTCTTGTGTTTTCCATTTTGCTTCTCCAATGAACATGCCGAATGACTGACTTTTGAGTATACAGTTCTGGGAATTCGAGAGCACGCACAGATCTGTGCAAACGGCCCCACAGATCGGGAGGCAAAGCAGTTCTGTTCCCCAAACCGCTCACGCTCTCCCTACGGGTCTCGTTTCTCTTCACTGTGTTCACGGCCACTGTCCTTTAAGAAACAAACGGTTCCTGTTGAACTTTCAACCGACCGCATAACGTCTTCACGTCTTTCCGATCCCCTGTGAAAATTTTACGTTTCTGTTTGGGCCGTGATTGCAAACATTTCCAGAGAAGACTGGGGCCGGCATGAAGGTAAACAGGGATCGTCTTTCGTTCTGTTTTCGTTACCTGGGATGGGGAAGAAGGAGAAGATGCGCAGAGGGACGACGCAGAGTTCCGCAAAGGCGAAGTCCACGCCGATGATGTCTATCAGGATCTTCTCGGAGACGTTGGGGGTCCAGAACATCACGAAACAGAGCTGCAGGCAGGGGCGGGGGAGACGGCAAGGATGTTAGGAAAAGGCACACACGAGGGACATGAGGACAGAGAGGACAGATCTGCACGCGCAGCTGGCCGGCACACCGGTCCTCGAGCCACTGCCCGCCAACACGGGCCCCGGTCTGCCACGTCTGCCCCAAAGGGACCCGGCAGCGGGGCGGAAGTGGACACATCTGAGTGGGTAACCGGGCCAGGGAGGGAGACCAGTGTGCTCTCATGGAAGGCTTCACCAGACAGCTCACCGGCTCCGTCAGTTCAGGGCGAACGCGTTAATGTAAGTTTGACAGCTCAAACCAAATGATGGGAAGAGACCTGAAAGCATCTGGCTGTATGTAAACCACGCCGAATCAGCGCGCCTAGTGAAAAAGGGAACTGTAATACTGAGGTCGATTAGAGGCCTGGAAGCCTGGCGAGGTCTGGGTAAGAGAATACGAAACGGCAGCCACGGCACTGGGAACTGTGGAAAAAAGACGGGCAACTGGTCGACTGACTGGAATTGAAACGGACGGGGAGCGGAGCCAAAACCATGCCACTTCCATCAGGTGTTTCTCTCCCTCTGTTCAGATGCAAGCGACTCTTCCCTCAAATGAACGTGGACACATTACAAAACGAATCGCAGTCATGTAAAAACAGGACACTGAAATTTTAGCACATAACACCTTTTCGGCTTTGGGTAAATTAAGCTTCCTGGAGTTAGGCTGGTCCTATTTACTACGTCATGTTGAAGTATTTGTAAGAATACCTGGGAGGATCCATTCTAAATATGTTTCACTTTATCAATGCAACAGAACCTTTATTCTGTCATGTCGTTTTCAGCATCTGGGAAGAATCTCCCACTGGTTTTCAAAACATGACAGAGGTACTACCATCTAAGCCTCCTGCTGGCAGCACTTACACCTCCCGTCTGACGCGAAGGAGAAATACTTCCCTAGTGGTAGCAGCTCCGAGCTCTGAGACTTTATCACTAGTGGCCTGGACGAGTGGCCCTGTCATCTTTTTCCCGCCGGCTGCCAGCCTGAAATGGTACGAAATCGCTCACGTCTACATAGTACAACTTCAAAACAACACCGAGCACAGCATGGGGATACAATTCATTTTCCTGACAAGTATTTTCCATAGCAGCGAAGCTGTGAAGAATTAAGACAAGTGAGTCCCGCCCCAAGTCTGGACTTGATTTGTGCCTAGGATCCCCCAGAGGGTAAGCCACCCTGTGTGTTTTCAATGGTTGGGGTTGGACACCTGGGCCATATTCCGCTAAAGCTCCCAGGACAATCGCTGTGATGCTGTATTTATTTTGTAGCCGGTGTTATCTGAATGTAAGATAATGCCTGACACTGCAATCTCTCTCTGCTTTGCAAAATTACTGTAAAGTGGCTTTTAAGTTACAACGGAGCAAGGGAAAAGGAAGGTGTCACTGCACCTCAGAGAGGATGGAGCGAGCGAGCGTCCCTGCCAAAGCCAGACCCCATATTATTCACGTGGAGAAACCGGGTTCCTCCCTCGGGCTGCCCCACGTGAATATTCTCTCGGGGGTTCTGTACTCCTTTGGAGGAGGTGACCAGTAACCTTTGCAGGAGGAAGTCCAGTTTGAGGACACAATGACAGTGAGCATGCCCAAATCACTTACGTATTTGTAACCTGGGTGGTGACCACATTTTAGGTCTCTTGGAAAAAAACATGTTAAGGTTTGGTAGATCTCTCATAGAGCTTCTCAGGAGCGTAGCTCGATATTCCATTTTTAAAATTCCACAGCATGATTTAACTTGGCACCGCTAAACCGCTCTGCTGTCTATCTATCTGGTGCTCATCTGTGCCAAGTATACCCTAAGTGCCCCCCATCAAGGCCACAGGCCACTGAGGTGCGTCTTTAGTTTTCAGCCAGATACACGTGGAGTCTAGGTTAGGTCTTCTAGAACAACGTAGTCGAAAGCCGCCAGTCTGGTCTGGGTCCTGAGCAATCACAAGTAACCATTTAGAGGGAAGGAACACCGTGTACATGGTGTAGAAGCTTCCTTTCTCCTTCTCTCTGAAATATCTGAATTCGACCCTTTGCCTTGGCCATGCTTCCAGTGTGAAAATGCCCTGTGCCTTCCAATAAGTTCCTAAAAAAATGCCTATTCCCTGCCTTGCCCAGTAGGTATGGCCTTGGCTAAAAGCTGCAATACCTATCTGCATGTCAGCTTTCTCTAAGAAAAGTCCTGAGCTCTTGCCTAATAATGAGACCAAACTTAGCCAGTCTGTTTCAGAAAACAAGAAGCTTTTAGAGGGTAAACGAACAAAGACTATTTCAGGAAAAGTGTCATTCTAGTGAGTTCGCCCAGAGTAGTCTTGACTCAGAACATGACCTCCCGGTTGACCATGACATGCTGTGTTCCTCAAATATTTGCAGAGGCTAACGACATTGACTTTTCCAAGCCAGAACGCAAACCTAATAAACTCCTGACAATGAACATGATTTGTTCCTTAGAGCAGCTGCAGGGGTGGGTTTGCTGCTGCGGAGCTTGCTGTCAATCTTATCTCATTAGGAAGCGGCCAGCAAAATGGAACAACCCACTCAGTGCCCAGATCTTTGGTTTTCCTATTTGTTCTCCAATAAAAGGAACCAGGGCTTCTTGGAGAAATGGCTCATTCTAGGACGAAGGCTGGAAATATACAAGATTATCGGCCTGGAATAATATGTCAAAGGACACTAAAGCACAGCAGGAAGAGTTCTCAATAGCCAAAGTTGGAACAATTTGAGCAACAAAATAAAGAATGTACTGAATTATGACCCACAGTATGCAATAAATATCCACAAGTCCATATTGATATAAATAAACACATGGGGACAAATTCCCTGCATAGAATTTCACCTAAGTTAATGTAGATACTCCCCCTCAGGGAGGTGGAACCTACTGCCCCATCCAGAAGCGTGGGCTGCACTTAGTAACTTCCTTCCAAGGAGAGTACAATATGGAAATGGGGAGAAAGGACCCTTACCATAGAGAGACCTGGCAAACATGATCTCAGCCAGGTGATCAAGGTCAACACCGGCAGTGAGAAGTCATGCTGACGGCATGTTCTCTTGATAAGAATGACACTTTACCCACGTGGGTTTCCTCCCCCAAGTCCATAAGCCCCATCTAACCATGAGAGACACCGCAGATGAACCCCAAACTGAGGCACATTCTACAGAAACCCTAACCAGTATTCCAGACAATTGCCCAAGGCCACGAAAACAAGCAAAGTCTGTGACAGTTTCTCACAGATCAGAGGAGGCTGAGGAGGAAAGACGGTAATGAAGATGGGATCCTAGGACAGAAAAAGGACATGAGGAAAAAGCTACTGAAATCTGAATAAGCTACAGAGTTAGGTTCAGAGTAACACACCCGTGTTGGTCCCTAAGCTGTGATAGGTGAGTAAAGGGTGAAGGGCGTGTGAGAACTTTGTGCGTCTTTCTGATGTTTCTGTAAATCTAAAATGATCCTAAAACAAAAAGGTTATTGAAAAAGGAGACCCCTGATCCACTCTTTTATTTGACATGACATACTGTGATTCTTTTTCTCGGGACCAGGCACTGACCATGAAATTTCTACTTTGAACTACTGATGTGCATTTCAAGATACAGTCATCTCTTGTAGACTGTGGTCCCCTCCACACAATCCTCTGCCTTCATGGCCACTGGCATTACTCTCTTCTTCCACAGCCTCTTTGGAAACTAACCCCCACCGGGCCACAGCCCTTTTATTCACAGCCCTCGCACGCAGTTGCCAGTTAGTGTGTGTGCCACAGTCACATTTCTAACGATGCTTTGGTTGGGCAGGTCAATGAGTAATTTAACATTTTCCTTAGTGGCAACCCATTAAGCAGGCTTTAGCTCTATGGAGGTCTGTGCTGGGGGCAGTATTTAACCTTTCCTTTTTAAGTTCCTATAACAGTGAGCTAAGTTACGACAAAGTTTTATCATAGATCAAGACCCCCAAAGAGGAGCAAAGTGTGCACGGTGGAGGAAGGCAGCCCTGATTCTTAAAGAAGTAGCACCCCTGGTCTGAGATACTACAGTTGAGTCAATGAGACTGGAACCACAGAATGGGCACCTTTCCGAGACTTGCCTCCTCACACAGTCAGTCCCTGACCTGCGCTGGGACCACCCGAGTCTCTTTCTCAAGAATGTGGGAGTGGGATCTGAAGAAGCCAGTTGTCCCCATCAGCATTTGAACTCAGAGAACATACAAACCCAGCCACAAGGGTGCTGCCATTTCTGCATGTCCTCACGGGATTCCGTTTCACAGAGGAACATTGCCAAGAGCTCTGGATTTGACTCAGTGTCCAGAGGCTGCTGACCATGCTTTTGAAGACGTCATAAAGCTGTCTCCATGACCCTGAATAATCAGTATTAGTAGCAAGCCAGAGATTCTCGTCCCCTGCGGTGAGAACAAGTAAAATACACGCAGCTATTGTGAATTAAATGCCTGGCCCCGGGCGTCATTGTCATTCAGAGTTGTACTTAGAAAAAAAGATTCAACAGGCGTTTCACCCAGTCTAAGTCTCCACTGGGAAAACCAGTGGTGGTTAATCCCCAAGAATACCACATACAAAGAGGCGGTCACAGCTCGGCTCGGGACTGTGTGCTTGGTGAGCGAGTTGATTTGCATTCTGGTGCTGGCTCCTCAGCGCGTCTCAGATGACCAGACCATCAGCGCGTCTGTGGCCCCATGATCTGCACAGAATGTTCCTACCAGGTCTGGGTGCAGCGAGTGTGACCAATCGATCTTAGCTATCATTATCATATAGGGTTCCCGGGACCACCATAAAACACTATCAGCAGAGTCATCTGTGGGTGGTAAGATTAGGGCTGAATTTATTTTCCTCTTTGGATTTTTCCCATTTTCCACAAAGAGCACAGATTCTTTTTTTCTTTATCAGAGAAACATTTTAAAATAATAGGGACCCCTGTAGCTGTCAATCTTAACATGCGCTCATGACTGGGTAGTCTGGATTCAGAGGGAGGGGCAGCTTTCAGAAGGTGGCCGACAGCTGGGTTTTCACCAACAGCATCTTCTGAAAACTGCGTCCCATGTCACTCCATGCAGAAGGCACCCTAATTTGAATCACCTGGGGGTGGAGGGGCCAAAACAGGGCAAGACGCTATCAGATAGTGCACACGTGCCTGCCTATCTTGCTTGAGTTTTCAGAGAGACCTGGTGTCACCTAAGGGACACTATTTGGCCTTTTAAATCTTAGCATCAAATTGCATTGGCCGTACACACACCATGGGGGTGCGGTGTGGGGGGGTCCATTAAGAATTTTTGGGTGATGGTCATGACTCCAGCTTCCACTCCCAGAGAGATGGGAGCCCCAGGGGTTGTAGATAGAGGAGTATGTGATCACATTGTCATTTTGACAGGCTGCCCCAGAGCTGCATGAGAGAACAGGTGTGTGGGGGTGTGTGTGTGGGGGGAGGCAGGGGGGGGGCTAGGGGGAGCAGGGCAGCGAAGCAGGAGGTGATCCAGGAACTATATAACAATCCCGGGGGGATGACATCGGACCACTGGATGGTGAGAAATGGTCAGATTTGGAGGTATCTGCAGGTGGCACTCACAGGAGGTGCGGAGGGACCGATNATCTGCACAGAATGTTCCTACCAGGTCTGGGTGCAGCGAGTGTGACCAATCGATCTTAGCTATCATTATCATATAGGGTTCCCGGGACCACCATAAAACACTATCAGCAGAGTCATCTGTGGGTGGTAAGATTAGGGCTGAATTTATTTTCCTCTTTGGATTTTTCCCATTTTCCACAAAGAGCACAGATTCTTTTTTTCTTTATCAGAGAAACATTTTAAAATAATAGGGACCCCTGTAGCTGTCAATCTTAACATGCGCTCATGACTGGGTAGTCTGGATTCAGAGGGAGGGGCAGCTTTCAGAAGGTGGCCGACAGCTGGGTTTTCACCAACAGCATCTTCTGAAAACTGCGTCCCATGTCATTCCATGTAGAAGGCACCCTAATTTGAATCACCTGGGGGTGGAGGGGCCAAAACAGGGCAAGACGCTATCAGATAGTGCACACGTGCCTGCCTATCTTGCTTGAGTTTTCAGAGAGACCTGGTGTCACCTAAGGGACACTATTTGGCCTTTTAAATCTTAGCATCAAATTGCATTGGCCGTACACACACCATGGGGGTGCGGTGTGGGGGGGTCCATTAAGAATTTTTGGGTGATGGTCATGACTCCAGCTTCCACTCCCAGAGAGATGGGAGCCCCAGGGGTTGTAGATAGAGGAGTATGTGATCACATTGTCATTTTGACAGGCTGCCCCAGAGCTGCATGAAAGAAGAACAAATTATTAATGGGTGTGTGTGTGTGGAGAGGTTAGAGGGGGGGGGCAGGGGAAGGAGCAGGAAAACAGGGAGCCCCGTCCAGGAACTATATAACAATCCCGGGGGGATGACATCGGACCACTGGATGGTGAGAAATGGTCAGATTTGGAGGTATCTGCAGGTGGCACTCACAGGAGGTGCGGAGGGACCGATGTGCTATGTGACGGTGAGAGACGGACGTATGTGAGCATTGCTGGGGGTCTCACTCACTCGCTGACTGCCACCAGAACTAGATCTGGTTGTTTCTAAACGTCTTAATGCTAACAGTGAGTTCATGAGAAGTCACCGTGTCCCCAGGGGAATGACACAGAATTCCATCAGGATGACTCTTAGAACCAGGGTGAAAATGTGTGACAATGGCCAAAGAGCCCACTTTCTGGGGAGCAGCAGTAACGAGGGTGGCAGGGAGCAAGCTTGTCATGGCCAGTGGGAATGGGGCTATTGTCCTGCAGGGTGGCGTGGGTGAAAAGCCACTTGAGTGGGCGAGAAAACCAAAGGGCAGCACGTGGAAAGTCGGGGCAGCAAACACTGTACCAGGCTGAAAGGGATGGAGTAAACCGACTATTGATGACTGAGGGAAAGCTTGGTTTTCGCTAAGCTCGGGAGCTTGGACGAGCACATTACAAAGGGTTTATGTAGCGCCTCGTACTCTCCGCGTGGCTTGTTGACAGTCATGACTACTGTCACACATCTGTCTGGAACACTTCATAAAGGAGCTGGTGCGATCACTATCACGGCACACCTAATGGTGAAAAGCTAACCTTCTCAGACACGGTTTTTAAAATCAGTTATTTTTAAAGAACATGAAAAACTAAATTGCCCCCCACTATCGTTTAGATTTGATGAAACTGCCAAGGACATACACTGCATTAGAGTGCTCTGTGCTTCTTTCTGATAAGAAGATGCTCAATTTTAAGGCCAAGTATTAATTACAAGCAACAATAGACTTCGAACAGCAGGGGGCGCCGTGCACCAAGCTGCAGAGGGCGATCCGGGGTCGTCCACTCCATCTACAGAATGGCTAATTCTTTCCAGGGCTTACTTCCCGTTCTGAAGACTCTTCACAAAGTTCCAACCTCAGCTGCGGTCTTTAGGTTGCTTCGGTCCCCACCCCTCCCTGCTGTACCCCTCACAAGGAGGCCGAGCGTCAGCCTTTGCTTTTCCTTGACTGGGAACTTACCGGGACTGGGGAGCGGCAGGCGGAGAGGGCAGGGGCAGGGGCAGGCTGGAGTTTCAATTTTGCGAGATGAGACGAGTTCTGTGGATGGCAGCACAGCAATGTGAACGTACCGACTGTCCACTCAGAGACGGGTCCAGATGCTAGGTGTTATCGTAGGTGTATTTTACCACGATTTAAAAAAAAAAAATTTAAAAGCCGAACCTGCTCCTAACAGCGCAGTATGCTTGTTCATTTGCTAATTGTTTTAAGAAAGCACTGTGGACCTGTACTGTCGTTGGAGGGCGTTTTGGGGACTGGTCTTAATTGTTTTAATCTCCTCTGAGCTCCCCCAAACAAACCAGTCAACCCCTCAAATCTATAATGAATAAAGACTTAAAAAGTGGATGCCGAAGCTTTAAAGAGAAGTGTGAAGGGAGGGCAGAAGTTCGGTGGGAACCCCCCCCCGCCCCCACTCATCAATGATTACACCCCCGAGGTTATCTCCAAGGTTATTTCATTTAATGCACATAAAGATCAAGGGATTCTGGCACCCAGACTTGCCTCAGGTCACCTAGCTAGTAAAGGGTGGGGCTGAGATTTCAGCCCCATACTTGGGGACTCAGAGGCCTTGCTCCCTCCACATTTCTGGGATTTCTAAACATGCCCGAAGGGGCTGCTCCACCCAGAAGTGCAGGATGAGAAAGTTTTGAATTTCAGTTTGTTTACCTTTGGTCCTTTTCGTCCTCCGCCCAAGCAAAAGAGAGTCATTTTCTCCGCCTGGATAATGTGAACAATGAGAAGGCAGTCTCTGGCGCGGGGGTGGGGCCGCCCGCAGAAACGAAGCCTCACACAGGCTGTCCTTGTCGGAGACACAGGGGTCAGCACACGGCACCGCAGCGGGAATAAGGCCTGTGGTGTCTGCTGCCGGCAACGGCTGAGGGACAGCTCCAGGGGAAGTTAAGCAACAGGAAGGCGAGGCTGGGTCGTTCTCACAAAACCAACTTTTAACTCTGAAAACAGGGCCACCCAGACGAGGTCCGGTGGGACGGTGGCTTTTCTATGTATCAGCTGGGATCCTGCAGCTTTCTAGCACACGACCGAAGCACTCAGGATTGACATGCAGCTCTGAGTAACGGGGCACCACTAAGAGAAAGGGACAGTTGGTGTGCTCACGGGGTACCGAAACGTGCTGGCCCACGGAGCAGCCGCAGAGGACAGTGTCCCGCCCTCGGCACGTGACGCCTCATTCACTCCGTGCGGAGAGCAGGTGGAGGAGGGTCTGGAGCTCAGCCTGAACTGCGGGACGCGAAACCAGCCCTTAAATAAAGGAAAAAGTCTCCTAACTGGGAAATGGAGGCTGCGACAGGTAGTGTGGGGCCAGACTCCACGCCTGCGACGTGTGGGTGGGCGGCTCTACTGTTCCCGTCGGCAGCACCTCAGACGACCCACTCAGGCCTTGAGATGAGCAGGTGGCCGAAGCCTGGGCGCTGGCAGGGACTGGGGGCACTATAAATAATGACATCGTCAGTAACCCCGCTGTCTTTCGAAGGTGGCACAGGCGCTGGGGGCTGGGCCGAGGCGGAGTCCTGTTCCTGTTTCTATCTGTGGGATTTGTGCTTTCTGAGGCCTCAGCCAGTGTGAACTGCATCAAACGCATTGTAAGATCAGCTGAGCCTCACTGAAGGGGATTATGTCACAGACAATCGATGTGAATGGGCAGGTGTTTCTGTTTCCTGCTCCGATGCGTGCCTTTCGCTTTCTTTCTCTGCTGGGAGGGGCCCTTTGAGGCCTGAAATTCTGAAGCTTTAGGACCAAAATATTTTAAATACCAAAATACCTTTACCTTAAATTCCACAGTGGTCTCCACCCCCTGGTGACATCTACTTTCCTTCTGACCTCGAGGGCCCTGGCAGGTGAGGGGTGAGGAGGCACCGGCTGCGTTGCAGTCCCAGGCCTGATGTCTACGCTTAGCCTCCAACCTAATCCCTCCCAGACAAGGCTTAGCTCAGGAAGCTGGGGACCAGGACACTATCTATCCTCAGTGGACACAGTCTGATGGTTAAAGAGGAGACGGCCACTCACGTGCGCGAGAGTGACCGTGTCCTCATCCAGGCCCTGCAGAGAGGGCGTCAGGAGGGAGACAGGCAGGCGACCAGGGCAGAGGATGCGGGGCACTTGTAGCGGGATAGAGGGACCCTCCACCAAGGAGCCTGTGAAGGAATAATCAGAAAGGGAGAGGGAAAAGCAGCCGAGGATAGTGTCACAGAAGCCAAGGAAAAGAGCAGAAAAGTGGCCGCATCAAACATGTCACACGAGAACAGGACGGGGCCCCTTGGAGTCGGGACAGTGAGGCGGTGGGGACCTCAGCAAGCTCTGTAAGGCGGTGGCAGGTGATGGGGCGAGGACGCAGATCCAAAGAGTGATCTAGGAAGGAAGTAGGGGTCTTCACTCCCTGAGGCAGGAGGGAGGTGGCCTGGGGTGGGGACAGGCGGTGGTGGCAGCCAGCAGATGGGGGGAGGGTGTCTCCAGGTAATTCTCTCAAGAAGTTTGAAAGCAGAGGAGATGAGAAATGTAGGCTGCCTGCTATATAAATATAAAGACGTGATTTTTATGTTTTCTTTAAATTTTTTTAAGGTTGGAAGCCTTGAGCAAATTTAAAAGGAGACAGGAAGAAGCGAGTTGGGAGGGGGTGGCAACTGGGAAGGGAGAGACAGAATTCTGAGCAGAAAGGAGGGAAGGACAGGGCAGGTGAATGCGCTCCTAGGTGCCACTCAAACACGGGATGCCTGTCCACGGCAGGTCACAGGTACTTCTGAGCAGCGAGCCCTGGGCTGCTGGGCTCCTGGACATTCTGCTTACAAGTAAATGCGTCTCCTCAGGGGAACCTCCTCTGCTGGTCTTGCCCCAAATGGCATCTCTCACCCTCTTTCTTTTCACTAATTTTTCTCCAAAGCACTTGTGACTCCCTAGAGCAGGCTGCATAATGGCCATCCCCCCAAATAAATTTACCCTCTAATTCCGAGGAGTAAGTATCTATTACTTTATATGGTAACAGATTGATAGAATTAAGGATCTTAAGATTAGCTGGCATCGTCTGGATGGGCCCGAAACACCATCACAGGTGTCTTATAAGGTGCAGGCACAGGGGGTTAAAGCAGGCAGATGGAGAAGGCAGCAAAGTGAACACAGAGGCAGAGATCAGAGTCACGTGGCCAAGGAGTTCTGGCAGCCACCAGGAGCCGGGAGAGGCAAGGAACAGATTCTTCTCTAAAGCCTCTGGAGGGAGCACGGCCTGCTGACACCTTGATTTCAGCCCAGTGAACTGAATTGTGACATCTGGCCTCCAGAATGGTGAGAGAACCAATTTCTGTTGTTTTAAGCCATCGGGTTTGTCGTAATTTGTTACAGCAGCCACAGGAAACTGATACACTATCTGACGCCATAATGTATGTTTATGGCCTGTCTTCTCTATGAGATTCTAAATTCCATAAGAAAAGGAAATGCATGTGTTTCACTGTGGTAGTCCCAGAGCCTGGTACCTCGCAGGGGCTCCAGCGTTTGTTGAATGACTGCAGGAATAAATATGCACGTGTTCTTTCTCTGGGGAGCTGTGCCCGTAAACAGAGACTCCCTAAGCATCATCTGTCTCATTGAAAGTGTCTGTGCCACTGCCCAGACTCTAGATGATGCATACACAGGCGGCTTAACAACATTCCTTCCTGCCATTTCTAACTCTGGGTTGCTATGTACGGATGTATCGGGTATCTACGCCAGAGGACTAAATATATCACCTTCTTTCTGTGCTCACTACAGCTTGTGGGTAACGGACATTTCAGGTAAGCAAGACAACCCGAGGTCGCAGTGAGTGCTGCCTGCACCTGTGATTGGAGGCTACACACAGGAAGGCGTGACAGGGCGTCCGAGAGCTTTCTCGAGCCTCGGGGATAAAAACGTGCACACGTGTCTCGCGTGTGCGTGACGTCTGTCTATGGAAGGGATGTGTAAATCCACACCCCCCCAAAAAAATCCCACAGGAATTTGGAGGAGTATTACATATATATATATATGAAAATAGAAAAGTCCATAAGACTATTTGTTGGCATCAATTTTACTAACAGCCACAGGTAGAGGTACAGCCATCCCGTCCTCACTTGGATTCCCACATATCTGGGAACTTTGGATGAGTGAGGACAGCTGACATTCTTTGCTTACAGCGTGCCTGGCACTGTGTAAGCTATTAATCCTTTGAAAAGTCTTAAAAGGTGGGTGTTCTCATCATGCCCGTGTGGCAGCTGGGGAGGCTGAGGCTTATAGTTTTAAGTGACCTTCCCCAAACTGCCCAGCTGCTGAGTGGTGGAGCCAGGGTTTGGACCCAGGCTCTGGGGTGTCAGGGCCCACATCCATAAATGCTGTGCTAAATCCCTCTTCTTTTGTCCCCATTTTATAATAAAAAACCACGAAAAGGGAAGTCAAGTGCCATGAGAGCCACAGGACCATTCAGGGTACCTGAAGCCATCTCCAGTTCAGAGATGCCAGCTCTGGCAAGTACATCATGACTCTCTAGGAACCTTTTTTTTTTTTTTTTTTTGGTAGGGCCAATTCATTCGTCAAGCTACACTGGTGAAGGGAGGGTTTAAACACAGACCCTTGAACACCGCCCAGCACCCGACTAACGGTGAGGAGGTTTTCTAGGCACGATTGTTTGCCACAAGTGCTTTTTCTTAGCATCACAGCGTGGTTCTTTGAGGCTTGCTCTGGGCTCAGAAGGTCCGAATAATCTCGTGGCACAACTCAGTGGTGTTGACTTCACTGTGCCTGAGTGAGCTGGGCCATCTGACTCAGCACTGGATGTGCAGCAATAAGCCCATTAAAATAAAATAAGGAACGTTTTTAGCAAAGGCCACATAGCTAAAGCTAAAAGTAGCTAAAATAAAGTAGCTAAAAGTGACTTTACTTGCCAGGTCACTTTCTAAGTGTGTCTGCAGGTGCAGGTGACACCTAAGCTTGGGGAGAGGTAAGCCAGGGAAATACCTCTGTGTGTCCAAAGAGTTTTTTGATTGTTTTCTTTTGTTCCTGGGCCCAACGGTCTCTGGCATCATTAAATATACAAAAACGACCATTCAGCATGATGATGGGAGTGGTGGTGGTGGTGGTTTATGTCCTCCCCTTGCTCATTTCACACACTACCTGATGCACCTACGTCTGTTTAGTGTTTCTTGAGACAGTCTGAGATAACTTACAAACTATATTTTGAGAGGCCTGACTTGGGCTTTGCCGACTCCCCTCATGCTGTCTGGACATAGATGAACAGGAGGACATCGAGCTTCAGGCCAATGTCATGCGCTCGGGTTCAGTGCCCGCAGGCCCTGGGCATGTGTGAGCAGGTGCAGAAAGCAGAAGACCCAGGTGCGTTGAGCACCACCGCCTCGTTTGGTCCCCACGTCCTGTCGCGAGGGCCTGGGCTAAACATGACCACCAGGTAAGAAGAAAAACACTCCCCAGACTGGTTCTGTCTTTAAGCTGAGGCCAATCAAAATGATTTTTTTAAAAAAGCCATGGAGGGTCATGAAAGAGAGTTCCTGGATGGCCATGAGGGTCGTCTCCACTGAGTTACTTTGCCATTTGCGCGGCATAACGGTTTGTGACTGTCATCTATCTCCGATAAGTCTGCTTTTGCAGCGGGACGGCCTAGGGGTGGAGCCTGGAAACCCCGTTCTTGGTGTGAGGCTGGGGTCCAGCAGCACTTTGCACGTGCAGGATCCCCAGGGGAGGAGAGTGTCTTCTCTGTGGCTCTAATTTGTTCAGGTGGCAGCCCTGCATCTGCTCTTTGTAGAAAACAGGCGTGTTCTACAAAATGATAAAAATTAGGTAGCTTCATTTTAACATGAACTGACACGTTAAAATGAAGCTACCTAATTTTTATCATCTTGTGCTAAATCAGACACCATTTCTAAGGTTCAAGTGGGAAGCAGTAGAAGAGATCAAGTTTTTGACACAATTTGGATAAAATACTAGCAATTTAATTTGTCCTCTGAAAATTGGGGACATGTTTTGGCTTCGCAGTATTAGCAGTGACAGTAGGCAGTGCAAGGGCCTGGTTGAGGTGCTCTGGATTATCCGACTAAAAGCAGAATCCCCAATGTAAAGTAACTTAAATCTAGCACTAGTACTTCTACTGGATGCTATGATGCCAATAACTTCCGTTTCGCCCCCCAAAACCATCCACAAGATACTAAGCACATACACGCAGGCACTGTGCTGTACCCTATGAGACATATCTTTAAGCAAATCCTCTACTCAGATTCTCACATGGAGAATCTGGAAATAGACAAGATAAGATGAGATAAGATAAATAAAATAGAAAATAAAATAAATAAAATTAAATAAAATAAAAAGAGATGTCGTACGGAGTCATTAAATGGAGATTTTAAAAAGAAAAGTCAGTTGGATAGTGAGATCTGGTTAATCAATCCATGTGGTTGTCAATGACAAGAAGATGCCTTTCCTTCAGAAACACCGGTGAACTCGAGGTCGTTAGGGCTGCAGAAACAGAGCACCACACGCCTGGTGGTTTAGAACCACAAAGGTCTTGCCTCGTAGACCTGGAGGCCAAAACCAAGTGATGGCAGAGCCAGGCTCCCACTGACGGCAGGAGGGGAGGGTCTGTCCCAGGCCTCTCCTGGCTCCTGGCAGCATAAGTCCAGTCTTCACATGGCATTCTCCCTGTGTGCGTGTCCATACGTCCCCAGCCATTCTGGGGGACAGGTCCACCTTACTCACCCACCAGGACCTCATCTTAACCCTATCTCCAAATGAGACAACAGTCTAAGGTGCTGAGGGTTAGAACCTCAACATAAGAATTTTTGGTGGATACGATTCAACCCATAACAATCGGAACAGAAGATTCGAGATCGAGTGCAGATTCACACTTTCCTTTTCTACCACCCACTGACATCCAAAATCAAGGCTCAGAAAGATCCAGAGTAAAAACCTATTTTAACTTAAAAAAAAAAACAACACCAGATCCTTACGTAGTAACAACCACTGACCTGAGATAACCTTGCACCCTCTTGCGGGAGGCACTGCAGATGGATGGCAGACTGGCGGGTTCTCTCATCTCTCTGCCTTCAGTGACAGCAAAGCGCCTTGTACCACACACATACACACACCTGCCTTGGCCTTTTACACACACACACACACCCCGAGCAGCCTCCCATGAAGCTGAGGGCAGCCAGTGGGATACTGTCTGGAGGCCCTGGCACAATCCCACGACCCTGGCATAATCTGAATCTGAGGGCACGAAGACACCTCTGGAGAAGCTGGTGAGACTCCAACCCCACACGTGCCCTTCTGAGACAGGCCAGCCCACCGAAATTCAACCCATGGAATGCATTTGGACAACAGACAAATTGTCAAATTTATGGATTTCTTAAAAGCTTGTTTTTTTTTTTAACTCTTTTAAAGACTGCAGAAATTTGCCCCGGAAGGGCTGCCAAGGCCCTGGGACCCTCACGGTCTCCCCATCGGTCTGTGTCCCCTCCGTCATTCTGCTCCATCTTCCTCTGACTCTTAACCCCCTTTCTCATTCTGTCCCATCGTCTCCCCTTTCTCCTCCTGAGCTGTACAATCTTCCGTCTCCCGGACACCCCATTTTCCTGACCCTTGCTCTTCTGCAGACTTTCTCTGGGTGGAGCGTCTGGAAAGTGCTGGGTATGACTTCTGTTCACTGCACAGGAGAGCCCTGCTAGCTCTGCCCGCCCGAACCCATGGGCGCCCATTTCCGTTTTGTAAAAAGGGGGCTGGGGAGGCCCCAGCCACAGCTAGGCTTGGGCTCTGCGAGGCTTCTTGCCCACCTCTCATGAATATGATTTGCTATAAACTTTAGAAAGAATTAATAAAAAAAGTTTAGGGTAGGTTGGCAAGTTTGGTAAATCTGGCAAGCGGATCCACTGTCTTCCCCCGCTGGCTCTGCATCGTTATGGGCAGGTCCACGTACCCTCTCCTTGCCCTCTGCCACCTGCTGGCCTGAGAAACCAACCAGCGCTTCCCCCAGAATTCGTAAAGGCAGCTAGAAAGTGGGAAGGCAAGATGCTAATAGAAAAATAGGATGAAATAGATATCTGCATTGTAGCATGCTGAGGCAGTAGCTTCTTACTAACTTTCAAAAGTGACACAGCCATATTTTTCACAGGCAAAGGCAGAAGTGGAACCCACAATGCCAGAGCCTGAAGAGCAACCCCGTTGGGATGGACGCACGACTTTTCACGTTGTCCTTGGAGCGTCCGCAGGATCCATGGGGTCAGCTCTTGTCAGAGACCCCGGGAGAAGAAAGAATGGGCTTGCGCAAAGAAGCCGAGCCCAAAAGGACCTTAGTTCTGGGAGGTGAACAGGAAGCCATGGGACCTTCAGAAAGTCTGTCCTTTGTATGAAACGCGTCCATTGGAATAAACATGAAGTGTGCCGCTCTGGAGCGTTTCGATGGCCTCTGCTCTGTTAATTTCCTGACACTAAGGAGTTTTAAAATTAAAGAAATGAAAATAGACTCGCAAGTAAAGGGGCCCCTTAAAAGCTTTAGAAATAGGATAAACTGAGTCTAAGTAAGGAGGCTGTCGCCCAGCAGCGTGGGGGCCATCAGTGCCTTCCTGATTTTTATCTCGCACTGAAGTATTAATTGATTCAGGGACTTATTAACCATTTATTGTGCACCTTCGGTGTCAGCCTCAGGCTAAAAGGTGACTAAGTCAGAGACCCTGCTTTGCAAAGTTTCCAGCCTACAAGGAGTAACAGACGTAGAGAATGAATATGGTAAGCACCATAAAAAGGTATGTACATATTATAGTGACAGCTTAACATTTAATTTAGAAAAAAGAAACTTACATTTTTTTTTCTAGGCATTTTTTAACAATTCCTTTAGCCAAGATGTTGAACCAATTGATTGAATCATCATCAGGATGATGTATGTGAGACAATTCATAAGCTGCAAACTCAAATACGGCTGTTCTCAGCGTTGACGAAACCACTGTTTCTAGCATGGTGGCAGGTGCCCCAGTCATGTGTCCCCACTCACAGGAAACAGGCCCTGGAGGATGATCCTGCAAGGCTGCTTTCTAGCTGGTTCTACGACCGGGGACTTGGGCAAGTCACTTTGCCTCTCCGAGTCATCTCTGTTCCTAAAAAGTTATAGGTCTTGACTGGTTCATCTTCAAGCTCCTTTCCAGCAAGGACTCTGGGTCTCTATTTCTGTGGTGGAGATCTACCCTGAAATACTTCCACTTACAGATGGCAGGATTCAAGTAATTAAATAAAATGTCTCCATGGGAAATCAAACGTTCTCCTAGAATTTAGGCAGTTACCGTTTGAAAATAAACATATACGTTTCAGTACAGGTTATTGCCCGTGAGCTGAGGAATATCCTAAACCCGATCGGGTCAAGTTCCCCATCGATCTGACTCATCCGCAGCAGCAGAATGGTGTTTACATGGAGCAAAAGGAGACAGCGAAGGTCAGCCTCTGGGCTGCCGAGCCAGGAATGACCCGAAGCTTCCAGCTTTCTATGCGGATGAGCTCCACATCACAGATCCTGCCATTGAAGTCAATGCGACTTCTGACTTCCAGTAATTTAACATGGTCTCCGGAAGCTGGGGTCTGTTCCCAGAACAGTATTTTAGTGTTTCCTAAAATACTCTTTTAAACAGTTTCAAAGTAGTTCAGTGTTTTCCTAATTCTTTAGGGAATTATGGAAAAATCTGCCCACCTTCGAGAGAAATAATGCAAACAGGGGCGCACGGTTGCCTGGGGTAACCTGTCCTGACTCGAACAGCCATGCTCCCAGAAAGCCCTCCCAGGTCCACATCTAGGTGCTACCCCCACCCCGAGTTTCACGAGGGAAGGACTGGGTGGGAGGCGCTGGGCTGGGGTGATGGGTGGCTTAGGACGCAAGGTCACGGTGGGTGATAGAGGTGTTCCTTGATGAGTTATTGGCCTCACATTGCCCGTGTGACACTCTATTGAGGTTTTGGATCAGTGGGTCAACGATCAAGCTGTGGGCTTCGGATAACATCCATTAAAGGTTTAAAACGTGCATAGGGCTTGATTTTCTAGGACCACTGCCAGGACTCGTCAAGCAAAAGGGTTCTGTGATAACGGTCAGAAGGATGACAGACGCTGTGTCCTTGTCACCAGCATTCACTGCCTTAGGTCCCAACTATCAGTCACTTACGATGAGACCTACACACACCCAGGCATTTCTGCAACATTCTTATATTGCACTTACATAAACAGAGAATTCCCGCAGGACTTAACAGGAAACATGTAACCACAAAACAAACAAGGAAAACTGAACTGGGTTCAAAAGGCCCATGTTTCCTTTTATCTTATTCTCAGCTCCATCTCTGGAACCCAAAGGGCACAGTCTAAAATGTAACTTTGTCTATAAACG
>NW_024351073.1:17603656-17632709 GCF_902729225.1 Pteropus medius | reverse complement strand
CCGTTAATAACTGTTATAAGAAATCTGAAATTATATACCATGCTTTGGATTATAGAGCGCGTAAGTATTTTCTCCGTGTTTTTTGCACGTTATCTTCTACATCTGAATTGCTCACGGGAGTTCATAAAGGAAGGCCGTATCCTGTTTACTGCAGTCTGTGCAGAGTCACCGACAGGCCCTGTCAACAGAGCAGTGTGACCCACGACTGCTCGCGGCTGTATCCGTGAAGATGGCACAGGGCGTGCGATGCAGCAGGGGCTCCACACGTATGTGTGGAACGATGGGTAAGTAAGTAGGATGCATCGGTGTAAGTGAACTTAGGACGGGAACTTTCACTGGGGAAACTGAAATGCCACCAATTAAACTTGGAAAAGGGATGGGGATGGTTATATGGTTGACGCGAGATGTTCAGAATGGTCTGGAAATTATTCAGCAACACGAGTATTATTAAAATGGAAGGCAAAGTCTGCTTCTGGCCAGCGTTTTGGAAGTCCCGAGAAACGCCAGAAGTCGACTTTGTGTTCCCAGGTGCAACGGGCTCCTTGAATGACAATGGTTCATATTTTGGAACGAAAACGTGCTGTAGAGGTTGTTATTAATCTAGAGTAACATCACGTTATGGAATTCGAGATGTCTCCCTTTAATAGAAACATTTCTCCTTTCCCCAAAACAAAAACGGGGGGTGCGGTGTGGGGGGTCGCTCTCCTTACCGTTAGTGACAAGGCCATGCACACGAACGTGAACTTCTTGATGTGGGCTGCCGTGACCGTGTTGCTTGTGCTCACCAGTTTATTGCTGGGGTTATTCTGGAGGGGAGAAAAAGACAGTCGTGACTGGGCTCTGGGCTGTCCCTGGCTGACCACGCGTACAACTTTCGAGAGCATCTTGTTTCTGTTTTAGTGGTTGTGTCTAAAGAAAGTATAGCTGCCAAGCGACAGTTTGGAAGATGGCTGTCACTTCGAGTCTCTCTCAGACAGCTGTCGAGTTTTCGGGCGTGAATAGTAACCAGGGGGAGGTCCAGACTGAACACCAGCCATGTCTCCTGATTTGGCTCCCTCCCTTCACTACCCGCCTGGGCGAGTCCAGTCCTGGCCACCGTGGGCGTCTCCCTGAGGGCCATGGCCCTGCTCGGTGACCCACGGGCCCTGTCCTCTCTACCAAATTAACTGTAAGCTGGGCCGGGCATTCCAGGCCCCGCTCACCCTGACATGGACTCGCTTCCTCACTGTGTGACTTCTCCGACTGTGTCCCAAAGGGAGCCTCTTGCTCCTCCCCTGACGCTCTTGGTGCTTTCATGTTTCTGTGCCTTTGTTCCTCCTTCTCTCACTGGGGCCTCTGACTGTCAAAACCAACCCTTTCTTCAAGGCCCATCATCTTCGCAGCCCCTCTGTTCCTAAGCCTCTCTGCTCTTTTCCCTCCGAACTGACTCCGGCCCCGTCCTGTCGTGCCGACCACCCGGAGCTCCCTGAAAGCAGGTCTGGCATCCAGTATGCGGGGCCCGTGTCCAAGCCCTTGCGAGGTGTGGGCTCGCCCACCGAGATGAAGGGCCATGTGTCTCACCCATCTCTTCGGCTCCTGAGACTTAGCTTGAGTACAGAAGGTGCTCAAAAGCCTCAGTTAGACTGAATTGAAGCAAATGTCCTCTTGTACGAACCTCACTCTGAGGCTTGCTGAGGCCACCCTAGGGCCACTCCTAAGTGTGCCCATCACCCAATTAAAACCAGTGCCTGGCCCTCGACTATGAAAAACATCAGAGAAAAAAAACTCGTGCCTCGTTTGGATCCAGTAAGTCCCGGAGCTGACAAGAATGCCCTCCGAGCACCTGGGTCCCGCGTGCAGCCTACAAAAGCAGAGACATTCCAGGTTCCAGCTAGAAAAGAACTGACTGTCCCCTTTATTTCGGAGGCACTCTCTCTAGTCTCTTCCCCCTGCACATGCCACCAGCACAAACTCTGGATGAGCTGACATTCTATTTCCGGTTTCTAAAGCATTTCTGCTTTTCTGAATGGCAGACTGCTGTCACGGCAAAGTGCAGTTCCCAGTGGGTAGGACATCTGTCCACCTCCGCTCACCCAGGGATCTGTGACAGCGGTGCCCTGGCGGGCTGAACGAGAAGGCCACCCTGAAAAGAACAAAGCAAGCTCAAAGCACACATGTCATCTGTGGAGACGGTGACATGCCACGCTTATTCAGGCACACTCTGATTTTCAAAAGAGCAGATACTTCGCATGACTAAACTAGCATGCTACATGCTACATGCCGGTTTACACGATCCATGCTCGTTTATTCTTGCAGAAATAGCATTTAGCGTAGACTTTGTGTTTCATTTCATTTGCCCAGTCTGCTGAGAAATAGACGCCTTTGCAGGTGATCACTGATCATGAGAGAGCATTTGTACTGGTGGAAAACTCCCAGTTAAGTATTTAGCTAGAACCACCGGAAGTTATGCGAGAAATGTTAAATCTCTTGTTCTGGAACCCACAAAGAGGCTAAGGATTTCAACCGTTAGTACAGCAAATTCTGGAAGCCCGCAGAGAGGTGTCTCAGATTGGGGTGAGTAGACACGTTCACATAAATGGCTCGGTGGAATGCCTGCAAATAATGGGTGAGGTTTCAAGTGTTCTGAGCGACTCCAGTTTCTGGCTAGATGTATGCTCGTTCAAGAAATTTTCTCATGGCGCTTAACCTCTGCAATAATGGATAAAACGATGTTTTCCTTGGATGCTCCTAGAGAAACTGTATAGCATGGCAGTGTTAAGTGTTACTATTTCAGGTAGTCAAAAGCAATTTCAGATGAGACTTTCACGGCCAGCAGGTTCTAATACTTTAGTGCCTGCTATTCTCATCAGGTTTTATTAGACAACATTGTTCTCCAAGAGCTAGAAATTTAGCAAGAAGACTTAGACCATTTTGGTTTTCTACGATTTACTGCTGTACACACGTGTCTGAGGTGAAAACGATGGTTTCTAACAGCAGACTGGATTACGCTCACTCAAGCATAGACCCTCATCTTTCTCCTGCCGGTGACTCCTGCCTCTGAAGTCCACTCTCAAAGGCCTGTGAAGCAGGAATCGGATGCGTTTTCAGGAGACGCTCTGCAACCTGCTGTTGCAAGTGAACATTTGCGAATGGCGAAGGGTCCAGCGAAGAGTCTGCTGGGGAAGCTCCACACCCGGTAAAGAGTTCCGGGCAACGCCTCCGCCCCACTCTCGTGAGACTGTGTGGTGGCGGTCCCCTAGAGTATTTTGAGGTGAGCTGATATTCAGGGGTGATTATGAGTGTGGGAACTGAGGAAGGAGATCTGCTGGAGAACACGCTTCCCCTTCTCACTTCCCAGGGCTCTTGCTGGGATAAGCTGAAATGACCCTGGCCATGGCTCCGAGCTAGTTCTACAGAAGTTCAAGGCCAAGCAGTTGCCAGGAAGAGTACAACTGGCAGGTTGTGTGCTTCTTTCTTATTTTTTTTATTTTTTTATTTTAAATCATCGCATGTGATCTTTTTGGGGGTCTGTTTTGCTAGCCATTTTTTTTTTTTAGGATATAAGTCTACCGGTTCAAATAATTAAGCTTTAATAAAAGAGACATTTGCTGAATGATGAGCAGGATGGTCATGACCCAGCCGAAGGATGCAGGCCCGAGGGGTTATATGCCTCCTTCAGCTGTGTCAGCAGCAGCAGGAGGACAGAGCTGCCGTCAGCAGAGGCTTTCGGCCAGAATAAGTCTGCTGCGCCCAAACCACCCCAGACCCAAGCCTGCTGCGTGGACGACCTCAGCGTGCACGTGCCCCGCACACCGGAGACTCCCATGAGCTTAAGAGCTCAAGCACACGCTTCCTGTCTGTATCCATCTTCACATCAGCAATGAAGTCAGTAAAATATGAGTTTAACTTAAAAAAAAAAAAAACCACAGAAACAGAATCCAATGTATTACATTTTTTTTGAGAGTATAGTTTCCCTTTTGAAAACAAATAAATTTCTCAACAGGAATAACCTAACCGTGAGTATCAGTTTGGAGAGGCACGGCAGCTCAGCATCAAGGTAAGCTTAAGCTGCCTCTGCCATTCTCTGAGGGAAATATTCCACCATTACATTCGACACCCCCAATGCCACATTAACCTTACAAAGGGAGGTGAGACTGGGAAACACGAAAACGCTCCTCGCCGGCGATCCCTGTCTATCAAGCTCTCATTTTAAAGCGTGCGTCTCAGACACCACGCCGCACAGGTTCTCACCTTGTCAAAAGCAGGGTAGACAGCGCGGATTTCCGTCAACCAGCCATATGGCATGTGACCCACCGGGTACGTGGCTGTCAGAATCGCCACTGCCTGCAAGAGGAAGAGCCAGCAGTTAGTATCACAGGGAGCATCTCCAGTACCTGCCGTGGCAGAGCGAGCTGTTTCAGGTGCGGCCTCCGGTGACAGATCGCTCCTCACTGGGTGACGAGGACAGCCCTGGAGCGGGAGGAAGGGGCAGGTGCATCACTCTGTCCCTGGGAGGGGAGGTGAGGGGGCCCAGAGAGGGAGCCGGAGACCAGGAAGATGCGTCTTATTTTACACGAATCTCATGAGAAGCAGATCCAGGTCCAGATGGCTCGCTCTAGAAGCCAAGATCTCGACCCAGGTCCAAACTCCAGGATCTTTGCTCTTTCCATAGAGCCAAACCGAACCCTCTAGTCTAGCCCAATTCTTGGGTCTCAGAGTATGATTTTGAGTCCTGTCTGCTTGCCGGACAGTCTTTGCTCAGGATCCACTTCTATGCCTTCATCTTGTCCTTCGGGGTGGCTGAATCTATGTGTTTGTTGATGACTTTACGTGCTCTCCTTCGGACTCAACTCACTTCTAATCCGTTCAGCCAGGATAGCCCAATTTTGATTTTTAACTTAAGAAAACTAAATAACTATCTCTTACAGGAAGCCAAAGATGTTCTTCCAAGAAAATGAATTTCTTTTCTTACGTGAATGAAAAGGAAATGAAAGCAAAGCATCTAACCCTACCTTTTGGCAGAGTTCAACTCCCTAGCTAGCAGGCAAAGAGGTGCAGGCTGCATCTGTTTTAGTTAACGAAACAGCCATGCCAGGAACCTGGGGGAAGTCCCCCGCTGGAAGAAACTGCCTTGGGAGCGGTGTGCTGGAATTAGGTGGACCTAGGTTCACACCTCCACTTCATCACCTACCAGCTGCGTGAAGCATGAGCCTCTCCTTCCATCCCTCCAGCAGAACCGTGAGAAAGACAACACCCATGGACATGGTTTTGGAGAGCCAGGGACATGTACGTGCATGCCAGCGTATCAGCAGATGGTCAATAAACGTCTGTTCTGTACCCCATGTGCTGTGTCTCTATGCCATCAAGGTCCATCGAGAACATCTCTTAATATATAAGTTGCTTTTTTTTTTTTTTAGGGGAAGACAGAATTCTAGCACACAGGGTCACATACTTTTTTACTGGGCAACTTAAACTGCAGTTTTTAAGTGAAAAAGCTGCTGTGTTACAGACGCCACCCAAGATGACATTCATGATTCAAAAAACAAAATCCAGAACCGAACTGAGGCAAGAGTTAGTGTGCTCATGATTTATGTGCTTCTCTTTCCCAGCCAACACGAGCTGCTTCCCAGGACGAGGAAACTGGCAGGAGACCCCGGCCGGAGCCCTGCTGGCAGAGCAGTCAAGGGCAGCGCGTAAACAGGAGGCTCTAATGAGCAGCCACAGGCCTTCCTGAAGGATCAGCAGTTCCAGAGACAGAATTAGTTCTCCAGAGGGCAGTGAAGGAAACAAATGATTTGTTCATACCATGCCTGAAAGATGGAAAAATGATTCAACTCTTTCTTTGGAGCAGCTGCCAGTTTCCAGGTAACTTTCTTGACCTGTGAGTGAGTCAGTCACGGGGCTGCTTATTGCAGGGGGTGGGCTGCCGACGAGCGAGCACAGGAAGCCACGAAGCCACGAGGGCTTGGGCGGGATGTGCAGGGGGCACAGAAAGAACAGGTGAGAGCTGGTGGGTCAGAATGGGAGCATCGACCCGCCCCCTCTGGCTGTTCTCCCTCCTGCGGCTGCGCTGGCCTGGTCCATCATCCTGAAACCACAGTGCTGACTCCAGAAAACATGGAAAGGCCATTGCGCCAGAGTCAGACAATGTGGATCCTTATGGCTTCCTAGGGGGACCACGTCACATAAATCTGACATCGCAGAACTACGTGGGCTCTCAAGATGAACTGGAAGCAAATTTGTAATCGGCTTCCCCAGTCCCCGTTCTTTGTGAGGTGACTGCAAGCGCCCACGTCCCCAGAAACCACCCTACCTCTGTAGCTGCAGAACTGCCACCAAGGTCCCGAGAAACGAAGAGGTTGACGATAGGCCGGCTGATTCTCTGCGTAGCCAAAATGAGAGCCAGAGGCCACCAGAAGCTCAGCATCTTCCTTATCGTGGCGTCTCCCTGCATCAAGAAATGGAGAATGAGGTTCGCTACAGTCTAGAAGCGGAACAGGAAAGACGACGATTCAGAGTCAAGGCTGCTCCTTTTGATGTCAACAGCGAGTCAAGTCGTTATGCTTAAAAATAATATAAGCAAATGCCTCTGTAGTCAAGCCAGGTTGAATTAAAATAGTATGGACAGTTGAAATAAAATTCACTCAGACAGCTGGCAAGCTACTGTGAAATCGACACACATTTGGCCTTGATGGATCCAAACCACTGTTTTCCAAACAGAGCAATTCTAACCCAAGTAGACAGATCCCAACTCCACGGCCTGAGGAACAGCCTGGAAATTAGTCTTTGTTTAAATCATCAAGTTGACTGGCTAGAAGCCATGTCAGTAAAAGGTAACACTTGAAAGTAAAAAAATTATTTATTTTGGAATCAGCTCACAAATGTGCCTAATTATTTGGACACTATGTAAATCTACTACAGAGGTTCTTACTCTCAAAGCTCTAACACATGTTCAGAAGCATTGGCAAAATAAAAGTATGGCAAAGAACATGCCATCTATTAAGAATTCTACAGAGGAGATGGGCATCATCTTTAAAGCCTGGCTTTCACTATTTAACTGTTGTTTTGATTGTTTATGAAGGTAAAAGACACGTCATGGGACCATCTCAGCCACCTATGTCCCTTTGCTGGTGGCTGCATGTTAAGAGATGGATCGTCAGCATGAAGGCCAATTTGATGTGGCTGTTCTTGTGATGGAAATAACTAGATATGGTTTTACTGGTGGCCTGACCTGGATCCAGGTTAAGTGGGCAATATAATTATCGTTCTGACAGGACGAACGTGACGTGGTCAAAGGTGGGATCAGGGGGTGGAGTGTGGTGATTTATTCGGTGCTATATATTGTCACGCTTATCTGCCGTATAGCTAGAGGAAAACTAACCCAAACGACGCCTCCTATCTAAGAAGAGAAAAGATCAGCATACATACAAATCAGACACTGTCAGTACTTTGATGAAAAGGATGCATTGGTCACTTGTGTCAGATTATACCTTGCTTGTTTCTTATTCGACTTTTGAGGCACAGGCCAAGCTCCGCCTCCATCGAGGCGGCGTCCAGCGCCTATTACTACCTCCCTTCCCTCACCTTCAGAGGCTCTTCTGTTCTCACGGTATCTATTTTCTTTCTTGGATTCATGTCTACTGCTTTTGTGTTGGTCTCATCTGTCAAACGAGGGATAAAGCTCCTTGAGGGTGGGAATCATATTTAAAATTTCCCCATGGTACTTAAAACGCTCTGCTCATTACATCGAAGGTTCCTGCATGAGCGACTGTGTCTGGCCAGTCCAGAAAGTACAAACAAATCCTGAATCCCTGCTTTAAATTAAAAATAATCAAATGCGAGTTCAAAGGTACTATGGGTCCTAAAATCTTCGTGGACTACAGAATGACTTTTGACACTGGTGAGTAAGGACCATAAATGCGCATCTCCTGCTTGGCCTGACCTGTCTGAAGGTACCTCGGTCTCATACAGAGGTGAGGAGGCTGGAGAGTGACCTCTAAGATCACCTCCATCTCCAGAGTGCATCGGTCCTCCGGCTGTCTGTCCCTGCGGACACTCCCTCGCACCTGAGGTCTTAGAGCACGTGCTCATTATACTGACTTCTCATTTCCTGGAGGGGCGGTGGGAGAACTTTATTCCACCCGAATGTACAGAAGGCTGTCGGCGAGTTCTACGCACGTACCCCCAGCTCCGGCCCGCTCCTGTCGGGGATGATGTCGTGGATGTTCCTGTAATAGCCCAGGCACAGGGTGGCACAGCGCACGAGGGCACCCATGTACAGGGAGAGGATGGGGATGAGCAGGGGCTCTCTGCACTCCAGGTGGCTGTGGAGCAGGATGGCTACGAAAACGACCTGAGAGATGGGGAGACAAGAAGCGGTCAGACGGGGGTGCGGGACAGAACCAAGCAACCAAGCAACAGAAGCACGGCCTGAAGTCTGGCACCCACACGGGACGGACGGGTTTCTGAGCGAAAACCTCGATCGACACTGAGAAGAAAGAGAACAGCTATAGCTCAGTACGGCTCTCACAGAATTCAGGGCCACGCGCCTGGCATTTTGGACGATTACACGGCACTCTGTCATCGTCGTCACTTTTAAGGCCACTGCGCACCTGGCTGAGGTGATCGCTAAAAAGTAGCTAGAAACTTTGGCTCCCCAGGCCCCAAAAGATGCAGCCAAGCTTTTCTCTCTTGAGGCTGAGGTGTATATATATAATCCACACCTGAGGACCTAAGTTATCTTACACACACACACACACACACACGCACACACTGATCAATGACCCACTATAGAAAAACAGACGTTAGTTTTTATAAGATGGAATTCACTAAAAATGCTGCCAAAACACCAATATGAATTATTATAAAACAAGCTAAATTGAAATTTAAAGTATTAAGTTATAAAAGTAGAACAGGTCAAAAAATAGAGCCAAGAGAGACTGATATAATAATAGAACCTCTGAAGTAAATGCGACAATGTATTTATTCTCCTGTCCAGCAGAAATCGGAGAAGCAGCCCTGCCTCCCTCCAGTGTCCTCCTGGGACCGACCCATTCAGAAGCCCACTGAGGCGTACTGGGTGCAAAAGTAGTATGATGGACCAGGCAGCGGAGTGTGTGTGTGTGTGTGTGTGTGTGTGTGTGTGTGTGTGTGTGTGTGTGAAGGTGATATATTCCTGAGCTACATCATCAACCTGAATAGCCAAATATCCACAGAATGACAGGCATGTAAAATACGCCACCACCCGAGTGAGCCTGTCCAAAGGAAGCTTGTCCCGAACACGTGAAATCAGTGGCAACGGCAAGCTCAAAAAAGACGTCGGAGGCCCAGTGTGATTCACTAAACGAGCACAATCATTGCCACAGGGAACCCAGGAAGGCAGAATGATCCCTCAAGACTCTACTGAACAAAAAAGAAGTGTTAGATGCTACAGGTGGTTTGCTTACAGCAGACGCCGATACCTGTCCCCGAGCTGTTGTTCTCAAACCAGTAAATGAGACAGACCCCGTCACGGATGCCCTCGGAGGAAGGTGCAGGACAGAGGCACCACTTGGCTGCGTGGACACACTAGGCTGCCTGCGGCATGGACAATATAAGTGGACACAAACTGGGGCAGTGCTCTCACTGGTGGTCACCGAAGGACAGGAGCAGAGATGCCCACGGCCGTCGCCAGGCCTGTTGCTTCCCAGTGTAACCACCGCCGTGCTAAGCGAAGGCTGCAGAGACCAGCTGGGGAGCCTCGTGACGGACCCATCGTGTTTGGAACAGAGACTGAGGCTTCGTGATGGGGCGAAGGTGCCCGTTTATTTCGCCAATGAATGTGAGGCCTCTATGGTGTCCTAACATGCGAACTCTGACTCGCCCGTCCGCAGTGAGCTCATCATCCGACACACGCAAACGCACACTGCAAACCGAGGGGACCGTGTTTAGAGACTGAACACATGCTGTATGAGAAATGAACACGTGAAGACCAACCCTTCCTCCGCCGAGTCCGGGAAGCCTCCGGGGCCGTGAGGATGGCCATGCAAGACCGAGGAGGAGGATCCGGACATGAAGGGAAAGGGAAGCAGCGGGAAAGCGGGCAGATGTGGGGAGCGCCCGGAAATGGGACGGAGGGATGGAGGGCCGGCAGGACGTGTTCGCCGGCAGTGCTCCCAAGGCCATGTTTTTAATAGTTTGGTGCCACGTGGTCCACCGCGTCGCGGAGCTTCCATCTTCACTGTGGATCGCGTCGTTTATCAATTTAAAATAACCCGTGGGCCTTTGCTTCTCACCCCAGAATTACGGCTTTGCATTGATAGAGTCATCGCAAAATGCCTGACTCTTTTCGGAGGGAAGCCGAGTGTCTTAGTGGTGAGGATTTTCCCAGCGAGAGCCTGTTACGTGCCGGCCCCACGCCAGGCGCTGCGGATGCCATGACAATTTACAGAGTCCCAGACCCCGTAATCTTGGAGCTGACAGTCTAGTCGAGGAGGTAGAGAAATGTTAATCAAACAGCAGTTTTAAAGCAGGTTTCAGGCAGGGGGTGAGGTGGACAGAATTTCACTGAGAATAGATCACCATGGCCGCAGTAGGGACGGAGGGAGGAGAGTGAGGAGGCACCTCAGGTGCTGCAGGTGGGGAGGGTGATGCCCTGGACCAGGGCGAGCGCGGCGGAGACGGGGAGGAGAAGGCAGATCAAAAAGGACCTAGGACTAAAATCCAAAAGGCCAGTGATGATGAGGGGTGCCATTAGGGTGCTTTGCCGGTTTCTGACCAGACGATAGTGCCATTAACTTACTCAAAAGCAAATTGTTTGATATGGAAGACAGGGATTCAGGTTTCGGGTGCCTTTAAAGAACCCAAGTGGAAATATCAGAGACATTTAGGTCCAACCTCCGCCTCTATGGAGAGAAATCAGTCTCCCCAATCCCTGCTTATCAGAATGCCGTGTAATTTATGGATTACAGGAATTAAATCTAATTTTCTGCTGAAACTTTTTCATGCAGTATCCTTTGTGGAAAAAGACAGAAAGGAGGATGGAAAACCAGGGCTGGTGCCAGGCCCCAGGGGGCTCGACTCGACAGACAGCATGATGAAGGCCTCTTCTTGTCCGATGGCATCTGACTTCCCGGTTCTTTTTAAATGTGGAGAAATGACCTGCGAATGGCAGTCAGGCGTGGCAACAACATGAGAGACAAGATTTAAGAATAATTAAGATAGAGCTCTGCCTAGAACCAAGCGACAGGCCATGTATTGTCAGGCCACACAGAGGGCCGAGTGTCCACCCAGCCAAGTGCGCGGTGACCCTAGGGACACCCCACAATGTGCTCGCTGTGACTTTATAGTCATCTCACATGCAAGCTCTTTAAAATCACGGTCAAAAGCTCTGATGCTAAATTTAATTTCCTAAAACCCTCATTCAAGCACGATCATGCAGACTTGCATCATAAGAGGCTCATTCTCCCGTCCGTTTCACAAACATTTATCGAAGTCCTCACTGGGTTCGGGTGAGGCAGGAACGCAGAGGGAACGAACGTAAGGGAGGCAGCAGAGCTTCTCTCCCTCCAGAAAGAGGCTCTGAGAGCTCTGACCGACACACAGACCTTACTCACCTGAGCTATGACATCTGAGATGGAGGCACATCCTACCAGGAAACTGTATTTGTGTTTTAAGAGGATGCCAGCATGGGTCCACGCCTGCCGGAGGAAAAGAGTTTGGCATGAGAGACACCTTCAGGATTGTATTATTTCTGGTCATTGTGATTTATTGGGCGTTCCTGAAATAGACTTTCTACGCCCTCGCCCTCCCTCTAAACCTTAGGAGCACAGGTTTGATAAATCTTCGGTTGGTAAAATGACTGTAACATGGTGTGGTGGCCAGATCCATGTTCGATTTTTAAGTGAGATCAGTGACCACACAGTATTTAGTTCATACCAATTACATGCAGCCGAGTGCGCAGGCTGGGTCCACGCGCCTGGCAGGAAAGCTGAGTCGATACCAGGGATGGGGGAAACCGGTTCCCCTCTCTCCGAGCAGCTGAATCATAAGCCGCAGCACTCTGCGTAGATGAAGCCTGGATGAGGGGCCCTAACGTGGCTCTGAGTTACTGCCATCACTACAGGTTCTCAGGGACTGGGTAGGGTTCCCCTACTTCCTTCTCTTCAGGTTTGGGCAGGATCTGGTCCGACACTTTGTGCCATTAAGGGAAATTAAGAGGAAGGTCCTTTAAGGGGAGTAGACAATGAGAAGCCCAGGAGACGGCAGGTTTGGAGAAGTTCTGAACTTCACGATAGCATCTGTTTAAGGATCAACCTTCTACCCTGTAAAGGCCAATCTGGACTGACACAGAAACAATATTTCCTCTGAGCTCAATAGGTCTGTGTCAAGACTTTACATAGCGGCTGCTACATCTACTTCTTTCCTCGGCTTATAGGTCCCAAGGTGCCAAATGTGAAAAGAAACGCAAACTGTAGATAACATTTGCAAATAGCAGCTTCTGGGCTGTCTTTGTTGACCAAACGCCAGCTGCACAATAAGCTCTGTGGTTTTCAAATATTATTTCTCCTACCAATATATCAGGACCACGATACAGGGGCTGCGTGTGCGTGTGTGTGTGTGTTTGGAGAGACGACCTGCTTTTTATAAATGTTCATTATTTTGGTTTTTAGTAACAGTCTCTTACTCTTGGGGTCTTTGGGGAAATGGATAGGTGAACCGCGGAAGAAAAGGGTGCTAATCGTTTGTGTTCTGGGGTTACACTGAGTTTTGGAAACTCTCACGGCAAACAAGGACAGCTAAAAGGAATTGGGATATAAGGCACTTAAGAGTTTGTGGTTCACTTTCGCTCACAGTCCCGAGTTCCCCTAATTCCCCGAATGCCTGGAACTCTTCTACGTGATTGTGATACGAGGTGGGTGGGCGGCCATTAGAGCAACACCACGGACTCTGTCTAGGAAGTCAGGCTTTTCCTCTTTTAGGGGGTGAAAAAGATCGCTTCGTCCAGTTCTCTCACTGATTTGAAAGCACTATGGTGCCACCGTAGGCCGCCACGGACACCTTGGAGAATCTGGTTCTATGGGCCCCAACCCCTTTGCCTTTTTCTTTTCTGGGTATGTGTCAACTCGGAGTGATCACACCTGGTGAAGAGAAAAAATGGTATCCAGGTACGAGTGTTCTGATGGCCAAATTCTCCACCTAAAGCGACAATTTAGAATCAGACCTGAGAGTTTAAAATTTAGGGCTCCCCTGTGAACTGGTGGATAGCTGTCACAGAGTCACTGAGAACACGTCACTAACCTAACCGCAGGCAAACCGAGACTTCCGATGACGTCTGGAAAAATGGCCCGCATGTATTTTTACCTTGCCTCATTCGGCCATGGATTCGGGGCTGCTGCCTCGCCTCAATGCAGATGTCCCTTTACCTCAGGTAGCGAATGTATATAAAACATGAGGTAGGGCTGGTAAGAAAACCACACGGATTAAAATGTTTACGCCTCCTTCCAAGGGTAATTTAAAATGAAAGGGCTTCTTTTCCAGTATTGGACATGACTGGAAATACTCGTTTTGCTAAGTCTTATGTCTATAACACAGAGGAACAGAAAAAAAGCATCGTCTGAGAACTCTTCAGGACCATGACGAAGAATTTCATCTATGGAAGTGAGCCGCCCTGAGCTAATGTGGAAAAGCCGGTTATTGAAGTGATGAAATCCCATCCGTCTATTCAAGAGATTCTCATTCTAAAAAGCTTTAGGTGCTTAAACCAAAAAAGGGGCAAGTTTATCGTCAGAAAGCTAGCCTGATCCTTTGATCCTAAATATGTCAAAGAACTTTACATACGAATCAAAATTTTCAAATGCGCTCTCTTGCTGCCTGTCAAAACTTATTACAAACATAGACAATTCTCATAAACTGGCAAGACGGACTGGTTAAAAGTCAACGGTCCATTGGAAACCTTCCGGCTGCTGGGTGCAGCCACGATGGGACTCAGTACAGTGGTTCCTCGAGAAATTAGAAAGAGAATCACTACATGGTCCAGCAATGCCACTGCTGGCTATATATCCCAAAGAAGCAAAACAGAGACCCAAAGAGATATCCGTATACCCAAGTTCAGAGCAATGTTAACTCTCAATAGCCAAAAGTGGGGAGTAACCCAGATGTCCACTGGCGGACGAATGGAGAAACAAAATGTGATGCATACACGCAGTGGAATATCAGTCGGCCTTCAAAAGGAAGGCTATTTTGACACATGCTCCAGTGCGGGTGAACTCTGGAGACATTATACGAAGTGAAATAAACCAGTCACAAAAAGACACGTCCTGTAATCCCACTCATACGAGGCACCCAGAGTTGTCAGATTCATAGAGACAGAAAGTAGAAGAGTAGATGCCAGAGGCTGAGCGGGGTGGGGAATGGGCAGTTAGGACTTAATGGGGACAGGGTTTCAGTTTCACAAGATGAGAAGAGTTTTGAAGATTCACAGTGAAGCGAATGCACTTCGTGCCATTGAACCGTATACATAAAAATGATTAAAATGGTTTAAGTCTTATGTTGTGTCTATTTCGTCATCATTTAAAAAAGCCGACTCTACTCACCATCGCGTCCATGAAGGGGAAGGCGGCGAGGTACAGGAAGGCCCTTCTTGTTTTGCTCCCCACCGACTCATCCACGTGGTGCAGTTTATTGATGATGTAGTAGCCTAAGTCGCTATAGGCTGCAAAAGCCAAAAAAACATACACTGTGGTATTCAGAAAAAGTTACCTTTGTATGCTTTTCCTCTCAAAAGTTTAAATACGATTTTAAATGTAATATATCCATATATATATATATATATATTTTGGTAGAAAAATGTGAAAATTTAGATGACCGGTTTTTTTTTTTTTATGGGGGTGCGTGTGGTGGCGTGCATGTGTGTTTTAACAGAAAGATCGGATCGTGCCGTGTATACGCTCTTGTGAACTCCGAACCGTTTCCACGACGTTTCCACCTGTCAGTGCTTGTACTACGTTTCTTTTCATAGATATATTTAGCATCTTAATCTCCTAGGACCGTACATTTAGGTGGTTTCCATTATTTTGATGCTATAAAAGAAGGCTTGATAGATAAGTCTGAAGCTAAACGCTCACACATATTTTTAATTATTTACTAAGGGGAAAATCCCCAGATGCTACCATGCCTTTTCAGAAAAAAAATTTAAAGCTTTTCACCACTCGCCATTCCTTTCGTTCCGTTTTACGTCTGGCAGCAGGTGGCAATGTTGGGCATAACCCTGCCCAGTGAACAAATGATATCTCTGAGGTGCTTCTGAAGTCCCTCCGACATCAGGGTTTGTGACCAGTGTGTGACTGGAACATAATGGGGACTTAACCACTATGGGCCGAATGGGAGCCTAGGTGTCAAACAGATGTAAAGGAAGCACGAGAAAGGTCATCGCGATGCACGAGCTGGGCATTCCGACGGATGTGAGCAAAGATAACATAAAAGATTAAGCTTGTTCTCTCTCATCGATACGCGTTTAGGCCGCATAGGAAAATACTCAGCTCTGTGTTTTTTGTGGTTTTACAAGTGCTTTAACAGAAGTGTTCCCGCTGATTTCGTCCTTTTATAAATATGAATGTGAACGCACTGGTAACTACAGGCCGTTCTGAAATCAGAACGGAGACAGGGCACAGCGAGAGCCTCACTTTGGGAGAAGGAGTCAGAATCCTTCCCCCCATTTCAAAGCTTGGGGGACGACTTATTACCACATTAGCTGGTAAAAAGAAATGACCGTCCATCTTCTGTCAGAATGAGTCTTGAATTACGGAAACTGAATTCGGAGAGGTCTTAGCGATGATATCAAGAAGGTTTAAATGCACGAACGGGAACCCCAGCGGGGAAGGAGGTGCAAGTAAGTGATTTCGAGGGGAAGAGGGCAGGAAGAGAGAAGATGCGTGGAGAACAAGGCGGACGGGGGAGGCCAACGCTGCATGAGAGGGGCAGAGGTGAAAACCAGAAGGTGAGCTGCCAGGTAACCAAAGGTGTCAGGTGTGGAGTGTGTTGGGGCCAGCAGGGCTGCTGAGGCAGCAGGAAGATGCATCCAGGAGGGAGGGTGTTGCCCGGTGGCAGAAAGAGAAAAGCCATGGGAAGGTGGGATTAGTTACAGAGAGGGACAGGGACGGAAGGAGGCCGTTGTGAGGTCCCTGTCTGGATCAGAAGATACACAGGTAGAAGTGGATTGGAGAAGGCTCCAGCTGAGGCATTCAGACCTGAGATAAGCTGGCAGAATCATGGAGCCAGGACGGAGATGTTACTTTATCATACAATTAGTCTACTTTAGGTGCTGAACCTTGGACATTTTGTCTTAAAGTGTATTGTTGCTGCCGTTTATTTGTGCATTTGTTTCCATTTAGTCAGGGAAAGTTCACCGTGCTAGGACCTGCAAAGGGACGGTGCTGACCGTGTCCAAAGCACTGCTGGCCCCTGGCAGAGGCCGCCGGCCATGCTAAGGGCGGCCACGCTGGGCGAGCAGAGCAGTGCAATGCCAAGTGCAAGCGCCCAGGGCTGGCTATGAATAGCTCATGAGCTAGAATTCCCCGGCAAAGGTTAGAGTTGACATAAAATGCCAGCCGAGTGGACGTGACTGGGGACCAGACGACTGGTGAAAGGCTAGGGTGTGGAGGGGTGGTGTTACGGGCTGAACTGAGTCCCTGCGAAATTCTCCTGTTGAATCCTAGTCCCCAGTCCTCAGAATATGACCTTATTTCGAAACAGAGTCATTGCATAGGATTGGTTAAGATGAGCTCATCCTGGAGTACAGTGGCTCCCAATCCAACATGGCCAGTGTCCGGCAAAACTGGACACAGAGGTAAATGTGCACTAAGGGAAACGCCACGTGAACCTGAAGGCAGTGACTGAGGTGATGCCAGCAAAAACCAAGGAACGCACAGATGCCAGCGAAGTACCAGAAGCTGCGGGCGGCGCCTGAACAGACCCTCCCTCCCGGCCTCGGAAGGAGCCAACCCCGATGACACCGTGATCCGCCAGCCTCCGGAACTGTGAGACAATACACTGCTGTCGTCGGAGCTAGCCAGCGTGTGGGGCTGTGTTAGGACAGCCCTAGCAAACTCACGCAGGTGGCTTCTGAGAAAAGGAGAGAGTTATGTTCCCGTAGACAGGGCCAAGGAAGACGGGACACGCGAGTCTGAGACGCTGAGAGCTGGGTGCAGTTGGCTCGTACGGCCTGGGTCTGCAGACAGCAACGTCAATGAGCTTCTCTACCCTCTGTGAATATACCTACATACGTTAGACGACTTTAACTCGATTATCAAAAACAGTGCCTCTCTGCAGAGTAACGAAGAGTAAACATGGAAAGTTTAACTGGGGCTGGCGAGCCCGGCCCCGCTTTCTGACTCTGGTGGAATGTGCTCCCCGCCCCTGCAGCTGGTATTGGGCTCTTCTGGGGTCTCCAAGTTCTGGGGTACTCTGGGACCTACAGGTCCAAGGCTGCCTTTGCTTCTCTTTCCTTCTTTTCCTCTTCCGGCTACCAGAAAAATGTGGAGGCCAAGGAACGCTTTTTCTTCCCGTTTTGTTTTTTCCTCCCTTCCTTCTACTCCTCTCGTACAGGGCAGAGGAAGAGTCTGATAATAATAAGCACGAAGGCTGTTTCCACCTGTGAGCTGCGAATATAAAACCCCGGCAGCTGTTTTCCACTCTCCCCTCTCCCCTCCTCCCAGCCTGTGTCCTGGAGCTGTTCCTGGCTGGAGCTGCTGGCTGGGGGTAATTTGTTTAAAGTGCTTTGCATAGAGTCCCTAATTACCAGGCTAGCTGCTTAAACAAGTCAGTAACCTCCAACTTGCATAAACTGCCTTAACCGAGGAGATTGTTCTGAAGAAGCTCGTATTCTTTATGAAGGGCAGAACATTAAAAAGAAAAATTAAACAAGGTTTCTTAACAGATTTCCTGATGTGGCCGCAGTAGGAGGACACTGACTTGACTTATTTATTAAATATGTCAACAGCTTTGACCCCGCCCAGCGAAGGAGAAAGCAGAAGGGCCATTCGAAGCCCTAGCTCCTCTGACCTCAGCCTGCTGGCCTTGATGGTTGTCCATCTAGTTCATCCAGTAGTTACCAGCACTTGTAAGATGCCAAGAAATAGCAATACTAACCAAAACAAATCTGTATACCCGTATCTTCCCATGGGAATCCGGGAGAAAGCCAGCCTCCAATTTTAATAACAGGATAATATGTGTGTTTCTGAGAGGCCAATTTGAGAACCCTTATTCTAATTTAAATTCCCAAGTTCCCTTGCTTAGAAGTCTCACTATGGATTTGCCCACCATGCTTCTGTTTATTGGGCTTTCACAGGGGTGGGTACCTTCTCCGCGTTTCTAATATATCATTTCCAAAGTGTGTGGGTTTGTATGGCTGATATTTAAATCACTTCGGCAAAAAAGGTTTGCATGACTTTCACGCGTCGGGCCCTGTGCCAGCTAACCCGGCTGTGAAGAGGCTGGTTACCTGTCTGAGGGCAGGTCGCAGACACGGGATATGCTCATGTACAGTCTGCACCGTCACCCTCATCTGGAAGATATGGGGATGGGAGGAACCAACACTGCCCAGGCCTTGGAGAGACATCATAAACCCATGCACGAAGGAAGTAAAGCAAACGTGAAATTTTAGCACAAGCACGTAAGTTCTGTCTCACTGCTGGTATCAAGCGAGAGTCTCTGGAGTGGGGTGTGTAATGATATACTGTATAATGATCTGCTTTTCTCTAGAGAACATGCCCGATTCATGTCTGGATCCCCAGGATCCAGCCCAGGGTTTGCCACATGGAGGTGTTCAGGAGATACTGCCTGAATAAATTCATGACTCCATTACCCCGAAGAGGTGACTGGGACAGACAGACAGCAAAAACGTCCCCGATTCCTCTCTCCTCCTTACACCCCTACTCTGCAATGGTGGCGTCTCGTTCCTACCCGCTGGCCCTGGGCTGGCCTGTGATTTGTCTTGGCCAGCAGTACCCGGTGGCGGCGATGGCCTGTGTCTTCTGACTCTTGGCCTCAGGAGACCTTGTGTGCTCTGTCCTCTCACTTGGAGTACTGCCTCAGCGGCCCAGGCAAGCTCGGGTTGTGCCGGTGCAGGATGAGAGACTGTGTGGAACAGAGCCCTGCTGACGCAGCAGGGGCCACCCAGACCGGCCTGCAGTCAGCGGGCAGCACCGCCCCGCCCCGCGCCCACCCTGCCATGATCCTATCAAGATCAGCAGAGCCTCCTGCTGTCAGTCAACCACAGAGGCACAAGCACAGCCATGTCCACCCAGCCGACTCATGGCCCGGAAGCAAGAATAAATGCTTGTGTTTTGAGTCACTGAGTATAGGGGTGGTTTGTTACACAGTGACAAATTGTGAGACTATACTGAAACCGCCTGTTCATTGCTAGCATCCTTGTTGGTGTAAATTACATCAAATTGTACCAATTCACCCTTCGCAGGGCTGCTTCATAATCATAAATGATGGAAAAGTTTGTTGACAAGGGAAGACTGACAAACAGAACCACTCTAGAAATTACTTCAGTTGCAACTGCTGCTCCCCTGAGCTCTGCTGACTGCCCAGGCTGCTCTGGAAGAGGCCGCACAGGTCCCTGTTGAGAATAAACATGTAAAAGAATAAAAAACCCCCAGCAGTGGTTTCTCCACCTATGTGACGTAGGTGGCCACGCAATACTACTTCCACGAAGGTGAAATTAACTTGCACCTAAACAAAACCAAATACGAGGTCAGCAAGTTTTCCTCTTTTATAGGTCGAGAGAGAAGCTGGATAACTCCTGCGCCCAGACTGTCGGCCTAAATTAAGGTATGGCGGTGGCCAATCCCATGCTTTGCAATTAAAAAAAAAATGGTGTCTCACCAATGAGTCTATGACAAGAGTACTGGCTACAATTTAGCTTAAAAAGGGACACTTACTGGCAGGTGCCGAACAAAGGCCAAGAACAAAAAGCCAGAAATACCCACAAAGGCACCTGTAATTTGGGTATCTAGAGCCAGGCTATGGGTGTGCATAGAGGAGACACAAACTTCTAGGCCATCTTCAAGTCTGTCAGTCCCACACGAGTCCAAGCGTCTTCTCATTCGGCTTACTGCAGAAGGTTTTGGGGTGGGGGTTATTGGGTACATTTTTTTTGTAACCATCTTTCCCTGACATGCCTGTGCAGGGGCCTGTGTGGTCAGTGGGATCTGCTCCAGCCAAGTCTGAGAAGACCCACAACAACCATGAGCAAACCTCTCAAGGAGACGAGAACGCCTGGGTCACTGGGAGGGTCCACCAAGAAAAAAAAAAATCAGAGCAAAAGAATATGAAACAGAAGGAAGACGAATTCATTTTTCCACTACAGCAAATGTAATGAAAAGGAGCTAGCGAAAGGGTCTTTGCTCTGTTGGGGCAAACACAGTAATAAGCTTTTCACATTCTCTGACCTGAGCCCACCTCTAATGCCCGACCATGGGCCGTCAACTGATGCCCGCAGGTGACACCAGGTACATGAGGGCAAGGAACTATGTCTCAAACTGCCTTTTCAAATATGGAGATGCTCACATTTGAAATCCTTTCTAAATGAAGACGATCTTCCAGGGATGGGTAGGTTGTCAGCAGATACTGGAATTACAAAGTGTCAAAGTTCACCCAGAGGAAAAAAAAACCTAAGAGAAGGCCATGCTGGAAGCATCATGCAATACACAATCTTTGAAAAAAAAAAAAATCTTAGAGTACCTAAACCAGGCCAGTAGCAACCAAGGAGATGATGCAGAATGAGAAAATGCATCTAACTTTTCTAAATATTAAAATCTCTTTAGAGGCCATAAAGAAGCAAATAAGCAGAAGAGATACATCCTTCTTGGCTAAAGTTATATTAAACATACTGACTTGAGTGCTAGAATAAATATGCTTTATTCGATACGGTTGTCCCTGACATGAAAAATGTCCGCTGGTGTCAAAGGATCTTCCGATTACTCAGATATGGCCACGGGGCTCACTGCCAGAGGCCTTCCCTGCCCTTTTCCTCCTCCGGCTTTGACTTCCCTGATCCGCTTCCCTCTCCTTCTTCCTCCCTCTCCCTTTTGCTATCCTGGTTGTCTACAGCGCTCTTTGAGAGTCTTAAGCTGCACACTCCCTTTACCTGGACACCTGCCCCGAGCCGAGCACATGGCACCTCTCACATTCAACACTGAACTCTTTCTTGCTCTACTTCTCCCCCATTTAAAGATGGGTGGCTGCTGTGTGCCACCCACATCTTTTTCTCACCAAGGATTCCTGCTTTTCTTTTTTCCGTTGCTCTGCTTTTTCAAGTCCAGAGATGGCTTTTAACTCCCCCTACTTTGGTTTACTTTAACCATCCCTCAAGTCCTCTCGCTGGCTGCAAACGGCTTTTGCCAGCATTCTTCTAGAAATCGGTGCCAAACATGCATCCTTTTCCATCGACTGCATCTACGTGAAGAGGGGGTGTGCCTGCCACCACGCCTTTTGTACCTCTGTTCCCAACTGTTGATCAATAGGAGCTGGAATGAAATGTACATACTATTTGTTCAATAAGTATTTCATTGGACCGTTGACAGGACAGATGGGGACTGAATTATTTGAAAAGGGAGTTAAACAAAAGGCAATCCTTACTGTCATTCTTCTTTAGTCAAAGCCCCTAACATTCAAAGCAGAAAGTAACATCTCTATTAAGACTAGCGGTATATCTTTTTACAGTTAACGTTCATATAAATGACAGCGTAAGGCAAAGTGGAGAAATTTTGTAAGTGAGAACATTTGGAAAAGAAATATATTTGTTAAATGTACAGAAGGCATCATGCTGGGAAAAGTAACTAATATCACAGAGAGTAACATGAGTAAAATGTAGAGGAGGAAACAAAGCAAAAAGAAATCAAGAAGAGTTGGCCATTAAACTGGTGTTAAAAACACAAGCCATGTAATAGGCAAGAAGAGTCGCCATTTGGAATTTTATACGGCTATAGCAAGATGTTAATTTAGGGCCTTGGGTCAAATTCTCCATTTCTTCTTGTAGCAGAGATAAGGACAAAATTAGAAAGAATTGTATGGAGCTACAACTCACACTTTCAGAGCCGGTTAAGAGATGACCCCCTCCACGAGGCCCTTCAGAGAAATAATCCGAAACCCCGGGAACTCTAAGAGAAAGAATCTCTTCCTCCTCTGTGTTCTCACACGGCCTCCTATAAATGCCACCGAAAAGTTGGAAGGTCTTGATAAAAGAAATAAATTCATTAAGGCGATGGAGAAATGGCGATGAGGAATTCAGGCAATCGGACTAGATGCACCTGCACAAAATATAGAAAAATTAAGTTTCGAGCTTGAATTCCTCGGCTCGTCCTTCCACTCTGAGTTAAGCATGGTGAACTCGTGATATAGAGCTGCTTCTGCTTCCTTCAGGCCCCTCAGGAGCTGTGTGTGGATGGAACGCACCTTCATCTCAATATCGGTCCAAGTAAATATCATTAAAAGATGGCCTGAGAGCACACACGGCTTCTCAAGTCAAACACATTTGGAATGTGTGCCTTTCTGTTTTATCTATGTCGCTGTTCCCTTGTCACAAGCATAGTTATCCAAGGGGTGACTATAAAAGGAGACAGGTAAGTAGCCGTTTTCAGCATTACTAGGATGTGACAATGGGTTTAAGTGTTCGGAGCAGGTGACACATAAAGTGGAATCTGAACGGGGGGAAGGTTATTGATGGTAGAAAAATAAGCGTTGGAAACGGATGGCGATGGAGCAACATACCTGCCGTAGCCTGTGGTCAAATTAATGGGAAACGAAGGATGGGCAAGACCTGCATCTAGAGAAGTTACCAGAAAAGGAGGAGGAAAAGCGAGCGAAGGTGGCTGATGCAGCCGACAGCAGAAAGCAAGAGTGATTAAGGATTCAGGCGGAAAACTGAAACGAGGCCGACCAACGACGAGAGGGGCGCATCATTGAAATCTGAGTTCCACATGCTTGAAAGAAACTGATATGAGATTTCTCAGCAATTATGGAAAACATCTGTTTGGTGGAAAGCAAAAATATATAATTGTAAAAATATTAACAGTGGTAAAAACGACTGCTAAATATACATGGGATTGGTTCAATCAAATTTAAGATTTTTATGATTCCATTTCAAAACGAAGACTTTAGATCTCACTTGGAAAATGACGTCGACTTTTATCTCAATGACCCGTGTTCCTCACAACGGTTTCAATAACGCAGGACACTCAGCTTTTCTCTTCCAAAATTACTGACCGCTAGTAACAAACTATTAGTCCCAAAGTCGTAGTCAACCATGACTAAAGCAGGGAGGGTCACGTTACTTAGAATTCCAAATGAAAAAACTAGTAGTAGAAGGGAACCAATTTACCCGTTCAGACAAAAAAATTATCTAGACCTATTCATTTCATGTCTGGCGTTTTCTAATATACGTATCATCTTTGAAAATGGCCCAGAGCAAATCCAGCTGCAGAAGTTTTCTTCGAAACTCAGTCCACAGTTAGCATTTAGGGTGTAAGTTGGGGGATAGATAGAAAGGCCTCTTCTCTCAAGCCCGCGCCTGGAAGCTCTGAGCCCAAATTAAATGGCGAATATATCGACACCCTGGCTCAACACCTGGCCCATGAGTAGCAGCCTCGCCTTCCACACTGTTCTTGGCACCAAATTCTATGCTACATTAAAAAGGCAAACCACGAAGGCCTCGCCCCATTTACTTTTGGATTCGCAGTTATGTGAGGAAACATTAGCTGCCATCTGAATACATTAGCTGCCATCTGAATACATTGTAAATGGCTTGGGTTTATCTTCTGGATCCTTCATTCGACACTGACATTCACGGTCCTCATAGGACCAGTGCTAATTTTAAAGTGCACGACGGGTTTACGAAGTGTCATTCATAAATGGTTTTGCTCAACTGGGTTCAACAGCTGTGCCATTCAACTGTTACACCAGGTAAGCCGAGCTGTTTTAAAGCCAAGAAGGTCTGAAATCATGGCCTCGGGGTTTCAAAACCGCCAGGAAGGCAGCGGAAGTAGAATCTGGCCCTAAAAGAGGGCGCTTTTCGCTGTCTGCACGACATGGCTTTCTCGTCTTTTCATGGAAGGAACATCACTCAGAGCATTTAGTCTTGTCTTTGAATGAACTAGAATAATGAGACCCTGTAAAGTGCATTAATTTTATTAAAAAATAATTTTTTTTTAGGTGAAGCGATCCTTGGTTGACTTCACAGATTGCAAAGACTTTGTCAGCTTACAATCTCTTATTTTTTATTTTTTACATCTACAGCACCTGGTCTTCCTAGGTGGTCTCCCATCTAAGTACTAACCAGGCCCGACTCTGCTTAGTTTCCGAGATCAGATGGGATCGGACTTGTTCAGGGTGGCATGGCCGTAGACGAAAGTGAGTTAATTTTAATACATAACACAATCAGTCTTGTGTTCTCACTACTGACGAGTATTAATTTCAAATAACATCCTTCTATTTTTATTCCTAAGATGAAGTGAGTATGTACAATAATGCGTGTCTCTAACAAAAGCACCTGCTATTTTGTTGACCTTACTGAATGCTAACCTTAGATCCGATCACCTATTAATGAAATCACTTTCTTGGTGACACGGGGTTTGGGAACTAGAGAAACAAAACAACAGCTTCCCAGAGAAAACACATTTTCTTTTCTCAAGCTAGGAGCACAAACTCCATTCCTTCCATCTCTTTAAATTTTCATGGGAAAGATTGAGTAACTACTGAAGAGATCACCTATGACAATAAATACATTTAAACAAGCTGGAAGGAAATGAGAAACCATCAAAGCCAGACTCTTCCATGATGTGTCGACAGCCTTACCTATCAGGGTGTGAAATACGGCAGCGATGGCACCAGCCACCACCATGCACAGGACAGCTTTGGTCCTGTCTCGCTTGCTGTTCACAAACACCAGGCCCACGTTTTTAAAGTCACTCATGGGGCCGGTGAAGAACTTCATCAGGGAATAGGCCAGCCCGTAGCTGGCCAGCATCTCCACCGCATCCTCCTTCACAGCCGCGATCCCCCGGTTCAAGGCCTGTGAGGGGGGAAAGACAACCCACGTACAGCATTAGAAATGTCGTCTCATCTCTAGGGAATCACACTTTAAAATACAGCTCAACAGATCACGTTTCTATGGAAACGCTAAGCGGCTTATAGGGTAAATCTCGCTGTAATTTCATAAAAGTTATTAGTTTTCATTTTCATCCATATTAGCTTTAGTTTGAAATATCTTCTTGTGCGAGAGATGCCTGTCCATTGGGGTTAAAGTCATAGAAGAAAAACCCAACAGGCATTTTATGTTAATATCAGAAAAATAATTATAAGAAGCGTAACATGTTAAACTTTATTTGTAGGCCGAATCTATAATAATAGCAATAGTTGTTCTGGAAACAAGTCAACCACTCTTATAGAGTGGATGATGGTTTCTCTTTTCTTTTAATGAAGGTGTATGTGTGTGTGTGTGCGCACACACGCAGACATGCACCCAGGTGTGTGCACACACTTAGCCTGAAAGACTGTGTATGTGTTATATAGGCAGCCTTCACAGCACAGAGTGAGTTCCATGCAATGAAAAAAGGCATTGAAGGAATTTATTATACCGTCAATAGACGCTATTCACCTAGTGTTCTTTAACTTGAAATATATTACTAAATTCTGTGCAGACAAATACAAAAAAAAAAAAAACAAAACCCTTTAAACCAAATACATGTTTTTGAATAGCGCTTGCTCAAGACGATGCAAACGCAGAAGATTCTGATGATGTTATCCACCTCCACGAAGGACCGTCTGAGGTACTGGTGGCTTCTCGGGGTGGCATTTCCAAACTAACTCCCCCACCTACTAGACAAATAAATGGCATCGGACAGGGCGGGAGTGGATTCTTGGTGCAGAGAGCTTCTATTTTAAAAATGTCACCAGCACGTCGTGTCTGTCTTTAAGATCAGGCAACTGACTGGGCAGGAGAGACAGTTTTTTTGTATAGTTATATTTTTTTAAAAATAGATTTTATGTTTTAGGGCCATTGAGGAAATGGAGCAGCAAGTATAGAGAGTTTCCATATAATGCCTGTTCCATCACACACACAGCCCCCCCCACCCCAACAACTAACAACGTCCTCCACCAGAGTGAGACATTTATTATAATCTATGGCCCTACACTGACCCATCACTATTACTCAGTGAAAATTCATGCTTGGTGTTTTACATTCTAGGGTGTTTTACATTCTAGACGTGTATCCACCATTATATAGTTGAACATTTGATCCAAAGCAGTTTGCAAAATACATATCTAAAATACCGACGTGCAAAACGATTTTAGAAAAATCTAGAATAAAAATGTAGGCCAGCTGTAGGTATTCTTCTGACAAACTCGGCATTATATGAGCTAATTGTTTCCAATCATATCTTGAATAATTGTTCCTGACTGTTTCCAATCATATCTTGAATCCTTTTCCTACCTTCCAACAATAACAAAAAAAATTTCCATGAGAACCTTTTCAGCCTTTGCAGAGCATACCTGCCATAATGCCTTCCCTTAAAAGCAAATTTTCCTTCTACCGAAGCTGATCTAATACCTTAACACCCTAAAGCAAAATAAAAACCAAGAAGCTCCTTGTAATAAATCCTGTATTCAGCAGGTGGATCTAGCGGGAGGCTTCTGCTATGTGTCAAAACCCACCGCTTGGTAATCTTTCAAATTTACTTCCTGTTGGACTTCAGTAGTAGATGCTGTAGGGTCCCTCCCAGTCCCTTTACCAGGCAGTGCACCCATCCCCAGGTACTGGGAGTTGGCCACTGATGGCTCACAGTTGCCTGCATCTGGGGAACATTGCGCCCAGCCCCTTTGGGTAGGCTAAGCCACACCTGACCCCCAGGCAGCACGCAGCCAATGGCTGGCTGACGTGGAGGTATAAAAGATCAGCTTCTGTGCTTCAGTGAGGGACCACACGCCGGTACGATTTGTGCTCCTGAGGTTCCCCATGGAATCAAGCGGAAGCCAATTCTTCCTCTAACTTTTCCCCACCGTTCACTGCTCGCCTCTCCCTTCTCCTGAGAGCATCCGCCTAATCAATCGCTTGGACAAGAATTCCCCAACACGAGTTCTGCTCTCAGAGAACCCACTTAAGACAACTGAGGTTTCTCTCAGACGCCGAGAACAGTGTATGGTTTGTTCTTTTTCCTTCTTGTCCTTCTCCAAATAGATAACTGTACATTTTTTTTATTGCTAAAATGTTTGTTCAAATTTAAATGACACATGTTATTTAGCGCAAGTTTTCAAAGCACATAGGATGGCACCTAGATAATGCAGGATTAGACTTTACTTAATGTGTCTTGTTGGCAAAACTTCATTCTTTGCTAAGACACCAGCCCTGGTGGGGCATCCGCCGCGATGCTTTTCTATTTCTACCGACAGTTTCTCTATCGAGTCCTGAACCCAAGGCCGAGTCAGGTGAGAAGAAAGGAGGACACGAGGAACGACAGCTCTGTCAGTGACACTGACTGTGAAAACTCCACTTAGCTCAGCGATTCTGGGAATTCGCGGAAAGGACACAGGCTTCGGAACCATGCAGACGGAGTTGGATCTGCTCCTGTCACTAAACCCCTGGGTGGCCTTGGCCAAGGCACTTACTCTTGCTGAAACAACCCGATTGATCTTAGACCGGATAGAAGAGGTATACGGAGCACCGAGCAGTGACCGGCCTCGAGAAGGCACTTGAACGCAAGCATTTTTGTCTGTTCTGTTTGCCGCTCTGTACCTACCACCTTGCTACACCATAAACACTCAAATATTTGTTAAATGAATGAAGTATTTTCTACCAGAAATTTTAAAGTTCGTATTAATTTTTATGAACTAAAAAAACCCAACACCACAATGATTGCGGGATATTATGACTTGTAAGATATACCATAGATTAAATATTTTTAATGATCACATTAAATGTACGCAGTGATTGAAAAACATATCCTGATTTTTAAGAAACATTAAAATGTCAGGGAAAAATAAAGAGCTTTAGAATTGAGAACACGTGCTATATTAACATTGTAAGCCTTTTAATTATTTCCATTTGTAGCAAATATTTTCCCCAATTTGTTCACTTCTTAATTTCATGGTTTGCTTTTGACACCAGAAATATTAAGTTATCATGTAGCTGATTAATCATTTTATGGAGGTTCTTTCTTTCCTTACTTTTGGACTCCGCCTACCCACCCACAGATAAAGTAATTTTGTTTTAGTTTATGGTTTCATTTGGGAATTTAACTTTTCAGTCCTCCTGGAACTTATGCTATAAGGTATGGCTTAAAATTAATTTTCTCAAAATAGTTTATTTCTTCAAAACCAATTTAAATAAAATACCCGTTGTCCATTTATTTAGGATGTTTTCTTATCAGTCATTAGTTGTTACATGTCCTTCAGCCACCTATTGTCTACATCATGTGTCTATCTCGATTTGCTTACCCTGTTTTTCATCATCGTACACTCACCACCTGACATTATATTGTCTATATACTTGTTATTTATGTTATTGTCTCTCTTCCCCATTTGACTGTAAGCTCGGGGACACAGAGACCCTTGTCTGGTTCATGCTACATTTCCAGACCTACAACATCATAGGGGGTCATATGAGGTGACTGACAACTATTTGAGAGGATGAAGTAAAATTTATGCAAGCAGTATAAACATTTACTGTGATAAGCGTTGAAGAAATAAAATATGCTGATGACCTGGGCACTCCTTGGAGGAGCTTATTGAGATAGACAGAAAAGTCCTCCAAGGAGGTGACATTTGAGCTGAGATCTGAAGAACTAGAATTAACCAGCGGTTTGACAGCTAGAGAGGAAGGCACAGGCCTGCAGGAGGGCTTAGTGTTTTAAAGGAACAGAAGGGAGGCCATTATGAGCAGAGGGGAGGAAAAAGTGAGTTTAAAAGTCGGCAACAATGTCTACGGCCATGCTACCCAGAACAAGCCCGATCCCGTCTGATCTCGGAAGCTGAGCAGGGTCAGGCCTGGTTAGTACTTGGATGGGAGACCACCTAGGAAGACCAGGTGCTGTGT
>NW_024351073.1:17527540-17603551 GCF_902729225.1 Pteropus medius | reverse complement strand
AAGAAGTCGGCAACGCTGAGGTCCTTCCAGGTTCTGATGAAGAATGTGTGTCTTGTTCTAAGAGCAGGGGAAGCCGTTAAAGCATCTGAGCGGAGGTGGGACAGAGGCTGGCGCTGGCCGTGGGGGTGAAAGTGGACCGCAGGGGGAAGGCAGGGGCAGGAAGTCGAGTGTTTTACGGCATCCAGGTAAGGAAAGGCAATGGTTTGGAGTGGGCTGGGAGAGTGGAGATGGAGAGGAGCAGATTGCTTTGACAGCTCTTTGGAGATAAAAAGACTGGATCTGGTGGCGGTCTTTAAGGCGGGCATGAAGACACGGGAGAAGCCAAAGGTGACTGCTGAGTTTCCTGGCTTGAGTCACTGGCCAAATAGCAGGGCTACTGACTGAGATGAGGGGGTGCGGGGAGGAGCGGTTTGGGAGGAAACAGCAAGAGCTCCGTTTGGGGGCTCCCTGTTAGGCTGGAGATGACCACTGAATTTCAAATAGAGAGGAGAAGTCGGGTAATTGGCTCCATGAGTCTGGAGTCCAGGGAGACATCTGGGCCATGAACATAGAGTTGGAAGTTGTCAGCATACAGACAGCACTGAAAGGCAGGAGACGAAACGAGATTGTCTAGACAGAATACAGATAGAAGGGAGTCTGTAGCACTTTAGGAATAAATTTAAACACAGTAAGGACGTGGCGAGCTGTCCACGTTCCATCAGTGTTATAACTGGGCTGCGCTTCAGCATTAATGAGCGAGCTAGTCCTGTCTGACACGTCGCTCCCAAACAAGGCTGCACCTCTGGCCAAGACCACGAAGAGTGGCTGCTGCAGGTGGTCAAGAGGAATAGCAATGGTTTTGAAATTCAGCTAAAGAAGCGTCTGAGATGTCTTCAGAATGAATTAGGCCTTGAGTCTCCTCTCAGAATTCTGTCCCCAGGTTGTCATAAGCACAGAGTTCACCCACTGTTTAAAGGCAAGTTTCTATGCATTCACGAGCTTGCCAAAGTAAAGCCGCGTTAGATAAGGGCCAGACCTAACAGTACAACCACCATCGTAGGTAGAAGCTGCCCATCAATCACAGCCTGGTCTGGTCCCAGATGGCACCTCACACTCAGATCAGTTCTCTACACTGTGGACACTCAACAATGTGGAATGTCTGACTTAAAAACATCCCTGGGACCGGAAGGCGTTTAGTGGGTTCTACGTGCCTCAGTTATCACCCAGTGTCTGCCGAGTTCATGGTGTTCTTTGTATGAGTTTCTCCCCCACCTCGAGACAGTTAGCAAAACTACAGGATATTAAAAAATAAAAAAAGACAACCTCCGGAGAAATGGCTAACAAATCCCACATGTGATCTCCCTGGTATAACCAGTTTTAGATCGTTAAACCCTAAAAGAGACCCTGATATTTTAAACTTTGGCTCCGGAGACCAGAAACATCCGCATACTGCAGACTGACACTCTTCAGACCAAGAGTCACCAACTCACCCCAGTCCTGCCAATCATTTCATGCCGGTGTCAACTGCAAGCATTCCTCGCTAGCTGGGAGGGCTGTTGTGCGCCCTGGGGAACGGGTCTAGGAGGTGACACCCCCTCCCTGAGAGCATGTCTGGTGCTCGGCTTATCCTGTTCGGGGGGACTGTGAGGCCACTCCGTTTCTTCCCCTCTATTTATTCCAATAGTCACCACGCTCGTCACTCTCAACTCCTATACCTTCTCTCTCTTGCTTCTCCTGTCTGTCCTTCTTTACTATTCTAGCCTATATTTTACGATCATTCCTTTAACTGCACCTCTGTCAATACCTCAACTTATTGTCTGCAAATCTCTGACCGTAGAGTCATCCAATTATTTACCTATTCCACTCTTATCTATATTTATGGACTTGGGCTTTGAGAGTGGCTGGAATCAAACGTACGACAGACTGTGGCCACTACACACTCGTCTTTATTCTCGCGTGGGCCGCTAACTGCTTCCATCTTCCTTATTCTCTCCTCTCAAAACTCCTTCTTACTCAACAGATCACTTCGCCTCTTGCTTCATCTGGAATATGGAGTCCATCAGGTAGAAAGCGTCTTGTTGCTTCTCTTCCTAAAACCAACCTCAACAAAACACACCTGCCCCCAACACTTCCTCATCTTCCCTTTCCTGCTCCAGTGGAAAGGCCAGTCTAGGACTCTCGACCTCGGTCTCTGCATTTATGTCCCCTCTGACCTTGTTCGGAGTCAGCACCTTCCTCTCTTGCTCATCTGATTTTTGTTACTTGACTGGCTCTTTCCCATCAACATTTACACACGCGTAAGTCTCTTCCACCTTAAAAATACACCTGCTCTCGGCTCCTCTCTTCTCTAGTACCACCCTCTTTCTCACCTTCCTTTCATAGATCTACCTGTTCTCATTATTGGCACTTTTGTTCTTCCCATTTACTCCTCGGCCTGTGAGGACAGCAGCAGGATCCTGGATCCCCTGAACTATAGCCAGAACACGGTCTGGCCACGTTACAGGTGGTCGGCAAACGATGATCCGTCGAAGGCGCCCAGTGGGTTCTGGCATCTGCCCTTCTCTCCCCGACACCTGCTCTTGTGTACACCCGGCGGGTGCTCTTCCGCCCTCATCTGTCCGGCCCCCCAGCAGGTCTGACCCTGCTGGCCATTGCCTCTTCGCGACACCTTTTCCCCCGGGCTATAACGACATTGGGGCGTCTAGGTTTTCCTCCCATCTCTTTGGTGTCAGCTCTTTCTCCGTGATGCTTTCTCTTTACCTCTCAGATGCCGGTGTCCCCCGGGGTCTGCCTGGGATCCTTTCTTCTTCGCGCTCTCCGCTCTCGCTCAGGGATCCCACCCCCTCCCACAACTCCAACTCCCTCCTGTCCGCTCAGCGTTCTCAGATCCATCTCTTCAACCTCCTCAGACTTTTCTTGAGCTTCAAACCCACTCTTCTCCATTCGAATGTTCCGAAACCGAGTTTCACCGCCTCCGAGGCTCCTTGGGTTCCTGGAGACCTGAATTTCCTCTTGAGTTCTGTTTGAATAAACGTACCCAGGGTTCCCACTCAGACACCTGAGGATGGCCCTGGACGCCTTTTACTGCTCACGCCCACAGATTTCTTGATCCCATCCATACTCCTCCCCTGGTCACTCCTGAATCTGTCCAGTTCTCTCCGGCCTCGCCACCATGCTTTGGGTCAGGTCGCTAACTGTACTCCTGTTCCCAAGCCCTCCTGTAGGCCTCCACACTGTGGTCTGGCCACGAAAACCCACATTTCTAAATGTGCATTCAAGCCACGTCAGGGCTGTGCCTGTTCACGACCGCGGGCTCCACAAATGTTGCTCTGAGCGTCCACGACACTGTCTGGTATGCGGTTAGTTGGCATCCGATAAATATTCATGCAATGAGTGAACGATTACGAAGGCCCTCGTGATCCGACCTTGCTGTCTCTCTGGTTCAACTCCACACTTCCCCTTGCACTATGTGTTCTATGAGGCTTAAACGATTCACAGTTTTCTGGTTAGACCATGCTCTTCCTCGTCTAAAGGGCTTTGCTTCAGCTCGTTTCTCGTAGAACCATTCTACCTGGTCGCTCATAAACAAAATCCTGCAACTGCAGATTGGGTTTTCAGGGTAAATACACCTATGTTGGGTGGGATCTATGTATTTAAAATGTGAAAAATGGTGACAGTAGCACTGTACACATCCTTGGAGTTCTGATATTTTCTCAAGAGATAAACAGGGACTTCCACTGCTATTTCTACTATGCCACAGGGCACGCAATAGGTATCAGATAAAGGTTGGGTGCTTAACTATAGACACACCAGGCATAAATAGAATGCAACGCTGGGTCACATAATTAACCTCTTAGGTGTAAAGCTTAAGCAAAGACTTTTTCCGACTCTATTTTTCATGTCCTTTGGATGTTACTTGGGATACAGGACACACCGTTCCTCTATGGATCAAGTCCTGTCACAGAAGTTAGCTGCTGTCAGATGAAAATAAGTTTATATTCAAAGGATAAGAGAACCTTCTCTGCCCAGACCTGAAGAAGCTGAGAGAATCCTGCTGAGAGCTAAGCGTGCCCCTGACAGACAACCATGGTGGTGAGCTCCAAACTCCAAAAGATGCGGACTTGGGAGAGCAACAAGGCATCGAGAGAGATGGCCACACAATTCGGGAAGTGCCAAGGGCTGTCGGACCCTGATCTTGTATGAAATTTCTTGTATATGCTCTAATTGTGAAAAAAAAAAATGATCATGTTGCTTATAGAGAAAAGGCTTTTCAAATTCTTCCATAAAAAGGTGTTGACTTGGAAACTGGTATTATTCCTTCAAATAGCGAGAGATTATTATATGAAATGCTGAAAGTCCCATTTAAAAAACAAAACAAAACAAAACTTTTTGTCAGATGAATCCTTCCTTCACTTGCCTCATCCTGGATTGGAAAAACCGAGGGGACACAAGGCTGGGTAATAGTTCTGTCCTGTTAGACTGTCACCTAATCTCTCTGATGAAAGACTACTCCCCTCTACAGCTGCAGCAGTCCTGCTAAACCATTTATGATATAAAGCAATCTCGCCACTGTCCCAGATGAAATATAGCTTAAAAATCTTTCTAAAACCTAAGATCCGCAGAAAATTTACATTTGTGGAAGTGGGAAAATTCAGAAGTACACGTGTAGGCAAAGCAACCTGTGGGAACAGCTTCTTCCAAAGACCGAGATAATCAGTATCTTCGGATTTCAATCTTCTTGAGGAGCCTGGGTTCCTGTAATATTCCACTGTTATTGTTCTGTTTGTCTCTATTTTAAAAAGTAGTGTGGATTAAATTAGATCATTTGTCTCCCCGGTAGTTTTCCAGCCATGCTTTATTTTCCCAAGGATCTATACTGCTCTAAATGAGACACCCTCACTCTGTTTAGCTAGAGCTCTAGCCAAGAACTTGACACCCACACATGAGGTTGTGGTTTCAAGGGAGTAGCAGTAAAATGAAGCCTGGTCTTCTCAGTAGTCAAAGTTACTGCTCTGGGTAGTGGTGTCCATATTTAGTGCTTCCTGAAAACCTGGAGACAACACAGGGCGAGTCTAAAATATGATACCGTTTTTTTCCCATCGCTTCCCCTACCTCGAGGGGAGTTTCTATAAAGAAGAGACAAACTACCAAAACGGCATGAAGTTTGGCCAACTCAGTTTTCTCCTGTCGGTTTGTTTCTTCAATATTTCAGGGGAGATAAAAAGCATTTTACTTTTGACCTCGTATCTGGAAATATGCTAGTTCATTAAATATATTGCAGTGCCATAGGGCCATCCTCAAATCCTCTTCATCTTTCATTTAAAGATGAAGCTTAGTCACCTAAATTTAACTTCAATTCAAGATGGTGGGAGGCTTGACAAGAAAGAAATATTACAATGGAAACTCCAGTGTACTTTAAAAGACCAAAACTTCTGTGCCATTTAAGAATCTTTACTTATTCACCTCACCTTGATCTCACGTCTTTACTAGTACAGAAATTCCAATATTTCCTACTAATTTTTTACACTTATAAAATTACATGGTCCTCAAATGATGATATTTCTTGATTAATATCTCAAGATTACATCTATCTATTTCAGACTTGTTTAAAATGCTTTTACAGAAACAACAACAACACAACAATTCCATAAAAAATAGTCTAGAAGAGACCACCACTGAGATTCAGGGAGTTTGAGATTTTTTCTTTTCTTTTTCTTTCTTTTACTAACTTTCTATAACTTCCTCTCTGTGTGCTTCCACACTCTCTCCATGCTTAGGAATAGATTTTTTTTTCTTGATTATCCCAGCACCTTAAATTCGGCCATGGATCTCTGAGCAGCTCAGAAGCGCCATTTCTTTTTTTCTGACTGAAATGCAATATTCAGAAGTGTCATTTATTTCTCTCTATGGACATTTATAAATGGAGAGGTTCCGAAGCCAAGAGGATGCCCGTGTAGTGTCAGCACCAGATCTTACCAGCTGAAATTGAAATTGAAATTGAAATTATTTTAAAGCAACACGTAGGAAAACATTAATATAAATGGATGTGAAAATAACTAATACAACTCCTTGCTGTACGTTTATTATTTAAAAAGTATAATGTCGAGGAAAGAAAAAAATCTATTTTCTCTTTGTTTCTGATGGTACGGTCTGTGTCTTATTAGATTACTAAACTAACTGGACCAATATTAGACAAAACTATAAAATTTGGAGGAATAAATTCAACTAGTATAGTTCCTAAATGAAGAAAACCACAGAATTTTCTTGAAGTTTGTAAAGTAAGACCTAAATAAATGGAGAGGCAAGCTATGTTTCATGACGACAAGACATAATGTTGTAAATACATCCAAGATCATTCTGAATTCATCCGTGAGCTTAATGGGGTTTTGATCAAAAACGACAGTGACTTGAGTTTTCATTTGGACCGGGGTAAAATGATTTTCAATTTTATATGGAGATAACCAAGAAAATGTGATGAACGGCCTAGCGAGGGGGGCTTCCATTACCAGGTATTAAAAGTTACTAAGAGGAGACTTGCAGAAGAAGAAATGCTAAAGGAGAAATGAGATCAAGACTGTCATCAGATTTTTAAAATGAAAACAATTGATAAAATCCAGTGGTGATGAAGATACGGCGTAACGGGAAATTTCATACTGCATTGGCTGGAGCGTAAACTGCTTATAATCTTGCAGCAAAGAAATCTGTCAAGACGTATTAAAAGTGTACCAGCTCCCTGATCCAGTAATCCTTCTTTAGAAATACGTCCAAACAAAATAACATACTAGTACACAATGGCACACATACGAAGGTGTTCATTAAAGCGTTCTTTGTAACGGCAGACAGCTGACAACACTCCATCTGTCCATCAGTATGGGAAAGGCTCAATGATGACGGAACATCCACACAGGCCAATGCCACCCAGCTGTCACAAAGCATGAGGCGGAACTCAGTGTATTAAGCTAGAAAGAGGCCTGTGAACAGTGTTTAAAGTTAAGGTGCACCTTAAGCTATTCAGGATGTTCTCGCTCCATTAAAAAAATTAAAAAGGCCCTCAAAAATGTGTAAATACATTTGTATGAGCAGGAAGTTGGAGAGTGACACACCAAACTGTTAATTCTGATTACTTTAGGAGAGGTGGGATTATGGCGGGGGCAGGAAGGGGGAAATCATTAACTTTACACACATATCTTTTGTTGTCTTACTTATGACAGAGCACGTCACTTACATTGTTTAAATTTTTTAAAAAAACATCAATGTCAATGCACACAAAATAAATGAAATGCCTAATTTTAGGGGTAGGAAATCAGACAACCACCCCATAAAGCAAAGTTTGCTTCATGTTATTGGCATGCTTTTTACGATCACCTGTGATGAGAACTCTTAAGAGAATTCTCTCTGTTCAGCTCACTTTAAATACGCCTTGATTTCCAACGGTTTTGAAAACAAGGCTAAATACTAGAAGCGATGTGCTGGCCAAAAGGCAGTTGCAAAATCTTGACCTTTGGGTATGAGAAAAGAGGAATCTTCTCTGTTTTAACTCTTCCCCCTGCTGCTGCTTGTTTAAGGCCACATATTTCCACCTTTTTTGACTTAGCACACTTAAGTCATGATTTGTTTACAAATAGGTAAACCAACAATTCTAACACAGTCTGACCAGAGCATAAAGGCATTTAACCCAGTCTGCAGGGTCAGAGAAGGCTTCTCGGAGTCTTCTGAACTCAACATGCTTCCCTTAGATTTCCTTGCTGTGCTCTTCCTTAACCCCAGGTGAAACACCAACGTCTTCCTTGTACCTTCCACCCATCCTCTGAGATCAAGGTCAAGTCTTTCCTCCCCCAGGAACCGTGCCCTAACCAGTCTCAGACATGGGATCGCTCCTGTCACAGGTCATCACCGTCATCATTTATCTGGCACCATACTTTTTGCTGGCCAGTGAACACGACATCGTGGTCAACCATCAATGGTCACCAGGTCATGCCTATTAGTCAGTAAAGTGCATGGTGCCAGGCAACCATGCCACACTCACTAAGTATATTTGCATCTTTCCTTACATCCCTCACACACCTTAGAATTAGGGGCTCGCGTGAACAGTTCCTCACTGTTAACTGTTGTAAGGATTAGGGCAGTTTTCTATGACAGGGAGGGAACAGACTGGAGGAGCTGAAGTTGGAAAAAGTGGTGGTGGGGGGTGGGGGAAGACAGTGAAAAGCTGGGCAAGATCCATATGGAAAAACCATCACAGAAACAGGTGCTAAGATAACAACACGGCAGTGCAGCTACGCACGTCGTACGGGCTGGATGGTCATTCTCAGCGCTCAAACTGAGTCGAAAAGGGAACTTTAGAACCAAGCTATGTGGAATGCGCCCTAAATGGTTGTGCACAAAGAAAACTAATGTAGCTTACTTAGACTCTTTGGCTATAACTACATCTAAACTCATTTGGCATGTATAAAAGCATTCATATAAGCATTTAAGAATCATTCCAATCTCAGTGTGAGAATTGTTTTACCAAGTCTCAACTTGAGCTTCCTTATAGGTTAAGTGCATTTTTTAGAAAGCAAATTTAATAGTCCTGCAACGCATTTAGGTCCGTTCGATTACCCTAAACTTATGTTGAACTTCCGGAGTGGTAGTGATAAAAAAAAAAAAGCGAAGAGCTTTTTCTAGAAATTCTTTGGCGTTCAGTGTTTTGGCTTGGTTAACTCTCCTTAACACTAAGGAATAAACCGAACTAAACATTTCTTCCTATTTTATTGAGAGTAAAAGGCAATCTCCCACAGTTCTTTGTTATGTTTCTAAATGGCAAAGTGTACGATTAAAAAATTGCAATGATAATTCTGGACTTGAGCAGTAAATATAGTTTCTCACTGTGTAAAACCGGGACAGTATACTTTAATCTGTTTTAAAGGGAGCTTTATGATGCCTTTGAATTGCTCACTGTAGAATATGATGTTTCCTCACAAGTTAATATGCATTAAGATTTTCCCCTTGATCTTTCTAAAAGACCATTTCTACAGAACAAAAGATATTTCTCTATAATTACTCACGTCTATGTAAAGATGAAAGCATACTAAATAGAAAAAAATATGACATGAACTATTATGTCACCTGATTTCTAATCCTCTCAAATGCATATGAATTTAAGACTCGTCCCATTATGACTGTAGTACGTGTTTTCTTGGCTGATGCAAAAACTGGAGAATTCAAAGAGGAAAACACCAATCGGGGAAAAACAGGAAGTCCCAACTTTGAAAAACACTCAATCCACCTTCTATGCAAACCACAAAAAGATTAGACAAACTAAGTATTTGTTGACATTGGCTGTAAATTTTGAAAAGGAATAGAGCCTTAAAATATATCTGGAATGAGATTCAAATCACCTCTTTATGGGTTCTTTTCTCTTTCCTTTTGTAAGATAAATTTTAGAGGAACTTCTAAGTAGAAATCTAAAATTATTTTCACATTCATCCAAGTACGGATCAGCAGAGTTGTACGAAGCCCTGACAGTTGCCGAGAACTCTCATGAGTATGGACGGGGGTCTCTGTTGGGCATTTGCTCACAAGTTATCATATTTCATTTAATTCTCCTGAAGACCCCACAAGGTAGGGAGTCTTAGCTCTTGTAGAAGATGGGGAGACAGGCTCATAGGGAAAAATAGTCTCCCCAAGGTCATAGAGCTGTTAGCGGCAAAACTGGGGCTTTGGCTTCTAAATCTGGCAGAGTGCCCCGCCAAGCATGTGGCCCATCAGTTGAGGTCTGAGTTTCCCCGTGAATTAGCTGTGTGATCTTGAGCACATGACTTTACCTCTCTGAGATTCAGGAGGCTTAGTAGAATAGGAATGTTCGCCCAAATCTGTCTCTGAAGGCCAGATTTTAGGATTAACTGAGATTGTGTGCATGAAAGTGCTTAGTACCCAAGGAGGCACGTCACCGACCCTCTCTTCCTCCCCCAGAGGACACTGGAGAGACAATGTTCAGATGAGTGAGTCCCTGACCTAGACCAGAGGCCTGACACATCAGGGACGTCCAAGCCCCCGTGGGGACACGGGATGCAGTTTTGATTCACGGCAGACTAAAAATTAGTTCGTCCTGAAGACGTGGGCACGTCTAAAAATCTTCTAGGACTTACTTGCTTTTTAGAATACTGCAGCCTGTAGAGCGGTTCAAGGCAAAAATGACTTCCTTGATAGACTGGGTCACACCCAAACCCCGGGTGGATGGATGAGCTCAACTTTCCAGAAGCGACCATGTTGACCCAAACTGCCTAGCTCACATGACTCTCCGGTCAGTAGGGAGAAGGGCAGCAAGAAGATAACTGGTAGCTGCTTTGAGACTTCCATTTAAAAAAAAAAAACACAAAGATACAGATTCAATGGAGTAGTTCCCAAAGCACCTCCGGACCACACCCCTGTGCCACCCGGCCCGGCCCCTCCAGTTTTAATAACCCCTGTCTGCCTCTCATGTTCTCTTTATAAACCTGGTTCCCTTGCTTAAAAAATTCAGCCACGCAAGTCAGAAGCCGTAGTAGCTGAGCGAAATCAAGCAAACCTCTCGCTACTCAATATTTGTCCTTATTCATCTGACAGCTCCAGGAGGAATCGTGTAGTGTGCAGTGAAGCGCTGGTTCTACACGTTTAAAAGCAACTTTCAGCAATATCTCGTTAAGTCAAAATCTACCCAGGCCTCTGGCATCACGGAGGAGACGCTGCTCAAAGGGAAGCTGGTGGTGGTGGTGGTGATGGTGGGGGTGGGCGGTGAAGGGTCAGGTGAGGTCACATGATCCCAGGAGTTGAGGTTGGATGTGACAGGCAATAGGAAAGACCTCACGCTTGTGAGTGTAGAGTTTATGAAGACTGATCCGACATGTAATGGGCTAAAATGGCAAGAAAATAGAGTCGGAAAACCACCTGTTGTCACAGGACCCCAGAGAAGAAGAGGTGACCAGTCCAGGACCCATGGTGTTGGTGGTGGGAAACAAAGATGGGCGCCAACATTAATTCTGATGCAAGAAATAAGGTCTGCTTCTCACCTGCCCTAAGCATCTCACTCCTGTGCCAGCCTCCCTGAGGGCGGGGCCTGTATCTAGGCTGTCGATCAACATAGGTGAAATGAAAGAATGATTTCTGTGTATCTAGCTGAGGAGCAGCAGGGGTGTCTCTACCTGAAACTGGGTACTGGTGAACAGAAGCTGAAAACACTACCTCGGACTGTCTATTCTCCAAGTCATCTACAATAAAAGTAAAACGATACTATGTTACGATGGCGTCTATAATAAAAGAGTTGGCTATCTCGCCTGAGTTTAAAGAGGGATATAATCCATAGGGAAGGAAGTTTGGCCAGAGCCCAGCTGCCTCAGGCTCTACCAGCCTTGACTCTGACTCCTAAGGATGCTGGACAGAAAAAATGTCAATAGAGATATTGTGAGTTGCTGTAGACTAATGAGGACCTACTTCTGTTACTCGGTCAGCCACACACTGATTCCACACCCTGTGCAGCGACAGCTCCCAGGATCCCGTTTATCCCTGGACCATACATGCTCCAGACCTAACCTCTAAGTGCCCCTCACCTCTGGTGGCTTTGCCTAGTAACTCAAGGAACTTCTCCCAACCCCCGAGGGGTTGTAGGCTGGTAAGGACTGCAGGGGATCAGGGCAGTAAGACCACTCGACATCCAGCAGCCCCATTTTCCGAGAGGTACAGCAGGCTAAGTGGTCTGAGATGCACAAGGCATGAAGAGGCAGAATAAACGGGCAAAGGGCCAGGAGGCCAGAACCAGGAGATTTACAAGACCGGGGGACAAAGAGTAAGACAGAGGGACAGACGATGACAAGAAGGGGCCCTGATGCTGTTCTCGCCTTCACTTGAGATGCCCAATCCCAAGCGAGTTTGCCCTGGAAGTCTGCAGGTGACGGCTAGTGGCCCAGCGAGCTGGGCGGCCTCGGGAAGGCAGCAAACGGGGCCCTGGCAGGAGCAGCTTCCTGACTGGTGTGCTCTCTCGTGGGGCAGTAAGTCCTCTCCCTGTTCATCTGCTATCATTGCTTTTCTTTGTTGCTGACTGTTGAACAACGAATGGGGTGACCGCCCACTGGGGGAAAAATGTCTTTCTCTAAGTGCGAGAAGTCACACTAACCAATGATGCATTCGAGTCTGCAAAGCAAATGTGTTTGCTTATCTGATGGCAAACTCCTGTTGGGATAAACAGAAATATCACCAGGATCTGTTTACGCTGGTGGGAACCAGATCCCGTGGGATGGAGACAGAGTCAGGGCAGCTGCAAAGCACTATTCTTGCAAGCGAGAGATGACGTGGCGTGTGGACTCAGGGAAGTCCTGAGAGTTTCAGGCAGGAAAGCATCGTCGGGAAGCGTGCTGGGCACACCAGCCTGTCCTGGGGCAGTAGGACCTATTTTCAAAAGACACTCATTTTAGCCACAGTGGATGGAGACCTGGAAAAAGCTGAACTACTAAAGCTGGAAGCATAATCTGCAGTCTCCTGTGCGTCCAGCCCTGACTATGAATCCACGGCGTGACTGACGTCCAGACACGCAGAAAGAAGGATGTAAGAAGGAATTGGGGCTGTAGAGAGAAGCTCTCGTCTCGAAGAGAGGATGGTGCAGCACCAGGCCATTCACAGGGCTCTGGGGGGAATGTTCCAATTAATGTCTTTCTTCCTCCTCTCCTCTTCCTTAACCTCATTACTTAATAGTTCCCCTTCCACAGAAAATCCTTTTGCTTACTGTTACAGCAGTTAAGGATACGTTTTTCTCAGGTATACGAACCGCTGTCCTTTATACGTGTGTTGTGGTTAAAAGCTGACCCCATCCACAGGCAGATCACTTCTTAATGTAATGGTTTAATTATTTTCCCCATGGAGGTGTGAAACGTAATACGCAAATAATAGAGCTTGCTGCAAATCATATAATAAGCTTGCTTTTTAACAGACAGAGCCTTTAGATTTGCACCCAAGTCTGGAACTGCCAGTCTTGGAAATGGGTTATGGGTGCCTTTAACACTGCATTGTCCTAGGACTTCGAAGAAATAGGTGTTGCGTTTGCTTCAGCACGAGGTGAGAAACAGAATTCCTTTTGTGCTTTGAGAGATATGCTCTTGTGTTTTCCCCCACTGGGCTGTATCGTTTCTGGGGCAGCAGACAGAAACAATGTGTGCTCTGTGCTACTTGGCTGAGTGATGTGAAAACGCCTGGACCCAGGTCTGGTCCAAAGCTTCTCCACTGCACCCCACTCATCACACACGGCTGCAAGCAGCTGCTCTTTTCTGCGGCTGGATTTTTCACGTTTGCGCATAGAAACATTTACCATTTTCTCTGTGGCCCATTAATGGCAACACGAAATTTGGTCACTGATTTGGAGCCCCTACTACCAAACACCAAAATGCATCAGCAACAGGAGGGTGAAAAAAACCGACCTTCAATGACAGTAAAATCCAATCTCTGATCTGCTAAACACAGCATTTTCTGCTTTCGGAAAAGCCCAAACAACCCACATGCAGCTTCTCTCCTAAACCAGAAGAATCCCCATAATAATACTTTGTGGTTCTTAAACTCGCTTTAAGTGAAAATAAGTCCAAAATCATGTGAAATTGATTAATGAGATACGAAAAAACCCCAGAAGGAAAGTGCTGGGTTTTTTAAAGCAAACCCTCACCCTTTTCAAATGAGAGCTGTACAAGAGATGATGCGAAAGCAGCTTGTAGCATGAAATACATGAAAGCCATTATCCTGAGAGGACCCCCAAGGCTGCGGGGCTGGGGAATGCTTCCTTCTGCAACATCATGCCTGTTAGTCTTCTATTTCTTGGAGACTTTTATAGGTAAAATTATACTGGGCACATTTTCAGTGTCAGAGTGGATCTCAGATGAAAAACTTTCTGATGTGATACTTTTTTTACAGAGAAACTTGTACCGTGCCCTGAGTGTAATTCGATGTACATGTCTTAGACAATTTAACAGAATCACTAGACCAAAAGGGTGTTTTCTTTTTTTCTTTTTCTTTTTTTTTTTACCCAGGTTGTTTCATTAACCTCCTATCTTTATATAGGATCCTTATCAGATGCCTTCTTTAAGTCCTTAAATTCTTTCTGGCCCTCTGAAAGCAAATTCCACTGCTTCCCCTTTCTTCTTAATACCCAACCTAGTGATCAAAAAACACTCCCTCTGAAATGCCCTAGGATTGGAAATTGATGAGCTCACATAGTGCTTCTGAAAGTATGTCACAGCAACAACTCTCTTCCAGATATTAATGGGTGCTACACATTTCACAAAAGCCCTAGGCGTGCAAATAACTTTAGGATACAAAGTTAAACTCTTTTTCAAAAGACACAACTTCTCCATGGCTTTCTATGCAATGCGTGTTATAGACCACTGAGGGGGCAAAGATATGAGGGAGTTTCCCACCTATTTTGGTCTACAGAACCCTGTCTTGGACGTGCACCTCACTCTGTTGATTTTTCTAAATAAGATCTACTTTTGCAAAGTATGCACGCACAGCCGAAGAAATGAATACAGAGTATAGTATATTTTTTGAACAGAAAAATAAAGACTCATTATCAGTGCTCACTAATCATTCGAACAAGGTGATGCCGGGAAGAGTAGAAGCATCGGCCTATTGGGATCTAGTTTCTTCTCTGGCACAGCGGGCTTTGGCATTTCAGAGAGGTCACTGGGTCACTTCGTATGACCTGGATGGCCTCTGAGGTCCTTTCATGTATGAGTCTCATGATATTTGTGTGATAGCCTGGTGCAGCTGGAGATGATCAAGGTCTGACTCTTCTGAAAGCTAGTTCAGCCTTTCTTGTTGTGGGTATTTATTGTGAGATATCTAGTTTGCACAGAGTCTACAGGCACATCGCTTCTCTGTACTAGGTAGCAGCTCACATTAACAAGTCGACATGTGATCAAGGCTGGATGTGTAACAATTTCGTAGATGGTTCCAACCAACCGCGAAAACATTCCTCGACTTTTCCCACGTGAAGTTAGGACGAGGCCGTCACTGGGCAGCATGTGCCGCTCGCTCTTTATCCAGGTAAAGCTGGGCTCCCCACTTGACCAGGGGTCACTCAGTGGGTGCTTTCGACAGCCTTCCAGCTCCAACACTCTGTGCGGCTAAGGATTCTGATTGGCACTGAGCTAGGAGTTTTGAGAAAACACATGTAAAATGAATAAGTAATTTCTGAGCTGTTTGCAGTCTAGGATAAGGTGAACTTAGAAAATGTATACAAGTGGACCTACAGACACACAACTTGGGTGCATCTTTGTAACCGTGATTTCCAAAGCTTCCACGCTTCTGCCATTTTGAAAACGCTATTGATACGAGCTGCTTAATTCGATGCTTGTTGAATAAAACCATTAATCAGTTAAAGAGAATTATCCCCCTCTGCAGCACTATCCCTTCCTCTCCCCACCCCCAAAAAAAAACCCCAACAAAATTCCAAACATCTTATGATAAATTATATTCGGGTGGGGAAAAACAGTCTATACATGCCAACTGCTCGTACGGGGTTCAAACAACGGACCTCAATGCTTTAAATGGACCACTCATCACAATTTTAATAATTACCATTTAATAAATACCTTGGAACCCACCAGAACGCCCCCCCGTGGCCATGTCTGATGAGCGTTTGCCATTTCAGCGTCATGTGTGCCGTGAACCGAACCCCCTTGCTCAAGAGGTCCGGGCAGTGCTCGCTGTGGCTGCCGCAGGAGGTCCCGGGTCCCCCTCCCGTACGAGGGCACAGAGATGGCTCCAGACCATCAGGGACGGGCTGGGTCTGTGCCCGTGTGTGGTATTCTTGGAGTCCCTTCTAATGGGAAGGGGCCGAGGCAGCGATTCTAGCCACCGTGCTATCTTTGGTCATCGTCAGTGTTAACCGTCCCCCCCGCAACCTCTTGTAAGTATAAAAAGGAAACGCAGGAAAGACAGTGAACCCCTGAACTGACACCTGAGAAACTAACAAAGGAGAAATGAATGCGGTGTGGGCTGCACGTACCTCTCCGCCGCAGAATGCCTCACTTTGGAAGCCCGTGCTATCTTAGATGGGCAGTTCTGAACAGCACTGTCATCAAGAATCCAGAAGACACAGTTCTAGTTTTCTTTTCTTTTTTTAACAAAATCTCTTATTCTTTTTAGTCCATGTGATGAAATGTTTCCTGTGCCTCTTTCTTACTATCTCGGCATTAAACCGCTACCACCGAGTCATGGCCACTGAGTTGTCCCACAGGGTTTCCCATGATGTCCCTTCCACGCCACCGAGTGGCACACTGAGTCCCTGGCATCGAGGATTCCACGGTTTCTTGAACACGGCTTCCTTGGGTGCCAATTCTTAACCTGAACCAGTTGCGAGAAAGGCAAGCCTATGAGAGTATTTTTAATGTTTGTATGTGTGTCTTCTCATGTATCTGTATTAGGCCCCTGTTTTAGACTGTAAATCTCTAAAAAGCAGGCACGGTGTCCCCCTAGAGTACGTTTACAGCAAAGTGGCAGAGGTAAGCGGAATGTTTACACGCTTCGATGAGATGTGTTTAACCTCGTCCCTCGCAACAGAAGCTCTGATTCTCCCTTCACCCCCCAGTCTTCTATTTCTCCTTGAAAGAAACTGTCCGTGGGATGAAATGATGTCTTTCGAGAGAGATGACATGCAGAGTGAGTACGATCTGCACTATCCAATTCTCATCCCTCTGAGTTTTTCGGACTTTGCAGGCTGAGGCCAGGGACCACTTGGATGAAAAACTTCTAAAGAAAACTCTGGACCCACGGAAGTCGGGTGGGTGACTCCACAGGAGGCTCCTTCCTGAGTCAGCCACTTTCAATGTCACTCTAGAGTGGACACTGAGCTCCTGAAGCCAAAACAGAACTGAGATCTGAAACTTAGCTTTTCCTCACAAAGGAGCCCAAACAGGAAGTCAGTTTTTGGATGCCAGCTGAATTGCAGCCACAGACATGGGCTCTGTTCTCATTCTCTGGTGGCACTGCGGCCTCTTACTCCACAGCCAGGGGCTGTGTACCACCAACAGCTTTTGAACCCCGTCCAACGGAGGCTAGGCGCGAGATGCAATTCGGAATTTCGTGGGCGAGGAGAATAACCATTATAAAAGCAAGTAAATTATTAACTTTTAAAATGTAAAGTAGAAAAAAAACCAACGATCATGTTTGCACTTGTTGCACTGATAAGCCAGTTCAGGATTAATTTTCATCGATTTTGAGTTTCAAGTACTCAAGTGACAAGACTAGTGACATTAACCATGAATGCAGTGCCTGCCGATTTATTCCAGCATTTTCAGGTTCTAGGACTCTCTGGTGACACTAAAGAACTAAAGAGACAACTACATGTTTAACTTCTACTTTCTGTGTCCTCAGAGGCCACTCACTACTCATCCAACCTGACTTATTCCATGACAAATATTTTGTTTCTAAATTATGAAATCTGCAAAAAGAAAAAAAGATTTAGCAGGAGATCAAACCTAGTGAATCATTGTCAAGGTTATTATTATTATTTTTTTACCTCTCCTACATCTAGACTCCTGGATGGTAATGATGCATTCATAAAATTCCAGATTCAATGCTATCATTTCCGTGACAAGAAAATGTCATTTTACAGAGAACGATGATTTCAACAGGACACTGTGGGGTGAAGAGGGTAGATGGGAAATAAATGGGCTATTAAAAGCAAAAGATAAATCATGTTCCTGCAAGTTCCTCTTGATCCATCTGGTCCAGCCCACACAGCCTCCTAAATAAGGGCCCTTGTCAGTCTCTTAAATAAGGGCCTGAGCAGCAGAGTGCATTCTGAACCCTTGAGTTCGGCTGGTAACAGAACAGTCACTGGGCTTTCAAAAATCTCAGCTCCGCCAATGAAACAAACTCAGGCACTCATGCCCTTGCTCCTACAGAAGGAAAAGACAGGCTGACCAATTACTGTGGCCCAGACACTGTGAAGGGGAAGGAGGAGAAACCGGTGGACTCCTCTCTGGCTGTTTCTCTGGCCACCCGGACCAGACACCCACTCCCCGACGAGGCGGCCCCTGTACCACCGCCCGGCATCGGTGGGAGGCAGCACCGCTGGCGTCAGCCCATGAAACCCCAGTATACCGGAGATCTTTTTGAGTTGCCTTATGAGTGTGTAATGTTGGAACTCACAGCTTAAAAGCATTTGGATTATGTCACACATCACCCCCAAATACAAGCAGACAATTAACTTGGTGCGATACAACGACGATGGAAAGAATATTGAAACTTTGATTTTTCCGTCCACTGAATTTTTGGTTCACTAACACCGGAAAGTATTTCGATTTCCGAGGACACCCCTTACCTTGCAGTCCTGGCGTCCGGCTCAAAGAGGAACTCTGTCACCTTCTGTTAAGTTCCTGTTTTCAGTTGAAAAAAAAAATTCTCGACGACTTCCTATTAACCTTTTCCCAAGTTTAACCACCAAACTGACCATGGCAATGAGGGCTGGGACGTCACTTTCGCTTCTTCGTAGAGTCCATGTTTGCTATTAACCATCTTATCCAATTTCTCCTCCTATTCTCAATCCTTCAAGGTCTGCAGAGCGACGGGAAAAGTGCACGCGATGGCTCATTAGTAGCCCCTTTTCAAGGGTGAATGTAGGAAATAATATATTTTTCTAGTTCAATTCACGGTGCCATCACGGTCCTTTCCTTCCTCTGTCCCTTCGCACTTCCCTTAATAAAATCTTGACTAGACTCTGTTAATCATTTGATCCTGAAGGTTTTTTTTTTGTTTTTTTGGTTAAGAGTATTTGCCTTTTTTAAAATAAACCAAATCGAAAAAGCTCCAAGAATATCGGAAACTACCAAAACAGATTTTACTTTAAGGGTTAATGTTCCTTAAAAACCAAAAACCCAGAAGTCATTTTGTGCCAAAATGTAAGTAAATGGAGTCACCGATGTTTGGGCAACTCTCTCTCATTTGGACCAGGCTGTCGAAACGCCCCTTTCCTCTGCACCTGTTAACATGTGGCCACCTCCCTCCCTGAGAGCCCCCCCGCCCTCGACTGTGACACAAACTCTCATGATGCCTCTTGGTCTGGAAACAAACTGCACGGGGCACTATAGGTAACCCCATCACACACACACACACGCACATAACTCTACACGTTTTCCAGTTTCAACGCACTGCACAAGCGCTCTGGGATTCGTAGGTGACAAGCCTCTCCTTGACACAGTATCGATAGGTCAGGCTTCTCTGAGCCTTCTTCTCAAGGGGGCCTCCTTGACCTTGGTCTCTGCTTTCGGCCGTTTGTAGCAAGAATCCTGCTAAGTCAGTTTAGAGAGAATCTCCTCAATATCTGGCATTCCTCTCAGTATCCGAGCAAATTCCTCATCCCCCATCCTCAATGTTTAAAACCCCTGGCCTGCCCTTAGGGAGAATCCCGGTAGGCCAGTTTAGCAAGAATCCTCCTACTCCGATGTCTCTGCTTAGCCATTTTCCATCCCTGAGCCCCTCACTGTGCTCACTGGCGACAAAGCCTCATCTGCCTTTGCCGTATGTAGACAGGGTTGACACCGATCTCTCTCTCCTACTGGGAGAGTCTTGACGCCTCTTGCATGAGTCCTAGATGAAGTGTTCCTTACCATTTTAACAATTATCAGATGATTTTTTTCTTTAACATGGGGGGACAATCAAAAGACGAATAAAGCAGAATCCTTGACCTCAAGCAACTGACAGTCTACACTGGGAAAGAGGTAATACGACCAGCACGAATGCAAGAGAGCAGGAAATGAGGGCTGCGGACGGTAACCGCGCAAGCGCAGGGCTGCGTTTTAATTCTGCGCAGCGTAATCATCCTTGCTATATTTATCTATGGTTGAATTGGTCCTTATGAGCGTAGCCCATTTTTGGGTGCGTGTAAAGGTCTTAGGGTGGTGTTAAAAATAGGTCCATAGATACTTACAGAGTATGAATTTTGGCAAAAAATACCATGCTGATTCGTAATGCCAATTGACACCTGAACTCTTTAGGGAAATGTTAAGTTCAGGTGGCTGTTAGAGTTATTTTTTGTCCAAAATGTAAATGCGGAAGTCACAAGGAGAATAAAATTAAAGTGTGTCACAATGTTCTCAGCTTTGTGGCATCGAGGTGACCACCAAGTTTCGTGTCTTTCTGGAAACCCGCAGTGTGAAGAGGATCTGTATTTATGGGGGACAGAATGGCCATCGATGCCTGGCTCCTCCCTGTGGACCCCTGGGTGGGCATCTCTCAGAGGCTGAGGTTTGCTGAACCTGAGCCTCCAATCACCGCCTATCAACTCTGGTTTTCACTTCTCGGCTCTCCAGTTGCTTCTCCACTCTGATCCAGAGTCACCTTCTTAAAACATGGACAAGATCATGCCACTTCCATCTTCAAAGCCCATTAAGGACTCCGGCTGCCTACAGTCCAACTCTGAACTCCTCCCCATGGGCGCTGTAGGCCACGTCCTTCCCAACTTCCTCTTCCACCATCTTCCCCTGTACTCCACGCTCCATCTTGCTCTCCCTGACTACTCGCCAGTCCCCGAGCACCACGCTTCCCCTCTACTTCGCTGGATCCATTCCCCAGTCCACCTATCCTTCAAGGGCAGCTCAGGCGCTCAGGCCCCTGACACCGTGTTCCCATCTCTCATGTCAGAATCAATTATTCCTTTTCCAATGGTGCTTCCAAAGACAACTGTTAGTCCCTGCGTGATATTTATTGCACTCATATGTAGTTTTATAAAGTTAGTTATTTACATGGTTGCCTGCTCCCCTGGATCATAAATGATGTGAGGACAGAGACTGCATATGTGTGTGTGTGTGTGTGTGCGTGCACGTGTGTGCGTGTGTGTGTGTTATAAGACAGTGTCCTAGCCCAGCTTCTGATGAATATCAGGTATTCAAAAATGTAAATAAATGGACACCAAAGTGGATGGATTAAGTCAGTTCCTTTTTTTTTTTTCCTTTAGTTTTAAGTCTGTTTCCAACACTAAGGTGCGTTTTATGGCATTTCTCGACTCAGACTCAAGGATATGCCTTAGATCTATCCATCTAAGAATTTTCTGAAGAGCTCATAACTTTCAATCTACAATGCCTCCTGGGGTCATGAAGTTCACTAATAGTCACCCAATCCAACCCTTTCTCTCCCTCTCCTTTCTAAATAAAATTTTACTTCCTTAAATTTCATGGAGCAGGGTGGGGTGGGGAGGGAGTCCTAATTCTGGGATGCCAGTATTCACGAAACAAGGCCACTTCGGCTCTATCCATGCTTGAAAATAAAACTGAGTACAGCTTTTGCCTTTCTAGTCTGAAGAGTCCTATTGTTTGAAGTATGTTCTTAATGCTGGCATCTTAGCTCTGTCCTTTTGAACATTTCACTTGGCCCCTTCTGGAAATTCTGTAATCCTACAAAGACGAACTATGCTCAATATTCTAGGTCTGTGGCTTTCCAGAAAAGTAAGGAATCATTTTCTGTTCTACTTTCAATATCCTCCACCTGATGATACTTACTGGGCTGTAGCAGAACCTCTGGGCTGATGTGTCCGAGAGAGAATATGAGTCTCTTGGGTTGTATCGCATGCGAGGATTTAAAAATCGATGCCCATTATGCTGTCGTCAGAGGGACTTTCCCCCGTAAAGGCACCAGTTAAAGGGTGCCCAGGCTGAATCTCATGTCTGTGTGTATGTGAGTGTGAACATGCGTGCACTGGGTGTGCAACAAGAACACAGCCACAGCCTTGGAATTTCTCATTTGATGGTCATTCTCATCATTCGCAGTCTTAGCTACTTCACTACGTACTTCCTCCCACGGTTCATTACGAAAACATAAGAGATCTTGATTTTCCATTGGATCCCAAATCCGTACGATTCCGGGGAACCCCATGGTATTTCCCTGGAGATATGCCAGTTCTTTGTTTCCTGGGCCCACGACAGTTCTCATGGATGACAAAGGACTCATTAGTTCCTACCAAGGGGATCTTTATTTATAAGATAATAACAATGGTCTGGCTATGTCCAGACAAACAGGAAAGGAAACGTCAAGTGTATGCACAGAGACAGGGGCCGCAAGACACAGGAACGATGACCTCTGTCACAGAGCACAGGGGCACCAAACAATGACCTCTGTCACAGAGCACAGAGACCAAATGCTGCTTAACGAAAGCTGGAAAAAATTCTGAATGTTGCCTGAGTGAGTCTGGCTACCCTGAAACCCAGCTTGCTCCGACTCTGGGTGAAAATCAAAGGCTTCAGCGAGTCAGCCCAAGATACTGCTGCAAAGGGCCGATTCCAAGTTCTGGTCCTTACACTGTTCTGTTTGCAAGAACCATTTACGAGACCGCTCAATCGGCTAAAGGCATTTTTAGCAAAGCGAATGACAATGCACTGTAGATGAGGATGGTGAAAAGTATTCCCGATTTACAAAATGTCCCTCGTTGTTACTCTAATGCGAAGAGCATATTATGCTCAATCTCTTTCTTTTCCCAACGTAAAAATGTTTTACTCTGTTGACCCAACTGGTTGAAGAAGGATGAAGGTAGCTGTCTCAGGACGGACAATGTAGTTTCGGATCTGCCATATCTGAGTGTCTTAGCTTCAACAAGTAACCTCTGTGGACCTCAGTTTCCTTATGTGCAAACCGAGAGAGGTTGGTCTAGAAACTCTAAGAGCTAAATGGGTCTTTAAGTTTAATATTGTCTAAACCTCGAATAGTTGCACTGGTGATTTTTTTCTCATAATGCTTTCACTCCCGACGATCTGATTTTCACCAGAGAGTGACCCGGGGCATAAGAAAGGCAAAACAAACAACAAACAAACAAAAACCCCAAAATACTAACATGAGAGGAACGGAATGGTTCAGATCCGAAACTGTCAAATTTTGAAGAAAGAAGTAGATCGTGACCATCTTACAAAGGATGTAGAAATCTTATTGCTGACTCGCTTCTTTAGATCTATTTTCCTACAAAACGTTTTTATTCAGGCGTCAATATTTCCATGAAGCCCAAGCCTTTCGGCTGTCTTTCTTGGCTCGAGAATGCCAAGTACACCTGACTATTCCCCAGTGGTGCCTCTGTAACAGGTTGGTTTGGCACCAAGAAAAGCTTCTCAAAAATTCACCCAACCAAGAGGCAGGGCAGTCAGCAAGCTACAAGCCACAAGCTTTGGTCAGAATGCACCGTGGTGGCAAAACAAACTCTCCCATGGGGAAAAGAAAAACACTCATTTGGGATGTGAAGAAAGAAAGGGCCCCAGGTGGGGTGGGAGGTGGGATGGGTGGAAGAGAGTCACGTGCTTTTATCTGATTCTGCGGATCTTGACTTTCCTGCACGTATTGCCCTGAGTTTCTGCTGGATACAATTTTTTTTTTTTAATTAAAAAATAATATAAATTCTGCTTTGATGATTCTGTGGCATAGTATTTTCTAAATTCAAATATTTCACTGGATAAAATGCTTCAATTCCTTTAGACACAGGCTCCCATTTTTCTGTTGTTTTTGCCAAAGAGACAGATGGAAAGGATGTATCGTGTAAGGGTCTGGGATTGGACACCGTGGGGCAGAAATGATGAATCAAGGCTTACAAACTCTGTTTGGCTTTCTGTGGTGCGTTTTGGCAGCTTCGTGTTACATGTGTCAGAGGCTGTCTGACTCCGCGTGGTGCTGGTCGATGGTGGCAGGATTCAGTGTGGGGCACGAAAACTCAGAAGAAAACGATGGAAACTGTTAAACATGGGTGGAAATGAGCGAAATGGAAGGATGAAAATAAGCAGAGCGAAAAGGGAATAAAGAAAAAACGAAGAGCCCACATGAGTGTAAGAAAGAACATAGATATTTCTGAACTACCATGAGACGGGACACGTTTGCAGTGTTGAGTTAATCTTCCCCCAATTACACACTCACTGTCCAATCACCTCTCCTCGCTCCTCTGCTTCCCACTGTATTATCCTATATACAAATAGTCCAGTGACAGTGGCCATCACTTTACACGCCTAGGTTCACAGTGGAAAGAATCAAAAGGTTGCTTATTGCCTCAGAATATTTTGTCTGGAGAATCGCTTCCAGGTGGCAGCCATGGCTCAAGTCTACACGACCTCTAACACCGGCATTCAGCATAGATATGCTTTACCTGGATACAGGTGTCAACCACATGTTCACTGTAAGAGCTAAAGAACTAGTTATAATAATAGTGGTAAAACCAAAAATTTAAAAGAGGATACAAAAACAGAATAAAGAAACCAATGGCTAGGTACATTTTTTTTTTTACCTATCCAATCAGTCTGCCCACAATGGCTGATTCATTAAGCATCCTTGTGAAACCTTTAGCTTCTTTCTCTTACCAACTTTATTCCCCATGGAGGCTAAGTTTTGCCCATACTCCATATTTAAGTCTTTGTTGCTCTCCAGCAGCATCAGCAGAGGGAGAAAACTGGTCCCCTCCTACCACCGTCTACCCCTCCTTGAGCTGTTCCAGTTTTTTTCCTTTTAAATGAGGCAGAAGCAAAAAGGGATCATATTCGTCTAAGTAGTTATGTCTATGACAACTGGCTTCCACTCTACTCCTAGTTTCATGGTTGCCATACTTTTATAAAGGAATGTGGTGATTCTGCCCTGGCTTCTTTCGTGAAGAAATAAAAAAACCTCACTGAAATACTGTCATTTTGTCTGTGACTTGTTAAAACCTGCACCTTATGGACACTTGTTAAAAGGATCTTTCAGCAACGGCCTTCGCAAAGAATTTATATTTAATTGCTTCTGCAGAACTACTTTCAAAAAGAACTGATTTTTTAAAATCATGAAATACCTTATTCTAAAAACAAATAAAAGAAGTTTACTGCGGTTTTAACATACAGACCGGAAGTGGTTTCACTATAAGCTCAACTCTGAAATTAATGATCAGGCTGCTGGCAGGAGCTGCCCCTTGTCTGTCACTAACAGGCACTATGGGCCAGTGTCCCAAAAGAGCTCATTTAAATCCTCGAAGGTGACTGTGGAGAGTTTCCATAGTTACTGTCGGAAAAATGAAATCCTGAAACTACATATTATTGTGCTGTCTTCCTTTCGTTTGCATAACTCGTAACTAAACCCTGAAGAAAGACATTTCTGGCAGGAAACAGACAGAAACACAAGTCTATGCAGCAAGATCTTATATGCGACTGTACCATTGGAATGCCTTCATGAAAGCCTGGAATGTGGGTCTGGACTAAAAAAATAAGCCACCCCGATGGGGCCCAGCATTTATACAGGAGGTCTTCTCTGCAAGGTTAAAATGTAATTCTTTACCATCTTCATTTGAGCATACTAACTTTTGCCACACAGAAAGCCACTTGCCCTGCGAACTCTCCCTGACTTCTTAAAGTGGGTTAAACTAACGTAAACCTAATCACTAACAACCTTTGCAACTCAGTAGAGAACATCACTGGGAGATACATGCCCACAAACTTTGGGCCAAACGCTGCGGTATAAATTAAGATAACCTTGCTCCAATAGAACCAGTTATGACTAGGGAAATCCAGTATTTTATTAATAAGCTTTTTATAAAGTTTTAGGCCAGTTTTTACACTTTGATCATAAGTATAATAAAATCTCTACATAATAGTAATAAACGAACTTTCTAAATAAGTATGAACTTCGATGCTAATCATTGACTCGAGCCTGCCTAAAGTAGTGTTTGTTTTTTAAGTTGGAATAAAATAAGAACTTACTGTGTATCATTATAAAATAAAATTGTCATAAGTTCTAGTAAATGCGCTTTTTATGCCATTTATTATTTTGTTATAGGAAAAAGTTATTCTGATACCTGTTAACATAGTAGGTAAGACTATTCAGACTGTGGTAATAAGGGGTCAATACTATTGCAATAGAAGAGAGAAGTCAAGTTCAACTTCAAATAGAGAAAGGATAAGTGGGGCTTTACCGCCAATGAGCAGAGTGAGGGTCTCAGGGATGGAAAATTACTAAGAGGAGACATCAGCGGTGGGGGATTCTTCCCAAACTGGCCTACCAGGATTCTTGCTGAGGGCAGGCCGAGGACTTCACCATGGAGGGTGGGGGATGAGAAACTCGATCAGGGTGATCAGGTGGCAAGGGTGAGGGATTCTCTCTAAAGTGACGTAGCAGGATTCTTGCTAAAGGCAAGCCAGGCAAGGAAGGACACAGAAGGCCAAGGTCAAGGCCTACCTGAGAAGAGGGCTAATTAAAATTTGGTTAAGGATAGAACCTTTGCCAATTTCTACCATACCCCAATTTTAAGTTATTAAACTTCAAAAACATGCAAAAACTTCGTGGGAGCAAAACATCAAGAGGATGGTAGACTTGCGGGTGTGTAGAAAGGGTCCAAATTATTTCAGAGCATGTGCCTCTATTGCTGATCCCCAGGGGATAATACTCCAGCAAAACCTCAAAGGTCACAGCCCTTTCGGAATGAGCGTCATCTGGCTGGTAGCAACTCTTTTAATTGGCCACAAAGACAGAGCGTGTTATCACCTGACTTAGAATTACAGCAATGGCTCTTTCACTCTGAAAATGGAATGGCATAAGATAGCCCATATTCCAAACGAAGCACCAAAGGAGGAAAATCACCACAAGTAAAGGCTGTGACTAGTTCTGGTAATAAGCTAACACTAATAATCGTTTTGGTAATTACAGTTTACAGTCGCTGCGAGGCCTTCGAAGCACTTGGAATGGCACCGATGGGCCATGTTCTCACTGACCATACCAAATAAAAATATATGCATTCATTAAGCAAAACCTCCACATTTTTAGGGGGGGGAGGAAATCCCAATACGATAAAAAGAACCATTAGTTGAAAAGTAATATAACTAAGGAAAGCACTATAATAGGAGTCTTTAATTTTGACTACATTGCATCTATGTAGCTATGGCAACAGCAAACCCAGATACATGAGTGAAAAAAGGAATCCTTTACATTAAGACACCCTGATGTTAAATTTTAATTTCCTTTAGGAAATGACTAACATTGGATTAGTGTGTTTTTTTTCCACAAAAATAAAGTCGACTCTGCTAAGGAGCCGCATTTGATCTGTACAAATAAACGATTCAGAAAGACTGAATCGTTATATTTTCCAGAAAGTCCTGTCAACATTTTCCTTTTCAAGAACTCAGATTTAGTTTTCTGCACATGAGCGGACATTTCACAGGGTCCCTTTCTTCCTCCTATCTGAAGCTGCAACCAAACCATTAACGGGATTGTATTTACATGAACGTTTCCCCCTGGGCTGTCCAATGCAGCAACCCCTGGGCCATGTGGCTACGGAGCATCTGAGATGTGGCCAGTCTGAAACGAGATGTGCTGTGAGAATAAAACGCACACTGAATTTCAAAGACTTAGCACAAAAAGAATAAATATCTCATTGAGAATTTTACTGTGATTACACTTGGAAATGATAGTATCTTTGGATATATTGGATTAAATAAAATATAGTACAAAAATGATTTTCACCTGTTTACTTTAACCTTTCAAATGGGGCTACTAGAAAATTTTAAGTTACATACGTGGCTCATGTGACATTTGTGTTGGACGGTGCTGCATTACACAGTCCTTTGCGGGAGGCTGTTTTTCCTGGCCTTCTAAATGGAATATTTCACACGTCAGAAATAACACAGTAGCAGAATCACATAATGACCCTACAAAGGGCCCATCTGCTCAGATACTGATGTAACTCGGTTATATAATCTTTTTATTGTATATAAAAAGATAACGGCCTTCATTTTTCATGATCTACAGCATGTATTCAGAAGCAATGCCAACCACAATAGTAAAAACTCAAACAAGAGAAATTTCATGACCGCAAATGTTCAAATCCAAGAAATACATGAAAACCACTTTTGCCCTTTTCTTGTGCCCTAAGTACCTGCCATTAAATGCCACTAATACTAGTATTAATTTGAGGTTATCTGGGCTTGGTAATACTAAGTACACCACTATGAAATTTTACAACCCTAATTGAAACCAATCTCTCAACTCCACATCTGACATTGACTATATTTGTTGCAAAGGGCAAAGTATGAACTTCAGAGATTACTGCTAACGGTTGCTTCGGCAGTCAGAAAGCTGAATCTATATTATATTTCCTTATAAGAAAATAACTTTAGTTGATTTATTTTATTGGTCCGAAGTGCTTTGGATTGTGATTCACTGAGATGTCAATGTGTCTACTTCTAGAACATCGGGAATAATTAAAAAGATAATAATTTAAAAAAGAGAGATCCCGTTTATGAAATGAAAAATCTGCTGTGGAAATCAATGATTTACAACGATGTGTGGCAATCAAGTAATCGTAGCACAGAGTTTGAGTGGGTGATCCTCCGACAAATAATTCAATAATCGGGAAACAGAGAGAAAAAGCGAGTTATTTTCAAGCCAACTGGAGAACAAAACTAACAAATGACTTTCAAGTTCACAGCCTCTGACGCATAAGAAGTCATTTCCACATTTAAACATTCTTTTCTTCTTGTGGCGTCTTTGCCCAGATAAACAGGCAGCAGACAGAAACCCGCTGAACAAGTAAGTAGGTGGTAGCAAGAATATGTTACACTGACGAAAAGTCTGCCGAATCTTCAGACAGCCCTGACGGAGGAAAAACACCATCTCCATTACATTTTGTCTCCACAAATATAAAGCCTGAAACGATCTATTTCCAGTAGGATCATCCTTCCTTGAAAAGAGGAAAAAAAATAAGTTCTGATGAAATACAAATAGGAAAAAATTAAAAAGCGATGGAAAACTCATTTCCCCCTGCATTCCTTACGGTGGGAGGAGAATTAGAGTCGAGCAGCCTTAGCCTAGAAATGGTTTGTCTGCTGCATACAACGGACTCTGGTTTACAAATCAAATCTACTAAGAAGCCTAATGAGCAATAATGACCGAGTAATCTGTCCAGGAGTACAAATAGTAAAAAGTGGTTTCTTTTTTAATGTTAAAACTGAGCTACATTTGGATTCGTAAAGGAATGATAATGCACAGCCATGGTCATGAAAACTAAAACACAGCAGCCCTATGTGCCACAGAATCAAAAATACCCTCAGTAGTAGCTCATGGAATGAGAATAACCACGTTATGCTATTCTTAACAAAATCAAACAGTCATTTCCAAACAATGTCGGCTGATAAGTACAATGACAAGCCCTGCGGGTCGATATGATCGAGACACTCTGGTCCATAGCTCTCAAGGATGAGGTCTCAACTCCAAAGTCCCTAGTAAATTACCAGTATTATAACAACCCAAGGAGTCGGCTTTGGAGGTTTCTCTTTCCTGCCTGGCCGCGGGCTTGAGCTTGGCCTGTCAGGGCTCACCTCAGAGCCCCACGGGTCTGGTTGCGCACCCTGTAAGGTGAGCAGTGTCACTTCATCTACTCAACGAAAGTCACTCGGAAGAACAAATGCGATAAGCAATACTATAACTTTGCACCGTGAAAAATATTTAAGAGATCTAGAGGTGAAAAGCACAGGATCGTCGCTGGTTAGGAATGGACAGATCGATGGTAAGCCTAATTTCTCTTCATTTGTTTATAAAACCAAAACACAGCAGCGTGGGAAAGAAAAAAAACATGACCATAGGGCCAAATCTTCAGAAGTCGGTGCTTTCTTAATTCGGTCGCCACAATGAGACTTTTCAAGAGGCAGATGAGACCACAAGCAACTGGGAAGACACCCAGCTGTCCTATAGCTTGGCCCAAAGTGTCAAGCACACAGGAATTCTCATTACTCAGCTATTCCATGGCCTATCAACACCCTTTGTGCTATTACACATCTGTTTCTGCCATCTGACATCTGTTCAAATGTCAGCTTTTCAGGGCTTTTACAAACGTATCTTAGTTCCATAGAGAAATCCGACATCTATGGAAGAGACAAAGTTTGCAACGAGCTGACTCATTTTCACTGATCATGCAGAATTTCTTAAGAAAATAAGGACCTAATTCAAAGATCAATCTTTGCACTATCCACCTACAGGCGCTCACACAATCGTGCAATCTTTTCTCCTTTTGATGCGATACACAAAAGATTAAAGCACATATACCAGGGACAACAAGTTATTTAACCTCTGTGATTAAAATATTAACTGCAGAGCCCAGTCGAAGGACTTAACTGATTTTTCAAGGAATATCTAAACGTATCAGAGGTTACGACACCAAAGCTCCTTTTCCAGGCTAGTATGATGCATGCATGGTTAACCTGACAATAAGCAAGGCACATCTAGCTAGGCAAATAAATTAAAGAAAACCAAAGGACAGAGTACACACCGATGTGTGTTCTTCCATGCTTATGTGTACTGGGTTTTCTTGACAAACCGCCCAGCTCATGACAAATTAATGGGTACTGTATCAGGTAGACTGAACACCCCATATTGGATTAAGACTCTTTCGCTGGATATCTGGATTTGATCTCCCTAAGCAGAAAACAGAGTTGACGATGATAAATTTGGTCTCTAACAAATTCTGTCAGGTTATAGATTAAAGAGAGAGAGGAAAATAAAAATCAGCAGCTTGGCTAATCCTGTTTGTGATTCTCCATCAATTCATATATATATATTTTTTCATTTGGATTAACGTCTTCTCTGTAATTGTTTCTTCATCCATCAAATGTGGACAATTCTTATAAGGGTTGTGGTGGGAGTTAAATAAATTAATTTCACCTTATTAAATAAGATGAAATAAGCATGTAAAGTGCATAGCATTTTAGTATACAGTAAACGTTCCATATATGTTAGCTTGTATTTTATTCATTAATGATAATGTAGCTGGCTTTCTGCATGAACGTTAGAATCTGAGTGTTGTGTGCAGGATAAGGGAGTAGATTTCGCCAGTAATTCTTAAAACGAAACTGAAAAAATGCTTATACTTCAAAGTGAAACTATAAAAAAAGTAAAAATCATCAGTTTGCTATTGGTTTACCCATGGACTGACCAATATTCATGTTCTTCTCTGCTTCCTGGGCACGCAGCTAAACTACATATCCCAGTTTCCTCTGCAGTGAGGTGGGGCCACATGACCAGTTCTGGCCAACGAGATTTGAGAGAATTAATGAAGCCTGTGGATGCAGGAGATGTGGAAATGGAGACCGTCCACTCCCTAAGAACTCCCGAGCAAGCAAACCATCTCCTCCTTCACCGGCCAGTTGGATGCTGAAAATCAGTGAAGAATTCAGAGAACCTAGAATACCACAGAACTGCTATCTCTAAGGAACTATATTCCTAGATATCGGCATAGAGCAGAGACACATCACTGAGGTGGACTGTGGCACAAATAAGAAACTTTTATTACTCTAAGTGAGATGTCAGCATTGTTTGCTCAGGCAGTGAGCAGACCCTAATCCACGCCTTTTCCTTCCCGCAGGCGTGACATATCTTATTAACAATGACAGCTAATCCTTTTACCATGTGTCAAACACTGTTCTAAGTGCTTTACATAGATGAGCTCTTCTAATTCTCTCAACCGCCCTATGAGCCAGGTATTTTATTTTTCAGATCAGGAAAGTGAAGCACAAAGAGTTTAATAACTGATCTACGGCAACGGTCCCCAACTTTTTTGGCACCAGGGACCGGTGCTCCTATGAGAATCTAATGCCTGATGATCTGAGGCAGAGCTGAGGTGGTGATGCTGGCGCTGGGGAGTGGCTGCAAATACACATGAAGCTTCGCTTGCTCGCCTGTTGCTGTGTGGCTCAGTTCCTAAAAGGCCAAGGAGCAGGTCCATGGCCCAGGGGTTGGGAACTCCTAATCTAAGGTCTATAGCCAATGTAAGTTGAAACACTAGGGAACAACTGTGGTCGGCACTCTCAACCACTCGTGTATACTGCCTTTTAAGTATCAGTGCGCGCGCACGCGCGCGCACACACACACACACACACCCCTTTAGGATTTTTCACCTGGGTGCTACTCAGGGTCAGTCCAGGCTGGGTGTCAATTAAGGGTCCCTGAAGCACCTTTTCACACAGCTCCACTTCCTGTGTCAGGCAGAAGTCTCATCATTTCTTTGGCTTCCAGGGCTCTACCTGAAGGATCACATCTGGGCACACACCACAAATTCTCTGAGCTTTGTTTCTCCTCTCCTTATATTAAAACTGCTTTGTCCTAAGATCTGTTTTTCTTGGGATCCTGCTCACTGAGGGTTGATCACTCAGCAATCTGATACGTTATGTCGAGGTTCTCCTCTGAGATTAATTTTTTATTTCAACAGAGATTTCGGAAGGGGCCTTCAAGAGATAATGCCGTAATATGAAATGGTAAGTTGATTGCTGAGTTTCCAACATCTCCAGGTGGGCGAAGGAGCCAGCCAAATTTGTTTGGCACACCGCTGATCACAGCATGTGGGCATCTACATGATAAAGCACATCAACTATAAACTGAAACGCACCCCCTTTGCTTCTAGGCTGTTGCTGCAACACCCCGCTTTAAAGATCACCATTTATTTCGTGCTATTTAGAAAAAGGAACCACACGATTAGCCCCAAAGCTGTCCATCCATGACAGGTCAGCTTGGCTACCTCCCTAGGTTATCTCCTATCGCTATAAAACAAGCTCGTCTTTGCTGTAATGCAGTTCCTTGGGCCTAGACCGTGGAAGAAAAGCCATCGGTGATACAGGCCCTCCAATGATGATCGCAATACACGGAAAATGTGCTTGTGAAAATGTTTCACGGCCTAGAGTCTATCTATGATAGAGGAATATTTCAGTTTCTCGAGATGAGACACATCCCCTGTGCTGTATTCAAATCAGAGGTCAGAGGACCAGTTAGGAAATGACTTCGCCCCCATCCAGTGCACCCTTCTTTAAGGTCTGAATTGCTCAAGGGAATTCCCCATGGAACAGTCACTCAGAAGAAGTGATTCCAAGCCTGGGCCTTTACTACAGTTTTTGGTTAACGATGACGCTTATTGCACCTTATAAAGAAGAGAAAGAACAGAATCCGGAAGAATTTATTTAGTATCAGATCAAATACGCCAAGCACGTTTTATCTAGTCTAACATTCACTCCCACCCCATGAAATATGTTTTACTGTCATTTGTTTACCAGCTCTTTACAGAGGAGGAAGCTGGCTGGGAGGAGTTGACTCAAGGTCACATTGGTAAGTGACAAAGCCAGTACGTGAACTCGGGTAAATTCGTCAGTATTTTCCAGTATTTTCAACCACTACCATATTGTGTATAATCAGAAACATTTATTTTGATATGCAGATGCCCAGGTCCCTCTGTTCTCCTTCCTGGATCCTGGTGGTGAGAATTCTAAATCCCCCGATCAGACAATCGAAAGCTGAGCGTGCCATAGAGCGAGTTAGAATTTAGCTTCCACTGGCGAATGTCAAGTTCTACAAATAATACATCCTTCTCTCTGAGACACAAGAAGGAAAGTGTCAAATCTCTACTTTATAAATAAACTACCAAATGCTTCGGAAGAACGTATTTGGGCAAGTTGCCTGTTCTCATGCAGCGACTTGACAGCAATGCCTGACACAGAACCTAGAACTCCCGGCTGCCAGGCCAGCACGGCCTCAGCGTCACGCATCACGTGGGCCTTAGACTCGGTCTCTGAAAAAAATCTTCCCACGAAAATTACAGCAAATAAAAAGAGTTGTTGCATACTTCCCGTGTTTTAGACAGGGACCTGAGGCAAATATAAGCAGTTTTCCCCATCCTTAGGTATATATATATATATATCTAAGTATATATAGGTATGCGTATATATATATATATACCTAAGGATATATATATATCCTTAGGTATATATATATATACACACATACACACATATATAAAAGATGATATACATTAATAAGTTCTATGTCTACATCCAAATTCATCGATTCTTCCCTAACTGAATAATAGTTTCGGGCCGGAAACACCAACCTAGCCTCTAAAATGATCCTTTGCAACGTTTGCACCACGTTGTATAGGTCAGGGAATTATTAATGCTCGGTTTCTGATCCTGGTTTTGCAATTTGGGGACCGTGGGCGGAAAAGTCACCCATCTGTTTTTTCCCATAAAAGATGGATGGAGGGAATAATTAACCTCAGGAAAGTACAGCGTTCTAAGCTGAAAAGCACCTTGTGAAATGGTACACTAGAATCATCATGACAGGTTGGACAGACTTAAGGATCCCGAATAGGCATGTCCTTTAAAATGGGCACAGCAAGCAAAACTGTCAGGCAGGATTCTTCTTGTGCATCGGCAGCTGCCCTCCCGACCTTCAAATCCTTCTGTGCTGGGCTCATTGGGCAGACGTGTTTCCCTAAAGCTCTATCACACTGAGAACACGTCAGTCGTGGCTGGGCCCCAACACGGGGCTGCCCTGGGCACAGTACACACACCCGCACAGGCCAGAATAACCAAAGGTGGGGGCAGCGCGAATGGGAAAGTGGGGAAAGCACTGTGTTTGCACCAAGAGGCCAAATCAAACACCCTGGGGGCCCATGGGGAAGGGAGGTGGCCTGGAAGACGCTCTCTGAAGGTTTGGGGTATTTACACAGCCGTAGGTTGGGGAGTGTGTGAGTGTGTGTGCGTGCGTGTGTGTACAAGGGAGGAGGGGAGACACGCCTGTGCACTTTTAGGGATAAAAAGCAACACTGCTAATTTAGAAAAAGAATTTGGCCGCAACTAAAAGATTCTAACAGCAAATGCAAACATATTAGCAAAGAGTGGTTTAAGAACCCAAGGTCGGAGGTCAGTTTCCCCAAACTGCCTTCCCACTGGGGACCTTCACAAGCACTGCCCAGGAAGGACAGCCCACGAGACGGTCCTGCTGGCAAAGCACCCAATTAGACGGACCGCTTTACTGCACATCCGGCCTGGTGCCTGGTTTCTTGGGGCTCCGCCTGGTTTAGCACTGAGAGGCCTGGATCCCAGGAACCCTGCAGTCCCGGGTACACTGGGTCAGCTGGTCACCCTACAGGTAGCTCATGCTCTTTGTCTCAGCATGCCTTAATGGGAGGTGGTTCGACTGTCCTCGCTTTTTTTAAGGACACACTTTTAGGTGAAGCGACTTGACTTTTTTTGATCGATAGAATATTCTTCAACGGAAACTATGATTTTGAATATTCCTAACCCTGGACCACTCACAAAGTGACAAATTAAAACACAGTAAGCTGTTTTTAAAGTCATAGAAAGCAATCTCTAGTTTTTTTTGTTTTTTGTTTTATAACCAAGATGTGCTATTTAATAGAACTATTGACGGTATATTTAAAAGCAATACTCTTTCAACTCCAATTTGCACAAAGTTTCACGAGCTGTGCTTTGGGAAGTCCTCTCGTGTAGCTGTCACCCCTGGAAGCCACTGAGCCAGGCTGCAGCCTCGTGTGCGGAAATCTGCCCATGGAGGTTAGGGGCACAACTGAAACCCAGGACTAGACCCCAGACCCTAGTCTCCCTCACCGACACTTGATCCCACTGCTTCTCCATTCATTCTCCACCACGAAATGCCAAGTTCCCACACTCACCTGCTTCACTTGTCCACTCAAAGGAGAGGCAAATGCGCCATGATAAATCGAAGACGCCACGAGAGTGGGCAGGAAAAGGCTTGGGGCACCAGGAAGGATCACACAGCTTTCTCATTCTGCCGTGACCACGAGTTGGCCCATGTTGGAGCAAAATGTCTGGGACACTTCATCAGGCACTTGACTGTCCCTGCAGGGTCCTCTGTGGCCCCAGGCTGCCTGCCTGATGGTGTCTTTTCACTTGATTTACTGTTTTGGGATTCTGGAGGCACAGTGTGAGGCTGCCTGGGTTTTGTCATTCGTTATTTGCTGATTTTGAAAAAAATCATAGAATGCCATTTCTTTCAGCGAGTATTTAAATATATACTAATCATGTGCAAAGGTCAGGGATGAGAGAAAAAAATCTTTGAAAACGATTTTATCGTAGTCAATCCAACATTGCCCAAACTTACTTGAATCTGGGCACTGGTGGTTCAGAGACAGAATTCTCCCCTGCCAAACAAACTTGATCGCAGTGTCCAATTTTCACCTAAGATTTATTATCCTGCGGCATATATTGGGAAACTTGCTCAACTAAGGTATTCACAGAATTGAAAACAAATAGTATCTTTCCCCAATTAGCACATTAATCTTGCTAATTGGGGAGAAGCAGTTACCAAACCAAAGGCTATTTCTCATGATTCATCTTTTTCATCACCAAATTAAATTATTAAGAAAGGTAAGGAAGAAGGACAATCTTTAAGGACCAATGGTTTAATCATTTCTGAAAAATATTTTGCTTTTAAAAGTTACCCTAAATTTTGAGGGGAAAAAAAAAATCTTTGTCCAGTGAAATATCCATTTTTCCACTAGTATTCTCCACAGCTCTACTCAAAATCACAGTGAAATTTCCTGGCAGCCTCCTTCCAAGAAAAGCAATTTTTAGACCAATAACCTTCAAATACAGGTTTTTAAAAAAGATTTTCTGGTCTAAAAATTAGACTAAGAAATCAGTGTTCAAGCAGTCACCTTTCCAAAACAGAACATAGTTCGCAAACTAAAAGCATAACAAAGAGTATTTAAAAGTTGTTAAAACGCTGCTGCCATAGACAAATTTATTGTCTCAGTGGAAATTCTGACAGCTTTCCACGTGTAAGTAAATATTATTTCCACTACTGTGCTTTGTTATAAGGCCCCAAAACAGTTGCAATGAGGTTGAAAAAAGTACTTCTGGGTTATAAACAAGCCGTATCCTTTCCCCAAAATTCAATAACCAAAGTCAGTGATCAAATTACTAGTAAATGGTTCTAAGGGAAGTTACACACAGGGGAAAAAAGTCAAAATAAACAGATTATGTTCAGTAAATAATCAGATCTATAGCACTGTTCAAGTCACCTAGAAAACACACTGTGAGAATTAAAAACAAATCCTAACAGATTTATTTAAAACTGCTGCAAGGGGGGTCGGAGAAGGTAAATTTTCAAAAAAAGGTTAAAGTAAGTTTTAATTACTCTTCGTGCTTTAGTTCCCTGGCTCTAAAATGGGGTAAGGATGTCTGTGAAAGCGACGAAGCAATGGGAATGGCTACGAAACATACCAACACTTAAGTTTTCTGAGAAGGAGAAACTGAAATGAACAGCTCACAAAAAAATATCTCCAACCAACCTTCCCATCCACAACTGAAACCTATCCAGCTACAACTGCATGAGTGGCCGGGGAATTTCTAGCGCTTAAAATGTTTCCAATCTCTTGATGAACTTGCGCCGCTGCTTTGATGGCCCTGAGCTGGGACAAACTTGGTGGGGAGGCTCTGTCAACTTCCATTCTTCTTCCAGTGTCCCATAGATCAGTCAGGCTGCGAAAAGGGACCACCTGGAGGGCGGTGATCTTCCCCTCCCGATTATGTTAAAAGCTTGCATCTTAACATGTCACAGAGGCAGGCGAATACTCGCTCCATCGCAAATCACAGTGCAGCCGTTTATGTTGGAAGTTATATCAGAAAACTGACACCACAAAGGATTGGCCTGACAACGCTCATTACGAACGAGAAGATCCGTCTTGGTATTCTGACAGCCGCTGCTGTCTGAAGCTCAGGTCTTGGGGGTGGGGGAGTTGTTCATTCGCAGACAAGGGTGATAGCCGTTCAAGGTAACGAGCGACAAACTAGTCAAAGCTCTCTCCGACGAACCTGGATAGCTATTGGAAAGGGCAGTCTTTACAGTACCTCGGAGCAAGGGAGGCCGACATGCATTCTGTCGTGCATGGATGTCGCCTAAATGCAGAACCTGGCTCCCCTTCCACAAAATTCATTAGCGTCTTTAAAGTACGAAAGACAGACGATCGTGACTTTACAGGAAATTTAACAGTACAAAGAAAGAAGGACTGATGACAAAGAACATGAGCTGCAGGGCTGGCCTGCTGACACGAAGGAGGGCTCTGCTGTGTGACCCCGCTCAGGTTACCTGCTGTCTTTAACGTCAGTCTCCCCATCTGTCTAATGGGGATTATGAAGGAGCTGCACCCCAGGGAAAGTGTCCATTTAAAATGCTTAGTCTCTGCACGGTCTGGAGTGATGAGCCCCATAAATGGCAACAGCTATTATTATTATTATTATTATTATTATTATTATTATTACTAATTATAATAAAGACAAGCAGGCACAAAGCCCATAGGGAGAGAGAGCACTATTAGGAGAAAAATCCATATATGCTGCTGATTTACCAGGGCATTTCTTGAAAAAGCGTACAGATCTATTGTGTGATCTTGGGCAGGTCACGTATGATCTGTGTGCCTTTGTTTCCTCAGCTGGAGCAGAAGGGTCATTGCAGTAGCTGCTTTGTGGGGTTATTCAGCGGATTGATGAGCTCACATAAAGCACCTAGAGCAGACCAGGCTATACAGCCATTACTATACAGCCACTGCCATCGTTAAGACAAAGAAAGGCAATGTTCTCAAATAGCGAGCCAAAGTAGGAAAGAAAAGCTTATTTATTTCACTTACTTTAAGGAATCAAGCAGGATTAATCATTACTCCTGATACTGGTACAGTTAATTTTTATGGTAATACTTTCACGAGATTTTTTTTTAATGTACACAATTCCGGATTTGTACAGAGCTTGTTCAGTTTTAAAGTGCTCCCATGGATATTTTCAATTCCGAGACGAAGAGAGACTAATGTTGCTGAAAGAGATGGATGTGCGCCCCTGGTAAATCGCTGGGGTGACCCAGCTTTCGGGAGAGTCTGCCCCATTGTGAAAGGAAACCTTAGAAAAACTTAGCCGTCCGTGCCCAGCGCGGGGCACACGGCAACGCTTCTGAGGTCCAGCGCTGTTGACTCCGGAAACCAGTGTTACCATCACACCGTTCACTTTCTGACAGCTCGGCGTGTGGGTGGTAAAGGCCCGCACGGGTCCCATGTCCTAGCCCAACAGGAAGCTCGTCATGGCCCCCCATCGTTTCATTTCGAGTCTGCAGGAACACCAATGCGGTGTCACTGTGAACGTCTGGCTTGTGACATTCTGGCAGATGTACCTGTTGGCTATGAATTACTTTTCCTGTTTGTCTTTCTACTTAAACCAGTCAGCTTCTTTGTCTCCTGACAGAGCCACGCGCCAGGGCAATCCAGAAAACCACAGGTGTCTTTTACCGAGAGCCGTGCTTTTCCCATGTGCGAGTCTGGAACGAGGAAGCTCAGCTGCAGGAGGCGGGAGCTGCAGCCACTGGAGGGACCTGTCCCCTACCTCAGGTGACAGAGGGAGAAGGGACAGGGGAGGGGAGAAGCTCCACCAAAACAACTGGTCCCGGAGGGAAGGGCTATTTGCTGAATTCCAATGGGATTATTTTATTTGGCAGATGACTCTTTGCAAAGTTTCTAATAAAGGAAAGTTTAGAAACAGTTTGTTTTTTCAATAAATCACTTAATTAGCAGAACAAAACACTGCCCAGTGTAAATATTCCTGCCAGTGGATATCAACTGCAAGTGTACCCAGGCAAACACCCAGCCAAGTCCCTTCTGGCTCCCAAGGTGTGCATACGTGGCTCAGGGAACAGAATCACTATCCACGTGAAGTCCTTGGGGACTCAGTGTTTGTATATAACACAAGCATCTCTATGAACAATAACCCAAGCGAAAAACTATTCATAAACAGCAAAGGTCCTTACTGTGATTTTGACCCAGTTATCCAAACAGATCTTTCCTTTACTTTTTAGCAAAGTGAGCCTAGTGCCATGTTGGTTTAACAGGGGAAAGATCTTGAGAATAAAGTATGAGATGTATGAATGGGTTACCATAGCAACCACAGCACTCACAGCTTTCACTGCCCGACTTGCATCCTTAGGTTTAAACCTGAGCCTTGAATTGGGAAAGATATAAACTTACTTTTCATTTTGCAGGTAAAAAGAATGCTTACCTAGGTAAGTTAAAACTTTGTAACTTGAGAAAACACATACACACACACACACACACACACACACACAGAGTTGTGGCTTACTGTCTACTTGGTCCTCTTAAGGCGTAGGATATCAGCGTATTCTGTCAAGGTTAAGTGTTTAGCCTCAATTCTTAGAGTTTTATCAGTTAAGAACAAAACCCAGAGAGAGTCCTTAAAAAAAAAAATCTTAAGTATAAAAAAGAGCTTTTGTTTGTTTTGTTTTCAAGACTGGCTAGATTTTGATCCATCTCCAAACCCATATTACTTTCAGCCTGAAATCATGACTAGAAAACGTCAAGTCCTAGATTTTCGCTTTCCTAGAAGAAACTACAGGACACTGGAAAACAGAAGGAAAGTCCTACCGGCACTCACGTAGCTTTTCGTCCTCTGTATTCTAACGTTATGCCATAAGTAAGACACTTTATGCACATCGTGGAGGTCTGCAGGACCCAGAGTTTATTCTGGCCTGTGAAACAATGTGAAGACAGAACATTCATTCGCCATCCGAAGCAGGAACTCGGCCTTGACTGTCAGTAAGAAATTGCAGGTCAAACCGGAGAAAATGTCCAGTATCTGACCTTTCTGTGATCCAACATAATCGATATACAGGCTGGCCTTGTCCGTGATATTTAGTCACACCTGAATGTCATAGAAATCTTCAGGGAATAAGCAAGAGAATACATGAGGGGCTTTAAAAGAGGGGTCTTGCCACAGGAGTGATGGGTGGTGACACTTTGCTTTCTTCCTGACCACACACCTCCTATGAACAGGTTTGCTCATGAAGAGACTCCAACACGCTTTTATTCTCAACGAGTGGAGCATCTGGCCAGAGCATGGAAATTCCCCAGCACTTTTTAATAATAGTTTATTTTTTCCCCCTTCTGTATCTCAGATATGGTTCCAAGATTTTTAAGAAGGACATTGTATTATTCCAGCAAGGTCCATCATTTTCTATTTTGTCCTAAGACAGAACCACATTAAGAAAGTTGTTCCTGCTACAATTTTCTACAAGGAGGTCAATGTTAAACATGAAAAAGTCACAAACATGGATGATTCCTTTCTGGACTCAGAGCTCAACCAAATTCTGATGTTTCTAACTTGGTTTTTACCACATTACACTTGAAATCTAATATTCTACCTACAAGGCACATTCTAGAAGGTGACTCCAAGGGCATCTGTGACAATGGAAAATGAATGGAAAACAGAGAGGTTCCCACTGAGTGGAGCCTCAGAAGAAGAGCTCACAGATGCGACGAATCAGCGTGCTTTGGGTTTCATAGAACTTGACGGGCTAATACCTTAATCACGACTTTTTCCTTCCTCATCCTAGAGCACATGTGTAGAACTATCCTGAAGTTCTGACGGGGGGATGACGAATATCCATAAGGATATTCATCATCACTACTAGTTTTACATTTATTAGGTAGAATTGGGCAAACAAAATAATTAGAGGACAAAGAGCAAACATATAAAGTTTTGTTAAATAAACAAAAAACTTAGGCCTCTTCTATCTGGACAAACGAGGGATCTAAGAGAAAATAATTAAAGCATAAAATATTTGATCATGTTTTTCTTTTTTAGATTATTTTTTTCATTATGGTAAAATATGCATACTATAAAATTTACCACTTTAACCATTTTTAATTGTAAAGTTCAGGGGGACCAAGTACATTCACATTGTACGGCCATCACCACCATGCATCTTTGGAATTCTTCCCACCTGGCAAAACTCTGTCCCCATTAAACACTGACTCCTCATTCTACCCCCGCCGGCCCTCCAGTCCCTGGTACCCACCCGTCTACTTTCGTCTCTGCAAATTCTGACGACCGTAAGTACCTCATGAGTGGAATCAGACGGTATTTGTCCTTCTGTGACTGGCTCACTCACTTAGCCTAACGTCTTCCAGGTTCACCTGTGTTGTAGTGTGTGTCAGTGTGCAATTGAGTTTACCCAAAATTCTAGAATTCCAGAATTAGGTGTCAATTTTAAAGCTCCAAGGAGTGAGTTTTAAGAAAAATGGATTAGTACTTTACAAAGGGATAATAAACTTTGAGCAATTTCTACCCCAGAAGATAGTAAAAAGTCTAAATAGATAAATGTTTTCACTAAAATGTTTTCATTAAAATTGGAATTCCTAGGTAATAGATACATGGGAGGCTATTTATTGAGGAAATTTAAAATATCATTTCAGCCTGCTTTGTTTAAGGTGAGATGGTAAACAGCTAACTGGTGTCCCCTGTATAGTACTGATCTTGCCTGAAAAGGGGCTGTGCCTTCTTACTGGCCTTGCCTATCATTTCTCCTGCCAGATCTGGAGATTGTATTTCAGGCAGGTGTGAACCACATCAAAAGTTCAGCTCACCGGCGGATCTGAAGGCCAAGGACAGAGACCAGTTCTGACCAAGCAACACTCCCAGAGAGACTGGCTTGGAGGTTCCAGACCAGCTCAGCAACATCTTATGGAGTCCTGGGGCAGTGCTGGGTGTTCGGTCTTGGCTAGCATGGTTTGACTGATAAGGACACACAGTGGATCAGTCCCTTCTTGGGCCTCCCTTAGGAATCAGCTACGCGTCACTCTGCATAAGGCATGTGGGAATAGAACGAACTGGTCACCCAGGCCGGCAGAGCGTCAAAGCTTAGTCTGCAGCATCCTGAGAAACACTCAGCTCAGTTTCCTGGGCTGGACTTGAAACACATGGAGTCTGCAGGAGCAGGCAGGGGGTTTTCACCTGTCCTGGCCAAGTCTGAGCGACAAACACTGAAGAGTCCCCTCCATTCATCAAGTGCTCATGACTTATGACTGACCCATCATGCCGTCCCTTGATGGCGATTTACCTCCCTTTCTTCTCTTGGGAACGGCGCTTGGAGCAGAATGTTCTGGACATGCAAAGCAAGACACATAAAGAGGCCTAGACAGAACATCTGTTCTACCCGACGTCTCGCCTCTTGTGTAGGGGATTCTCTGTCCCCTTGAGATTCGGCTGTGGGACATCAAATGCCTTGTTGAGTTGCTTCAAAGTAAGCGGGGCCTCTAAGTTGTGGCCAGAGTGTGAGAGTCATCGGAACACATACAGACATGGCTTCCCAAGTGTGGTCACTGCCAACAGCTCGGCTGCACACAGCCCATCTCCTGAGCCATGAGGGTCCCTAACAAAGGAGCCACCTGTGTTCTTACAGTTCTGTAACACGCTAGACTCCAACAAACGACGGCCCCTCCCACACCATTATCGGGGGTGGCCAGAAAGGAAAAAGAGCCCATCTGACAGCAGCAGATGAGGCAAGCCAGGCAACGCTGATGCTACAGCAGATCGCCAGGCCCTGGTCGCAAGGCTGAACCTGATGCAGCCGCCCACGTGCAGGTGCAAGGCGGGTTCTTCTCCTCCCCCGCTAGTGACCCTCGGGTCCTTCCTGGCTCTCGATGCCTGCTCCGCGTCAGAGAGCCTACGGGTCACCACTAAAGGAAGGTCATGCCAGGGAAGTGGGAAGGGTCACCTGCAGGGCTAAAGAAGCCCAACGCTGCACGCACAGAGGGCACAGGTTTCACGAGCTCTGGCGAGGAAATTAACTGCGATCTGTTTTAGACACCTGAGTGTGACTTTTCCATAAACAGACACAATACTTTTCCTCGTGTGAATCCACGAAGCAGGGATAAAGGGGACAAAGAGAGTGTCCTGGCATCATGCACAAGATTCGGACCTGGAGTCAAGTTCACGTTCACAATCGAGCCCCTTGGCTGCAGAGCAGAAAAACTTCATTAGGTGGGCTGCAGGATCTGTCTCTCTCTGCCTCATGCCTTAGTTCCCCTGACTTTAACTATAACATAAAGCCTTTTTCCCCCCGAATAGCCCCAAGGTCAGCAGTCTTGGGATGACTCTGATGGCTTATGTTTCTCCTCTGTAGTCCAGTCCTTCTCTACACGATAAGCCAACAGGCTCATGTACTTCCTAAACACACAAGTACCTTTTACCCGCCGGGTTTCCCCGACCTTAACTTTCAGCCTAAGGTGCTTCCAGTTACATGTATTATTTCAGTGTTCCTACCAAACTTCTTGGCTCCCCGCTCAAAAGCGGTCAAACTTTAACTTAGAAGACATTCTTAACCCGAAATTATCAGCTGCAGCCTTGTCGCCTTCAGACTTGCCATTGCTTCGCTGAGCGGGCGCTGTGGCTATTTAGATTTTATTGGGGTGCTGCAGCCACCGCTCAGAGATCTGGAGACACAGCGAAGGTCGGAGTTAACTTCACATTTTCTGTATTTCCAATTGCACGTGGAAGGCAGGCCATCCGGCCCTCAGGTGGCTGTGTCAAGATGACCCCCTTCCGCGGTCTGGGCCATTCTGCTTCACGGTGGCACGAGGAGAGCTTGCGGATTCAGGATTTGCGTGTGGGCACACGCCTCGCGCTCCGAGGACTTTTCATGTTTGTTTTGAGTGGAGAGTCGTTTCTGTCTTCCGTGCCCCTCCCCCTTTTCTTTGCACATAACAAGCTCTTTGTCTGGGCCGAGAGCTCTGGAGCTCCGAAGACCGTTCTCCAGGGAGGGTTAGAGCCAACGGGTTGGTATCAATTTTCTGCTTAAAATTGTTTCCCTCGGGGGAGACATTGCTTACTGACCTATCATATTATCAACTTACTCCTGCTCTTCTATTCCTGTTTACCTAAGCATTCAAGGAGGGGAAAAGAACCCTCTTTCTTTACAACTGAACTTTCAGAGAAGAACTTTAATATCTGATCATTTAACGCCCCGATTAACGGTGTTGACAGAAACATGCTTTCCAATAACTCCTCCATTTTGTTATTTTGGCAAAGAACACAAGGATCATTTTACCTGTTTATCTAATTAGTGAATATGGTGAAAGTCTAGTCTTCCTTCCCCCTATCCTGCACCTGAAGCCACCATCCTGAGGTCTGAAGGCTTCACCGTTGGCAGAAGAAAACGTGGTGGTTTTTGTCTGTTGGTTTGTTAATGGTTCTGGTTTCAGAAACATTAGAAAGGGCAAGAAAGAAGGCAGTATAATTGTGTGTGTGTGTGTGTGTGTGTGGTTAAGGGTGTGTGTGTCCACGAAGAATCATCTCAGGAGTTTCTATTAAGACGTTAGTGCCTCCTGCCCTGATCATATAGTACCATAAAATTACAAGGTCTCCAAAACCCTTGCACAAAGATACAGGTCAGCAATGACTTGAGAGAAAGTTCCTCTGGGTCCAGCCCTAGGAGAAGCAACACAGGGGTGCTAAAGTCCCTCTAGGATTCCAATCCCCGGGGGGAGCCAGGCAGAGCCCAATGTGACTGTCCCCACACTGGGCTCTGTGGGGTGACTTTAATGTCTTACCACACTGGTCAGCGGCCTTAGTGCAAGGCAGCTTGGGCTACGTCTGCCTAGTGATGAGCTGAAGGTAATGGATTAATTAGCCCGGAACTGCACGCTGTGGCCACAGGAAATCTCCATGCAGGCTTTTCACCAACTGAGAGATAGATTCTCGTAAAACTCTTATTCTGACAGCCAAATCCTAACCTCGTGAGCATCTTTTGGTAAATCATGCTTAAAGCACCAAGTCAAATTGCTAGGGAGTGGTTACGGTTTTAAAGTTTGAAGACGGTTATCGAAGTGTCTAAGACTGCGAGTGGCCGTGACTCGGCGTTTCAGAAGTCCTCCCCCAGCTTTCCTCGATTTTCCACCGACGAGCACGCCTCGACACCCCTCACAGAGCCGGGGGGACGCGGCGGTGCTTACGGCTCCATTTACACGTCTTCGGTGGAACAGAGTTCGGACTATGACAAGAAGTGGACAGGTTTTACTTAATAGTCACTTTTTAGTGCTTTGTAGTCATTCGGCTTTTTTAGAGGATTTCTTCAAGTACTTCGCAGCTGGGCAACGACAGTTCAAGAGTAAATGACGAAGCCATAGCTAAGAGACTGACGATTGTTTTTTGGGCTGTTTCTATTAGAGACCTACCTTACGTCATCCAATGCAACTGGCACTTGACGCGCATCGTGAAATGTACCACTACATTTCTAAGGTGGAACGGACTGCCCAGAAGGAACCTCAACTTCGGTGCTTTTCGAACGGGAGTCTTGCAGGTCGTCTTGTAAGATAAAGGGCTTTTCATCAAAAACAAGGCATTGCTCTTGGGGAAGGAAGGGGGCTTGTAAACCACTAAAAATACAGTTGACAAGAGCAAAGTCTTTAGTTTTACTATTTTCATTCATATTGCGGGAAAAAGGAAAAAGGGGTCAAAGTAGGCAGCACCTCAAAATGAATGATTATGAAGCCAGTCAAGAAAACGGAGTTCATTAAAGGGGTGGGGAGAAAAGGCTATTGATAATCATTTGAAATAAAATCGCCTTTGCTGCAGAGGCTGCCCCCGCCGTGCTCTGAATGGCAGCCGTGCAGGAGGACACCCTGACTGGAGGAGAAGGGAAGGGCCTTAGGGGCCTGCAGGTTCAGGAAAGAGAAGCGGCAAGTTCACAGCGAGGCTAAGTGAACCAAAGGAGCCTAACCAGGCAGGATGCAGTGCAGCAAAGGCCGCATCTGTACACTGTGACCCGCCTCTGCACGGGGCGCACCTGTCATTTTCGCTGTCCTTCAATTCAAAACCATCCCATGACAACCACCGGGGGCCACGTCGGCTGAGCGACAAGCTACTGCTCAGGCTGCTGAAACATGTGGCAGCAGGAGGGGCTGTGTATTTTGTGCCTAGTCTTTCTGACAATCTTAGGATAAAGAGAGTTCTTCCTACTTAGTATGGGAGGATCCTGTGCTTTCCAATAACCCCATGAAAAACAGTCGAAAAGTCAGCAAGGATTTCGAACTGGCTTTTTTAAGCTTCACACTCCGTTCCATGGAGGAGAAACTTCAGGTGTCATTATTGCACCTTTCCGTGATAAAGCAGTAGTCATTGTTAGGAAGAAAATATTTTATTATGAAGGTAAGTTATAAACTGTTTTACTGACCCATTGAAAGAAAAAGGGTGATTTATCTCCCTCTTCTACTCTCCCCCTCATCCCATGTCCCTCCCTATAAAAACAAAACAAAACAAAAACAGAAAAAAAGCCAGCAAACCAAAGAACAACTCGAAGAGCAGATAAGAGAATAAAAATGCTTTCTGGCCTCAAAGCTGTCCACCCCTGTAAAAAAACTACAGCAGACGCATGAAAAGGTTATTCCTACATTTTGGGAATCCAGACGGTGAGCATCACTAAAAGATCGATTGTCCTGTGCTCTCATCCAGCTTGGCTTGCAGGCTTTATTTTCGAAGCCCTGCTATTGGTTTTACGGCAAATCCATGTTTTGCTTTTTAAGGGTTTTTATTTTTTCCCCCTTTCTTTTTTAAACCAAACTCCATTCCATTTTTAAAGAAATTTGGCTTGTTTCAAACAACCTGTAATATCTTCAGTCATGCTAAGGGAAACAACAGACAATCACCGAAATGTGGCCAAGGTTATGTAACCAATGACTTAATAACCTCAAAAGGGCAAATCCTGCAAATAAGCACATGTCACAGTGTTGGGTTCAGGAAGGCAGGGGTTTAGTTTACCAAGAGGTGTTGTGTTTTGAAAACATATCACTCTGATTTCTCTCTTTCCCTTTGGACTTTGCACCCCAACCCCCGTAGCTAAGGAACTGGCATACACTGGAGATCAGATGTTTTCTTCATAAACTTTGTAAGGCAGGTAAGTCCTGAATGCATTTTTACTTTCTCATTTGGATTTTGGGGAGGAAAAGTATTCTAGTTCTACTTTGTGTAACTCTGTGTCATAGTCTCTCCCTTTGTGTAATGGTAAATGAGGTGACAGATTCAGAGTCCCTACAGCAAAGGACTCTCCCTTCTTACAATATTAAATATATACACAGTCCATAAACTGTGATTGTAAATATTATTTGCATAGAAAATTATTACAGGTTACTAGGCTACATATGCAATAGATGGGAGAGGCAGGCTTAACAGCCACGGTGCTTACTAGCTATTAGTTACTATTACTTCGGTGTTATTCTCTGTTTGGATCCCACACTGTGACAGGTCATATACTATTGTCATTGCGATGACATACAACATGGCACATTAAAAGCTTTTTGGTTTGGCCACAGCTCACCCTGATGATCAAAAGTGCAAAGTGCAGAATGCTCTTTATTGTTGATAGCTAACAGAATAAGAACTCTTCTCGCTAAGGCTGCTCTTCGCATCCGGGCTGATCCAGTCTAATTCTAGCCATGGTTGTGGAGGATGATTCCCGTCCCTGGATAAAGATACCTGTCAATCAGACAGGACTGCCGTTACGTGAGAGACCGCCTTCAGAGATGCACCGTACGGGGAGCAGAAGGACGATGGGGTTCAGCTCGGAGGAGGGAGATGAGGGCAGCTGGGGACGCCCACGGGTAGATGGATGTGCACCCCAAAGAGAAGGACTCTCAGGGCCCCCCCTGGGCTTCTGCTCCCACTTTGCACTTCCCTCAAGTGGTATGACCTGCAGTGTGAAGACCTCGCCCTCACTCGGGACCACCTCAAGAGTACTCAAACCACTCTGATTTTTATCCCTCAGGTGAAATCAAGTCACACAAAAAGCATAGTTTTGCATGTTTTCTTTCTCCAGAAAATGATTTTTCCCCCAAACTCAAGAATAATTGTTTTACAAGGTAGCCAATCTCACTGGTACCTACATCACGGCCAGTTAACGAACTTGAATATCAAGTCCATGCCACTAGCAATTCAGAGTTCCAGACCCAGTGCTTGGGAGGAGCTGCTTTCCTCTCTGGGGGGCAAAGGGAGGCCATCCTGGTTGCATTTTAATGCGGCAGCATCTTTGGGCCACACGCCCTAAGTAAGCTAAGTGCATGTACAAGGTGGCGTGCTAAGGAAGAAATCTAATAAACTCTGCTGTCCCTCCGTTTAGAGGGACAGGTGTGCTTCGGCTGGTAGAAGACGGGGCATCTACGCGAACCTTGAGCAGGCTGCATTTGCGATGTCGCTTCTCACACACCAGCCCTGCCTCCTGGGGCTCGTGGTGAGATGGCGAGACAGATGTGTAAGGATGGAGAGGATGGACCGTGGGGATGGGAGTGCGCAGGGTGGCAGCAGCTCTTAGGGGAGGGGGGGAGGCAGAGAGCAGAATGAATGGGCCTCTCTCGGCCTCTTCTGGAGCCGGCTGCCATGCAAAGGCAAAAGACTCATCAGCGCAGAAACCCAGGCAAGTTAATCTGAAATTAATGAATGCTTGGAAAGAAACAGAAGTCTTAAAAAAATAAAGAAAGACACCTGATTTATGAAAAGGTGCTGAAAAGCCAAGGAAACCGCGCTGTCTGCCAGAGGGCACAGCCTGTTAAAGCCCAGGGCGCCCGCACCGGATATTTCTTTTTACCTGATGATTAGATCTTAAGAAAGTAATAATCGAGGGAGGGGGTGAAGGGGACCAAACACACAGTAAGAGAAGGAAACCAGCCTTCGGGTGGTGAGCATGCAATAGAGCACACAGATGTTGACTTATAATCTTATGTACCTGAAAATTACATAATATTACTAACCAGTGCTACCCCAATAAATTCCATTAAAAAAAAACAACCACCAAGAAAGTAATGCACTGCAGAAGGAACTTTGAGGTGCTCAGGTTAGTTCAGAGGAGGGCGGGGAGGGACTGGGTGAAACCGGGCCCAGGGATTTTGACATACAACACAGCCATAAATTATAAATGTTTAAGGAATTAGAGAGCGGTATACAGAAGGACAGAATTCCAGGAGGACTAGGATGGAACTCGGAAGTGACATTGAACTCTACCCAGCCTGTGCTGTGACCCCACCTCAGTGCTGAAAGGAGCACCCACCCTGTTCCTTATAACAGAGCAGGCCCTCGAATAGGAGAAGGAACGAGAAGAGAACGGACAGCTGTCCACGGGCTGTGGGCCTCTCACGCGAGCCTGGGTCAGTCTCTCAGCGGCTCTGACTCTCGCCAGCTCTCTGCGGTCCTGTCGGTTTTAACTCTAAGACCAGACTCCCTACCCCTTGGTGCTCTAAGAGCCGCCTGCAGAGATGCACCGTACAGGGAGCAGAAGGACGATGGGGTTCAGCTCGGAGGAGGGAGATGAGGGCAGCTGGGGACGCCCACGGGTGGCCACCTCACCCTCCTTCCACGTGGGGTTACCCCACGTGCGTGCCTGAGGATTGTGGGATCCACGGGCTGCTCCACTTCACGAGCATACATTCTACAAACTGGGACGTGCTCCACAAATGAGAAACATGCACTGGGCAAGGGGAAGGGCAACGTTCATCTTGTCGCATCCTAAATAAGACTGGTCCCTTCTGCACGACCGAAAAGAAGAAAGGACAGTGAAGTATGTGTCTTCCATACCCCTAGTCTAAGGCGTTTGTATTACACTGGTTGATTCTAAAAAAAAAAAAAGTAAGCATATGTGAGTGTTTGGACGCACCATGTAATATGAATATAATTAGATATTCCTTTTGCAACATGAATGTGGTTCAAGTACAAAAATGCTGATCTTCTAGTAGCTGTGGGTCTCTTACTATTATGCTGCTTTTTGTGCTATTTTTTAAGAAGATATCGATGAAATGAAGACACACACAGATAAGCCTGCATCAATAGATACAGGTAGGTGTTTTTAAATTTCACCCTCACTAGAAAACATAGCGATATAATACACTGAAAAGTAAAATTCGAATGCCACGTAAGGACAAATTAGGGAAAAGGAAACGCGGCGGGGAAGTGGCAGGGCCCCCGGAAATTAGGCATGAAAGACATGGCTGGGTAACAATAAATTACAGGGCAGGGAACATAAATGTTAAAGGCCAGGTGGCTGCTGATTATCACGGGCAGAACAAGTACTTCTCTGGCCACAGAGAGATCAGTTAGTTTCCATGCGAAACATTTAAAACTGCTTTCCATTCTGCCCTGGCAGCAGACAGCTCACCGCCGCCACACCTCCGACTGCAGCAAGTCACAGGCAACGGCCTCGCACACCAATGGCTGACTGCACATTATCTCCTCCCGCCCCACCCACTCGCCAGCCCCGCCAACCCTGCTGTCCTGGGTCCAAGATGCCAGCGAGAAGCAGGAAGCCTGCGGCGGCCTGCGGGGACAGCTGGCCTCACGCTCCTCTGCCCCCTGGCCTTCCACAGTCCACGCAGGAGAATTCAACCCCACTCCCACCCGTTAATTATGCCCCACGGGACCTGCTTCACATCCATCCTCATCTCTTCCAAGTCTTGTCAAGTTACCCCCTCGGGAGGATAAAGAAACTCCCGTTTATGAGTTTTCGAATTACCGTAATCACAGCGGATGAGTCACCTGCATCCAGAAGAGGCTTTCATTTTAAATTAACCCAATCTCTAACACCCCTAGCACCAACCGCCTCCCCTCCCAACCGCCATCAACTCCCTCTCGTTGCTATTAAACCAAGTATTCTTAAAGTTAACGAAGACAAATGGTATATTTTAATATTACTGCTTTCCCCAATTACTACTATTCCAACAACATGGTTTTCTACTACTCCTGGTTGCAGATATAGAATATTTTAATAATATTAGGGTTTATATAACTTTGGTGGAGTGACCTGGAAACCTAACCACAATTTATAACATTATTTCTATAGGAAAATGTATTCCAAATGAATTTTATGAATTACCACCAGACTGCATGCTGTAGACAGTGCTAAAAACCAAATAAATATAAAGCCATTAAAGAAACCTCTCTAAGGTTAGTTCACTCCATGTTTACACAGTAAACATTTGATGTACAGAGAGCAAACCAAGGCGGCTCATCAAACTCAAGTCCAGATGGCATCTCTCCACTGTCACCAGGCGCCTGGTCCAACGCTAATATTATCTTTAGCAGATCACGATGATACAGATGAATCTGCTTCCCTCGAAGTCCTAATAATGTATTCCAATACTCATAAATACTATTGAATTTTCCATATCACTATTTCATTAAGGCAAAAGGCTGAGAACTGACTATATTATACTAAAGCGTATTACATTTTGAAAGGAAAAATGAATATTCATAGCATTCGCATTGATGCAAAAATCCTCCTTTTACAGAGAATGTAATGATGTAGCCCAAAGGAAGGAGGGAGAGACAGAGAGGGAGACAGAGCGGGCGATCCAGCTCCTAAGTATTTATTGCAGCCCCCACCCTTACCTATAATTTGTATTCTCTCTCAGGCATGCAATTTAAAACATGTCACAGAATCTATTAATGAATGAACATGGCTGAGATGGAACCCATGCTCTTCGTTCCAGACTAGCTCCTTCCCGGTTTGGCGGTGTCACCATCCGCCCCATCCTCTCCCGCCCTGTCCCATCGGTGGCCAAGTTCACTTGATTCTAGATAGTTCTTGCACCCTCCCGCCCCACTCCCAAGCTTAATCTAGAATCGAAGCCGCCCCTGTCTCTCTGGTGGTTACCCCCGGAGCCTCTTATGGGTTTCCCTGCTTCTGGTCTCACTTCCCTCTAATTCACCAGCCACACTGAAACCAAAATTACCTTTAAATTGTGCAAATTCGAGCACACTACGCCCCTTCCGAGAACCCATCAAAGTCCCTCCCCCGCCCACCGACTCGGGATCCAGCCAAAGCCCTTACGCTGACTTACCGGGCCCTTCCTGGTCTGGGTTCTGCTCACCCTGCCACCCTACCCTCCTGTCCTCCTGTTTCCTCCTAGTCTCATCCCCGAATCGTCACACTAAGCACCTGCCATTCCTTACACTATTCTCGTTAGGTCTCGGGTCTCGGCTTGAACAGAAAGCTTCTCCGACCCTTAGGGAGGGGTTAAAGGTCCACAAGTTACATCTTTAACCCTCTGTTGAGATAAAAGCCTCTTAACAGCCTGCTTTTCCTCTATCTCAGATGCGATCGCATGCTTTAGTAAGTGCCTGCGGCTGCTCAGCTTTCTAGATAAATCTCTGTGAAGGAGAGGACTGCATGGGTCCTTTTCCTCTTCTGTCTTAGGTGACTGGCACTGTACCTGGGGCGAAGCAGGTGTGCAAGAAATATCTAGTGTACACACTCATTCATGAAGACATCCTGCTCTGTTTCCCATTCCCCATTATTTAATAGTGAAAACTCCAAATCATGTCAGCACCTAGGAAGTGAGTTATAACTTTCGGCTCATTAAGCGGCCACTACACTTTTGTTTCAAACATCCTGTCGTGTTAACTTCCATGATTGTAAACAAAATTGAGAAAAGCTTGCTCCCATTTACGTGTCTAGATTAGAGAAGGGATCAATGGCATACGTAGCCACGCTCTCTAAACCTGTGTCAAACAGCAGCCTGTAATGAAAAGAAAATTAAATTTAACCCACCATTTCGAAGAGCGCACTAGCTAAATCCTGGTAACTCAATTAAGAAAATGGTAACTCAATTAAAAACAACACTACTGAACAAATCCCGCCTTAAAAGTCTTTTCTACAAAGTACAAAAACAACATTAATGAAACAAAAACAAACAAGTGAACAAAAAATACTGCTGGCACACATGCTGTAAAATCTGTGTTTCCAGCATCTATCCTCCAGTATGCTTTGGCCTGCCCTTAATCCAGCTGGTTCTAGCTTAAGGAATCACCTTAATGTAAGTCACTGAATCAATACAAAGCAAGAAAAGTCAGCTAGTCAAGAACGTGTGAAAATAAACAGGTACAGCAGCAGCTGAACGTCTTACACAATGCTTCCTTACGTATGTGCAGCGCTTCATACTTTTCAAAGCAGTCTCTGTTTGGTCTACACTTCCAAAAGAAGGTATAGAAGCCCTTTACCCTCATCTGACAGTTGGGAAAGCTGAAGCCCACAGAGGTCAAGTTCTCTGCTCAAAGCCATAAGAGCCACTGGGTGCAGGGATGGAGGTCAAACCCAGGGGTCCTGACTGTCAGAAGTGGGTGTTCTTTCTTTCAGCCATGCTGTGGTCGGCTGGCACCACTACCAGAAACGACAGAGAAGCCACAGGAATCCAGAGCACCTCCGAACGAGCAGGAAACACTTTTCTCTGCTCCTGCCCCTTTCCTCCAAAGCAGGTTCTCAACGGCAAGGAAGCCATGGTCAGGACAGTAGAAAAGAGAGAGAAAGATCTTCTCTTCCATTTCCCCAAAATGTTACTAGCTCTGCATGTCCCTAGAACACAGTCAACGCCAAACATTCTCCTATGAGACTCTAAGCCTGAGCCATCAGTCAGAGGAGACTGGCTGCTCCAGACGGGCTCAAGGTCCTGGCACGGCTATTCAGTCTATTCATCTTTAAAGTGGGGAAGGTGACGCCCACCCCTAACCGTCAAGTCCTTTGCTCAAGTTCTTTGCCGAAGCCCACAGAAGTCAAACCACGTGCCTAGAGCAGGGCCTGGCATCTAGGGAAGTCAGTGAATTTTTCCTCCTCTCCCATGTATTCACCAGGAAGTTTGGAAAGCAAACTACTTACACATCACTGAACACACACATACAACACAAAATAGCACTTTTCTCTGCGTTGAAACCTGTGTCTTCCCAGATACACGCGAGTAAAACCATTGCAACCCTTTTCCGCCCTGACCTCATATGTCTAACCCCACTCGGAGTCCGTGTTTGCTCCAAAACGTGCTTACCGAAAAGAACAGAATCCCCAAACAATTGAAAAGTATTACATTATGAGAAACTGAACTGATCTCTCGGCAAAAAAAAAAAAAATTGCTTTTAATAAAAAATCGTTTCAAAGACTTCAGCACCACGTGGCTCTGAGAGAACTAGAACGTAGATTACTGTGGCAGACGTCACTGGACAGCTAAGGAGTATGGAGGGAGGCGATGCCCACTGGGAGCCTGGGACAGGGGCACATCCAAAGGCGGAGCCCACAGGGCAAACTGGGACGAAGGTCTACGGAAGTGTGCGGCTCTACGAAGTGTTTCCATGTTGATCCAAAGAAGTACTCAGATGTGCACAGCAGATTTCTGTACAAAAATGTTTCAGAGCGTTATCTGTAACAGAATGAAACCGAAACCACTGAACATCTAACCACAGAGGATCAGTGAACTAAATGATGGTATATCCACGTGAGAGAATGCTAGGGAAGCCATTTGTCATCACGGTTTAGATGAATGCTTAAAATCAAGGGAAACCGCCCATGATATCAAATGCAAAGAGGTTACAGTTTTGTTTTAAAATATATGTACAGAGAAGAGATGAGAAGAACATGCACTAAAATAAGATACAGAGTTATCTTTAAGTGTTGGGCCTGCATACAATTCTTATTTTCTTATAGATACTTTTATTTATTTTCCTTCTTTTTACAGTGAAAACAAATTATATCTATAACTAGAATAAATGTTTTTTGTTTTTTTTTAAGAGAGATCCTTTTCAAAAGTCACAGGCTTTCCCAGTAGCTTAGGAGTTAATTTTTTTAAATTTTGATAAAATATACATGACATAAAATAATCATTTTAACCACTTTTAAGGGTAGAGTTTAGTACATTCACATCATTGTGCAATCATCACCATCATCCTTCTCCAGAACTTTGTCGTCTCAAACTGAAACTCTACCTATTACACAGTAACTCCCCTTTCTGCCTCTCCTAAACCCTGGTAACTAATGTTCTACTTTCTGTCTCTATGAATTCGACTACTCTAGGTGCCTCATATAAGTGGAAGCATACAATAGCTGTCCTTTGTGTTTGGCTTATTTCACTTAGCGTAATGTCTTTGAGGTTCGTCTATGTTGGACCATGCATCATAATTTCATTCTGAATAGTCTATTGTATGTATCTACCACATTTTGCTTTATGATGTTAGCTTTCTAAGCGGACTTTAATTTTTAAGCACGTCTGGATTTCCATGATGATCAGCAGTTCATGTAATCGAAGGATATATATCAACTGAAGAATTAAAAACACCAAACAGTACAAGTTTAGGGAAAAAGTTATTTTACACAGAAAATCAAACTTCCTACCTGCCTTAATTCCACTACAATTGACAATATTGAGCCCTATTCTGCAACAGGAAAGAATAACAGTGCCATCCATACACTGTAATGACAATGAGTGGCCCCAAACTCATTGTTATGCCATGTGTCATTTTGTCTGAGCAACTAAAAAGGTTCGCCACAGCACTCGGGGTGGTGGCTGCCCAGGGTGAGGGGCCCCAGGGAGCCTCCCAGGCTGATGGAACCGTTCCAGATCAGGTAGGCATTTGTCATTTGTCAAAACACATGGACCTATACACATAAGATCTGTCCACTTCACTGTATGTAAATGATATTTTGATTTCTCAAGAGAGAGACTGGCTCGCCAGGCTCCTACTATTCCCGAAAGGAGGCACGTGGACACCTAACAGGAATTAGAACAAACAGGAATTTTAGAACGAACAGGAGGTTCTGCAGTCCGGCTGCTCATGCTCGTTGACACCGTCCACTTTGGGGCCGTGTGGTGGGTCTCTCCTTCCAGAACCAAGTCCAAGTTCTTTATCCTGGCTGCAAAAACTCAGGTGTGTCTGGGGAAGTCTGGCAATCAATCACACGGTGGACGACCTGCAGGCGAGGCTGGGAATCTGCCACGTTCGGCAAACAGCCCCATGGGAGTGAGGCCCAGGTGGTGAAACACCCAGAGGTGCGCGGCCCTGTGTGGGAGTGGAAAGCGGGTACGCCCTGACTGCACGTCGGCGCCAGGTGAGACAACGCCGCTCCTGAAAGGGCGGGGAACAAACCACAGTGTCCCCAAGGGAAACAAGGTCTCAGAGAGCATGAGGGGACCGGCTCTGATAGCAGAGTCTGGGGCCAAGGAGGGACCCTCGGCCTCCCTTGCTTCGGATCGGGCTGGCTGCAAGGTGCCCTTCCGGTTGCTTTGGCATTGGACTTGGCCAGAATCCTGAAGAGGTGAAAAGTTACCTCTTTCTTATTTACGTGGTTACCTGGTACTTTCCTCTGTGAAGTCTTTCTAAAATGTCGCGCTTAGGCCACACATTGCGGGAGGCCTTGGTGTCCTAGTCATGGTGAATTTCCTGCCAAACGATTCAGAGCACCCGCACTGTCAGACGATTTTTTTTCTTGCAGTCTGCTATTTTAGATTCTCCAAACTACTATGTCCCTCTATTAAAATGCAGGACCCAGTGGCCAATAGATCTCTAGGTTGTTTCCTCAGCAACGCTGAATAGCATACAAACTTCTTATCAGTCTAAACAGCAGCTTTGAAAACATAAAACGGCCACACCTAAGCCCAGTGGCAAATTAGAAAAATGACAGTCAGGGACTCAAATACTTCCCTAGACTTAATGTTATATTTATTAAAAAAACAAAAAACAAAAAACTGAGCAGGGATCCTGACAAGCTTATCGATGTGGACTCATCACCATTCAGTGAGGACAGTAACCCCGAGTGACCAGCTCTCATGACGTCCATACTGACACGGGAGTCCAGAAGCCACAAGCTCCCGACATCCACTAGTCCTCTCTGGGTCTCCCATGAAGGAAGCTGCCTAAACTTCTACGTCCCAGAAAGATTACAGCCACAAAACCAACTTCCGCCCCCTCTCCCTGGCTCCCCAGAAAAAGTCTCCCTAACCTGCCAATAGACACTCTACTTTTCAGCCATTTAAGTCCAACTAACTGCCCGGAGAGGCCTCACCTTTCTAGTCACCTTTGAAGGCTCTTCTCCAGAGATTCCCACTTTGGCTTTTCATTTCTTCCAGCCTTGAGTCAGAGTCCCCACCTCCAGCCTCACCTCCTTCCAGGTCAGGTGATGGATAATCAGGAAATTCCAGAAACTGACAGGACCCAGGAAGAGTGCTGGTGAACGTGAGCTCGGAGGTGTATGGGGCTGCTTCTGGCCTCCTGATGCTCGAGGATGAGGTGTGCACACAGACCCTCTACTGCCCCTGAAGTTGGGGACAGAGATGTAGACTCGGAGGACTGCCAATTCATACCTACATACCCATCCTTACAGAAAGGCAACCCTCTACCAGTGCCAAAGGTGTCTGACTCATCAAAAGCCTTGCTAATCCGGTCACATCAAAATGCCATTTAAAAAATCTAAAAACCAGCTAGGACCTGTGAGCTAACAAACCAAAATGTACTCCCTCAACTAGAGACGAAGTTGGTTCCTCTGTCCCTAGGGACCCCACCACATTTCCTGGACCAGAAGTATAGGCTGTTTTGGGGGGAATAAATACCCTCTTTGTCCTGACAAATAACCAAGTTATTCTCTTTCCAGGGTAGACTTTGAAAACACTTATGGTCTGAAGATGCAACCGCCTAGGAGAACCAGAAAGTTGTGACTCATGAGTCTTCCCGTTGATGGCGACAACCATCGCCTTTGCCATTTTAAGCTCATTTGTTCTCAGCACCGTAAATGGTAGTTGGTTGTTGGAAGAGCAGCTGAATGATTTCAAAACCATGGAAATAGCAAAAGCAAAACAAACAAAAACAAAACCTGGGTTTGTATGGCTTAATATGAAGTCTGCTAATTTACCTATCTTGTGACCGTCCTCATCTCCTGAGATGGGTACTACCCGCTCTGATGACAAGACCACTTAGAGAGAAGGGAGCAGGGTGCCTCGACCTCTGGGTGAAAGCTACGTCTAAGCAGCTTGCTGTTCCACTGCCATGACCAGGCGCCTCCTGCGATTACCAAGCACCTCGCCACAGGTCATCACGAACTGCACTGTGTAATTAGACATTTTGCTCCGTGCTGCTCTGATTGCAAAAGTGTTCGTTGCATGTATGTTTTCTTAGGCAAAGCAACCTGAAGGAAGGGCTGTATCAAATTCGGCAACGCTTCCCTGGTTCTATGGCCACATCACAGACATCGCTCCTAGAATGTCTCTAGAACAGAAACAAAATCAGCGCAGGGCAGGAAGCCAAGTGTCATAAAGTATATACGTGCTTTTTTTCTCAAAGGAGGCCTCCAAAATTATTTACTCTTACTGTTTGTAGAATTCTAATGAATTTTAGTTTCCCAGGGCCCAGAGCAGATCCAAAGCAGAGAATTAAAAAGCAAGTAGCCAACATGTATTCGCTATTTTTATTATTAATTATTTTTATTTTGTTGGTTGGTGCCAAACTCTTTGTTAAGCATTTTGAACATCACCTGTCAGTGGATACTCGTGATTGCCCGGCACAATGACGGACATTCACAGGCCCCGCCTCCCCAAACTGTTACGTTACATTTTGTATGTTATGTTTATTCAATAAGGCAAAGAAATGTGCAATATAGATTTCCAGTGACAAAGAAAAGGAAAACTAATAATTTGCATTTTAAAGGAGAAGCTTCAGTTACCAAGAAAATGCACTCACGTAGGTAGCTCATTAGCCAGATAATACTGCATAAAACAGGGTTTCCTGTATTTCTAATTCATCTCCACAGCAACTAACAGAGTCAACAGATGTTAAAAAAAACACTGACTTTTAAAATGTAGACATCACTCGAGTCACTTTGGTATGTTATAACAACAGTTTAATGAGGTTTATTTATTTCAACAAAGGCCATTAAAAGAATAATTTTTCTATCCGTGATTTCTTGTCCTCCCATCCCAATATAAACTGACCCACTGCCTCAAATCAGACAAGAGAGAGTGAAAAGACATGGAAACCAAATTACTTACCATTAATATAAAACCGAGCTTGTCACATCTAAGCGTGACAGTAACACAGACGACATTACACAGTACCCTTCGAAAACTGCTTTTAAAGAATTTGATGTTGCTAGACAGAGACTTGGATATTGTCTTGCGGTATCAAGTATCTGATTATCTTTTGGAGGATATGCTAGGAAGGAAGTTTTCTGACAAAGTAGCAGTTAGGCTGGTCATCAAACCACCTCGACAAATAAATGAGAAAGAAACTAACCACAGGATTACACCTTTGTGGCTCCTGGAACAATCTGCCGTCTTAAGTACTTTGACAGGGAAGTCCTTTAAATGTAGATGAACATCTGAAGAGAACAGGGAAACATGGTGGAGAAGTGAGGATCGACTGGATGAAGGAGGTCACTGTGTCCTTCACTAAATATGGACTGCCAGAAAAGAGTGACCTCATTTTCTATGTATGAATGAGAAACTGAAATAGGCACTAAGTTATGCCAGGCATAAAGCCCAAGGCAGTCAGAGAAAACACGTTATCTACTTATTGCACAAAGATGCTCATTGAAACTTTATATTGCAAAAACCAAACAGAAACCTCAGCATTTAAACAATAGGGGAATCTCAGCAAAGGGAATGACAGCATGCATGCTCACATAATCAAATATTATGCTACTTAAAATCATACATAAACGCTTTAAAGTGATATGCGAAAATGCTTTTCTGTTCTGTGAAACACACACACACGCACATATGCATATACACACCCAGAAAGAGAGCCTCGATTATGTTGGGAAATAAAAAAAAGATAGGCAGGAAATACCCAAAATGTTCAAGTTTTTCCTTCAGAGTAGAATTATAGGTATTTTTATTTTTCCTCCATTCTTAAAACTTTAAACAGCATACATTACTTTTATAATTAGAAAAAACAATCATTATTTTGAAATGTATTCTATTCACATAGATGAACGGGGAAGAAATCTCCCTTTTACGGTTACTTAGACATTGAGCTTGGGATTCCCATTTCTGTCTTTGAGTACTTCAAAAAGTAAACATATTAAAGGACACTTTCCTCATTCCTAAAGGCAAGCTGTGCCTGGGAAGATCTCCTCCATGGCTTAGTGACCTTGGATAGAGTCCGTTTCCAGCAGTGGCCAGTGTCATATATCACACACACCCTTTTAAATTCCTACACCTCCTAGCTTAATGGAGACACTTTTTGGTGGTGGTGGTGGGGCGGGGAGTTGTTTCTCCCTGCTTAGCAGACAGGAAAATTTATTAAGCTATTTTTCCTGGGCTTCTCTCTCTCTCTTTTTTTCCTTTTTGTGATATGAATAACGAGACCCTCTTCTACTATGGAAGCTTAACAGCAGGTACCCTAAGTTAGCAAAGGGGAAGCATTTTAACATTCCTATTATACAAATTATTCCTGTAATTGGAACAATCCATATGTAAAACTTTTCATTCACAGATAAACATCTGGGCTCACTGAATTATCAGAGTGGACCCAACCAAATTCAGGGAGCCACACAGGGCAATCTGAAATACCTAAAGATAACAATTTAGTGTAAAGAGTGGAGTGTGGAGTGCCTGACACTGGGGCAGAAAATATTTCTTCTTGAGAACAATTTCAACTTTCTTTTATCTTTCAAAGTCTTTATGGCAAAGTTGTCCTTAACATTTTAAATGTTGCTTTAAAAAAAGTTCACTGCTTTATTCTCCATAATTTGGTAGACTTGGCTTCTAAGGAACTTGGCTTTTAAGGAACTTGGTTTTTCAGGGACTTTTTTTACTAAGTTTAGTTTTAAGCAGAACTATCAGTTCTTTGAACGTGATGAGGTCAAATGGATAGCTGCAGATTCTTTTGAAGAAAGACATTGTTCGAACTGTCTCTTTGCACCCTCCTTTCCTCCAATCTCTATTGCTCTAATGAGAAAGACTAAGTGATTTCTAAATAACTTTATTGTGAACTACCAATAATTTATCTTTTCTCCTCCCCTTGACCAAAGGCTATGCTAACCGTGTCAAAATAAGATATAGTGTTGAGTTAATTCATTACCTGGATAATTTGGCTCTTCTTATGTGAACTCAGTCACAATTTCTCTTTCCTACGAGCTCTCATTATGATTGTCCTACAACTATCGAGTCTTTGAAATTCAAAATATGACAGCTAAGATTGAACTTAAACCTAGGCTGGGAATTAGAAAAGCTAGAACTTATTCCTAAATTTCTAAGGACTCCTGGGCAGATCTTAGTGCTTGAACTTGACTGGAAGAGGCTGAGAGTAGAATGGCTAAGGGCCAGGCAGATCTGGGCATGGACCCTGGTTCTGCCCAGTACAGCCTAGGGATCCTGGACAAGTAACTTAAGTGCCTAGGCTTCTCATTCTTTCCTCACATACAACCAGTGCTCAGGTGTTACAAACACATGTGAGGTGCTCAAAGAATGCAAGCAATGAATACTGTCAATTATCGGTTTGTAAAAATAGAGATAAAATGATAATTCTAGATATGCTGCAATTATTGTAAAGTATCCTACACATCTGCAGAGTTCTACAAACATTATTTTAGCTTTTGCAATAATGGGCGTATTCTTTTCTGTGACACCTATGTTTAATATTAAAAAGCAGGTCATTCTATTCCATATGGCTTTTTTTTTTTTCCAGTGTATTCGACCTTTCCTTCTCACCTCCCAAATGACTACCACCACCAAAACTAAAAAATGTGATAATAGATTTTGCTAGTCTTGTTAGAATAAATACTCCATAGTATTTGGGTTTCCTCCTGTGGAATTACAGGGAAATCTGTATATAAGATAATGTTCATGGAGGATATTAGGAAGCTCTAGGCGGATTGTTACGGGCTTCTTTATGGCCTTCTCCCCTACATGCATTAATAGCTCTGAGATAATTCATGTGTAATTCCTATACGGTCACATATGTGGCACTTATTCAAATTTCAGTGGAATCTTGTATGTAGTCGGATTTCCACTTTAAAAGTTCTGCCCACATTTTCTACAGAAACCACAAACTGAGATGTTTATAATCATTAAAAAGAAAGCCTTCATCTAAGAGACATTTAATATTTTACTATCCTTTCGTTCTTGATAAGTCAGAGCCCTAGAGCTAATGAGATGTTTTATTTTTTAACTTTGCATTTCTTGATCATCTCAAAGGCATGAGAACCAGGGCCTGTTTTGGCCTTTGTACTCCCACGTCACCTCCCTACCGTAAGATTAGTAAATTAATGAAATATGAATAATTGTTTGCTCAAGGCAAGGTGTCATACACCTGCCTTGTCTGAAATAAGAATGGTGATCTGTATGTGTCCATCCGTCTAGAATTTGATAAAAATTCATGTCAAGAGCTGCATAGTTTCAAAAGCCTAATGTAGTAGACCTACTTTTGCAAATAGGTCCATTTCTCTTCCTCTCTATTATATTTCAAAGCATTTGGAATAAAATGCTCTTTATTCACTACCCACAAATTACCGGGTCACACCTTAGTTCTACTGTGAACTATTTCCTCCAGTGTAATACTAAGAAAAAGTAAGTTCCATTCTTCTCGCTTGTACAGTTCATAAAAACAATTATCATCACATACTAGAAGGCGAAGTAAGGTTTCGGAACCCTATCAATTTCTTGTTCCCCTCTCTCTACCCCTAACTGTGATAAAATAGCTTCTCCACCTCAAGGCATCATTTAACCGCATAAACACGCTGGCATTTAAGTGGCAAAGACCTCAGACAACACTTGTTGATAAAACTTGCTTCTGTGCAAAAAGATAACTCTTCTAGTACTTCGCTTATGTCGACTATGATAATGAGGTTAGCAATGTTTTAAAGATGCGTTTGAATTATTAGGCCCATTAGGATAAGCCATCTTGTATAGTTGTCTTTATGTCTAACCACCTTTTTGTAACCTCCACACTAAAAGCAAATTCTTAGTTATATCGGTCGGCCTTGTATTAAATCAAGACAAATGTGAGACAATAGGATGGTATGCTTCGGGTCATTTAATTATGACAAAGAATACCTTTATGTCCTCCAGTTATCCCTATATAATTCATTCTCTCTCTCTCTCTCTCTCCTCTCTCTCTCTCTCTCTCTCTCACACACACACACACACACACACACCCATAGAAGTGAAGTGATCAGGAGAGCAGCCTGGGCTGCCAACCTTTGGGGCAGCTCCAAAAGAAAGCCTTAAAATAGTAAAAGATTAGGTGAACATACAAAACTTGACTCACTCACTAAAATGTGCAGTGCAGTGAATTCAGGTCTAAAAACCTTTTCACAGATTGTAGGAAATGGCCAAAGTCACCAGTTAATTATGCAAAAAGGAAAGATGGGCAGAAGGTGGTGGAGCAGCAGAGAAGCCCTTGGAGACCCTGACAAGGTACTCCGCAGGGCGCAGGGGCAGCAGAAACCATATAATAGTTCATCAAAGGAAATTAGTTGGCTTCTCATCAAAAGCCTCTAGAGACTGTGCTACATGTGGACACTCATTTGCAATAAAATTCCAAGTGAAAAGCAGCTTACGATGTGGGCTAAGGATCAGGGAGCTTACAGAGCTGCAATCAATCAGAAGTTCTGAGAAAGGAGAGACAAATCCAAGCAGATATTCACAAATGGAGGAGTCAGACAGCCACTTTCTGAAAAACCGTTTTTAAAAAACTAATAGTGCATAAAAATGGGTGTATTTTTTTTGGTAATAAAACACTCATTGAGTCTCTTCATAAGGAAAAAGAAGAAAAATCATCAGGAATGTTGCTCATTACACGCCTGGCCGGTTCCAACACCTGCGCGGCGAGGTGGCACGCTACATCCCACCCCCTCCTCTTCCTGGCCTTAAAATGCGACTGCATCGCGCCTGGGCCCCTGCAAAAACGGTCCCCACAGACTAAGTGCAGGGCACCAATGCCTCGCTGCGGGAGAGTCTGCAGCGCCAGATTTGCAACGACGCCACATGGAGACAAATGGGGGAAAACATGAAAAAGAAACAAGGACGAGAAGACAACAAAAATGTGCTCCCCCCCACCTTTTTTAGTGGGCCAAGAGGAAAAAATAAAATTCCCAAAATCCCCAACCAGTGATGGTCAATGGTTGCTTATCAGGACACAATGGGAACACCCTGACTCTATACCTGGGCTTAAAAAAAAAAAAAAATTAAAAGTACTTGGGCAATCAACTTGGACACATTCTAATACAAAATTTCCCCATCATCACCAACACCACCAACCCCGATAAATAAAAACCCAGCACTTGAACTTAGAAACTACATTTTACTGACAGACCTGAGGTTTACATAATCACAAATTACATAATACTCTTGCTGTGCACTAAAAGCCCTTCTATACGTGAAGCTCCAAGTCCTCCCGGCCTTTTAACATTTTCCAGAGAGAGCTGGAAAACTCTGCTGAATAATTGCGGGGAGGAGGGCATGGAGTGCTGGAAAAGTCATCCTTGACAAGCCGCAAACCCAACCAAATGTTCCAGGATAAAAAGGAACTCGGAGCAGGTGACTCCCTTCTGCCCCCATCTGCCGGCGCTGGGGCGCCCAGGGCCGAGGCAGAGCGAGCGGGGCGCGGGGCGGCGCTGCTCGTGCCGGGCGGGGGGGCGCGGCCGGGGCTTACCTGCTCCCCGAAGTCGATGGCTATGTTGGTGATGCCCAGGGGCACCAGGAACCGGATCAGGGGCCAGTAGTGCGTGAGCGCCGGGAATTTCACCATAGTCCCCGCCGTGGGCTGACCCCACACACATCTGCCGCCGCGAGGGGACTCTGCCGGGAGGCGCCGGGCCAGCGGGCCGAGCGGGGGCGCGGGCGGACGGAGGCCGGCTCCGGCGGGGCCTCGGGGCGCGGCGGCGGCGGCGGCGGCGGCGCCCTCTCCAAGCGCGGCGGCTCTAGGAGGAGATCCGCAAGCTCAAGTCCATCCCCGCTGCCCTCCCACACAACAAAGATCTGCCGGGAAAAAAAGGAGGGACGGCGGCGGCGGCGGCGGCGGCAGCGGCGGCGGCGGGAGCGGCAGGCTGTGCTGACAGCGGCTCCATTATAAGCGCTCTGGGGCCCGGAAATAAATAAATAACCGCGCGCACGAGGCGCCGCCGCCGCCGCCGCCGCCGCCGCGCGGAGGAAATCGGGGCGGGCGCGGAGGCGCGGACACGGCGGGCGGGCGGCCGGGGGCGGGCGGCTCCCTCGGTGTCTCTGCGCTCGGCGCGGCCGCGGGGGGCGCTGCGCTCACGCCCGCCCGGGGCCCGCGGCGTCCCCGGCCGCCTCCGCCCCCGCCCCCGCCCCCAGCCGGCCCGGGGGCGCGCGGGGCGGGACTCGCCGCGGTGCCCGGCCAGCCCCGGGGCGGAGGCGCGCGCGGCCCGGAGCCCGAGGGCGCGGCGCGGGGAGCCCGAGCGGCGGGTGCGGGGGGCGGTCGCGCTTTGCGGTCCGGCCTGGGATGGCGTCCCCGCGCTGTCCCGGGAGGGGCCGGGCCGGGCGACGTGAGCGCGGGCGCGCGAGGGGCGATCGGGGCGCGCAGGGGCCCCGGAGGGAGCGGCTTCGGGGAGCCCCCGCGCGCCCACGTCCCCCGGGGGCCGCCTCGGGCCGGGCAGGGACGTGCGGGGGACGCAGCTCCCAGCCAGGCCCGGGGTCCGCTTCGGGCCCGCTGGGTGCGCGGGGGGCCCCGGAGAGATGGAGGTGTCGCCTCAGGCGGGCGCGAGGGACCGCGAAAAGGTTGCCACGAACGGAACCTTTCTTTCAAGGTGTCCAGGGGCGACGGTGACGGGTCCTCGGGGCAAAATGCACAGAGGGCCGCAGGGACCGGTCCTTGCAGGCCCCCGGGCTGGGCAGGCCGCCCTTGGGGGCGCAGTTTGCCAACAGTGCGCCGACATTCCCCTCCATGCAGCGCTGTTGTTAAAAAAAGAAGGAAAAAACCCTCAAAAAGTCTGTCTTTTAAATAAACAAGAGGAAAAAAAGAACATCTCTTTTATAGTACTATGCCCCAGTGACTTTAGGGTAAATAAAAGCCGTGCTGAGTGTTTTACCTAAAACTTGTGAAGAGTGTGACAGCGAAGCCAGTATCCACCTCTGCACCCAGCGCCCTGGGACCGGAGGTGGAAGCCCCGGTGAACGCAAGCGCCTCGGGGAGGCCAGGGGTTTGTGGAGAATCTCTGTACCTTCCACGCAATTTTACCCTGAACCAAAAAGTGCTCTCAAACAAAAACAAAAACAAAAACAAAGAAAGAAAAGAAAAGAAATAACGGTCTATTAGTAGGAGATGGGGAAAGAGCCCCGTGTGCTCCTGGCCGGCATCCTGGGCATACGACCCGTGCAGTCGCCACTGAGGCCGGCACTCTGCTGTTGCCCTCCCGAACTCGTGAAGTTTGAAGGGGTGGCACAAGTTATGTAGATCGTCCTGTTCCTATTATTTTGCACCCTCCTAAGCATCTTTGAAAGTTTAACGAGCATAATGAATTAATTTATTATTAAAAGTAATAATTTTGCACCTAGGAATGAGCTTGTCTCACATTTGGCTTTGTAAAGCTTGTGTCAATCATGAGCATCCATGTCCTAGTTTCAAGTATTTCAGAATTTGAAAGTATTAAATGTTTTCCATGTTTTATATGCCCCCTATGAGATCTTTTTAAATTCCACACAGTGTGAATGAGGCCTTGAGAAATAGGAAGTTAATTTACCTTGTAGCTCTGAGGTAACCTCAAATTACATCCCCTATAATTACAATGAAATTTTGGTAATTATTTATTGTGTGAAATGTGTCAGATAGTATTATTTAAAAGACAGCAAAACAGGAAGTTCTTGTGTAAGAGAATCTCCTCAATAGCAAATAGGTGTGCTTTAATATAGTCCAATCTTATTTTAAATATATTAAGAGACCTTGTTATTTAAAGGAAGTCTCTGGGAAGGAGTTCTTTTCTAAGCAAATATCACTGCATGGTTTATCAATTCTGTTAGTCCAGGTTTTCGTGGGCTCATTTACTTAAAGCAATCTAATTACACTGACCTTTGTCTAGCATGTGGGTTGATGAGGTCCTGGATCAATCTCATCAAGTCCAGTTTGCTTTGGTTGGTCCCTGGACAAGGTATGACGCGCTGCTGCTGACTGAGGCAAACACACACTCGAGGTCTTAAAGAGGAACAGTGACAAGTTCTAGTACATCAATGAAAGGCCATCATCCTCATTTGAGTATTCTAAAAGTGTATTTTTTGATGAGTGATTTAGGAGCGTCATCTTTGATTATGACAGAGAGCACTTTTTAGATTTGAAAGGCCTCTGAATTTCAATCACTCCGTGGCAACGTGAAAGTGAATGGGACATTTAATTATTTTATTTTATTTTTTCCCTCAGAGTCGAAATCAGATAACATTTCAAAGAGAATTTTTGGCCTCTCTCTCTCTGTTCCTCCTCTTAACTTACTTGTTTGAAAAGTAAACTCCGGAATATAACTGATGATAATGAATAGGGAGTTTTCTATCTCACTCAAGAACCTCAAGAAGAGATCCCAAAGTCATTTAAATCAGAGGGTGTTACCTTTCAGAGAGTACAGATTTATCTTCAATTTACAAAGTCTTTAGGCCCGATTTGATTGCGTTTGGCCAAAGGACATTGTAAGAAAAATAAAAAAGGACACATAGGAAAAAACATTGGAAGAAAACATGCTCAACTATTAACAGTGGTTAGTTACAGCTGCATAGTATTATTAGTTTCCTTTTATACTTTTCTGTGTTTAACACATTGAGCATATATGTTTATAAAAAGGAAAATAATTAAAAAAATATTTGTAAAACTTCATCAGAAGTGCAAGTTAGCATTGATTTCAGAGTGTGGAAAGAGTTACTCTTCCCAAAACAATTTCTTAAATGATTAGCATTATACAATTATTTTGATGCCTTAAATTATTAAGTCCAACTTTTGAAGAAGCTAATACAAAAAGAGAAACTAAAAGTTACGTACATGTCTGATTAACTTTTTTCTGAATTTGATCTTAAATGAATATGTTCAAGTTACCCCCAGGAACATCTGCTGCAAAGGACAAAAGATCAAGTTTAAGATCATCCATTCCTAGAATTCTATAACTCAGATTTCCTTGATTTGCTGGGCCCAATGGCAGCTGATCAGAACTGTAGCAATGAACACGGTCTGGATGATTTATATAAGACTGACTTTATAGAGTTATCCATGCACATAATTATCCTATATCATTTATTTGGTATAACCAACTTCTTTAACATAGTTTTGATGGCAGATTTAGTCCTGGATATCAATGTCTAGTTTTGAAATGAGAAGTAAGCCCCCCAAAATAGATATACATTCAAGCTTTACAGTTCTATATCTGGGCCTCGTGCAGTTTTACTACATGGCTTATTGGGGATGTGGTGAGGGTAAGCCTCTGACTGACTAGGTTTAGTAAATGTTTAATAAAATCAAAGACTATAATAATTATTAAAATAACAGACTACTGAATTGTGTTGATATAAATATTGTTCTGTTTAATGAAGTTATGATTTCTGCCCAGATCTAAGCTTCTGGAGAGCAGTAAGAGATTTTATTTCCCTGCCCCCAAATGCATGTTTTACTTTTCCCATTTTTGTGTCATCCCAGCCCAAAGCCTAATTGTAGATTTTCAGGGCTCATTATAAAAGCCACTTGTCCTCTTAGTACATCCCAACAGTTGGAGGTAGGAGGTAAGCGGCATAGGTAAATTATCCCGGAATTGAGCATTTGCTCAATAGATGAGCTAGAATTAGCTCGTTAAATTCTGCCAAGAGTCTAGTTCTCACTTCTAATGACTGCTTTAATATATGTTTTTAAAGGTACCACACAGACGCTCTCAAAATGTTGAGTTGTTAAAAGGAATATGGAAAACATCTACATGTTGATAAGGAGCGATCTACAGACTATTTTGGTAATTGAAAAAAGCAAGTTGCCAAACCATGAAATAGTATGTTATTTGGGGGGTAAAAAGGGAAAGCAATGAATATCGTTGTGTGTGTATATGTGTATTTGCTTATATTTGTGAAAAGATACACTGGAAGTATAAACCAAAAATTATTTAAATGTTTATGGGGGAAGAAAGAGAACAGGCCAGAATACAGGTAGAAAAACTCTGTATGTACTTTGTTATCTAATTCTGGCTTCAGAAGCACTCATGTTTTACATGTTGAAAACACAAAATTAAGTTAAAAGAAAACAGTTATGGACAGCAGACACATAAATGTCATGCTTTTTTTTTCTTGTTTATTTCTTTTATTTTTTTTAAAAAAATGTGAAGTGGCTTTTATCAGAGCACAGATAGATGCCTTAACCACTTTTACAAATTTATATTTTTCTATAATTGCTAGAAATTAAAACATTTGGGGAGCCTCTCGCCAGGTCAATTATGTAACCTGATGGCATTGTATATTGGCAATTATTAACTCACTCCTACATCTAAAAAGTGGCCTAAAAATCAAAAGTAAATTTTTGGATGAATTTTGTTCATGCAACTCTAAAACACTACCACCACCTGACTTTTGGGATTCTGGATGTAATATATTTTGCATAAGTGAGCATTTGATGATTTGTTGACTTATGTTCGACTCATGGGGAAACTCATAAGGTAAGTGTATGTAATTTGTACTGGCTCTGCAAACCTTCAGTCTGGCAGTTCTTAAGGAATAGAATAGAGGATGTAACTGAAATTAAAATGTAGCTAATTTTTGTTCCCCTTTTTCCTCTCTTCAACTTCTGCTTCTGCTTGTTTTATTTAAATGACCAAAATATCACAAAATGCCTGTAATTAAAAATTATTTAATAAAGCTTAAATTTTCATTCTTGCTACCTATCCAAGGTCTATTTACTTTTATTTTTGAAGCTCTTTAAAATATCATGTCTTTCATAAAGATTTCCTAGTTCCTGTAATTCTAGCTCCTTTTGGTAATTCTTCTTCTGTTTTATATTTTGGCAATCAGAGCAGAGCTGCATTAGTCTCTATTTCTAGTATATAAGTCTGTCTACCACAAAATATTAAACTTCCTGAGATTGAGAACTATTTTAAATATTGTACCATCTCCTTTCACCGTCCACTTCTTACTTCCACTCCTCGGACAATAATAGCATTAGATAATATATTTTAAATTGAGTTTTTCATAAGCTTTTTTAATGTTAAATCTCCAAGTCGATAAGTGTATTCTTCTTTCGATTATACAATTAATACTGACTCAACATCCTTAGCATTGTGATAATATATGGAAATCAGATTCCTAGCTTCTCATATTTTACTATCCCAGAGAAGAGGTAGACAAAGAATAGTTCTTTTAATTGTGACTGTATTTTAAACAAATCTATTCTCCCTTTTCGGTGTTACTCATTAGATAAGAGTAGGTGTTAATTCATCAGACAAGTATGTAGTACAGTGTCACCTTCACAGTAAGTATACAGCTTATCCCCATCTTTTATATCCTCGCCAGAGCATTTTCATATTTGAAAATGTTTCTGATTTCAAAATGGTATCCTGCTGCTTAATTTTACTTGGGACTCAATAGATTGATTAGTTGGTCTAGGTGTTAATGAAAGCGATGTAATTTTCATCTCTGTGTAGATCAGTTAACTGTGTTTTAATTCATTCGGCAACCTCTTTTGAGTGCCTACTGTGTGCCAGGCACGGTACATGGTGCTGAGTATATAGTATGGAACAAAACAAACGTAATTCCCCTAAGATGGGGAATAAAAATATGTTCTCTTACCACTCCTATTCAATACCATACTGGAGATGCGAGCCAAATGCAATCAGGCTAGTAAAAGAAATAAAAGGTCTTATACATTGGAAAGAAAAAATAATTTGTTGTTCATTGATGATGAAATAATTTACATAGAAAATCCCACAGATTCTGTAAAAAAGCTGTGAACTAATATGTGAACTTAGCAAGGTCACAAGGTAGATACAAAGTCTATAATCATATAAATACAATTGATTATTGCATTTATATGTACTAGCAGTGAGAAGTTGGAAATTGAAATGAAAAAAAAAACTGTCATTTACAATAGTATTAAAATCCATGAAATATTTAGGAATAGATCTAATGAAATGCACACAAGTTTGCGTCTGAAAACTATAGAGAGTAGGGGTTCAAAGAAGACCTAAATAAATAGAGATGTGATGTGTTCATGGATCAGAAGCCTCACCATTATTAAGATACCAATTCTCCCCAAAGGGGTCTACAGATTAAGCAGAATTCCAGTAAAAATCCTTTGGAAAAAGAAAAAGCACGGGACTGACGATAGCCAAAAAACAATTTTGAAACAGAAGAACAAAACTGGAGGACTCAGGCCACCTGATTCCAAGACTTATTGTAAAACTACCAGAATCACCACAGTGCGGTCTGGTGAAAAAGACACAGAAATCAATGGAAGAGCGGAAAAAGTCAGAAACGGACCCTTACATGTATGGTCAATTGATTTTTCTGAAAAACGCCAAGGTCATTAAATGGATAAAGAGAAATATTTTCAACAAATAGGGCTGGGACATATGCAAAGTAATGACCCCGGAGCCATATTTTATGCCATATATACAAATTAACTAAAAATAGATTCTAGATTTAATGTAATCATACAATACTTATAGATAAAAACATAGGAGAAAAATCTTTGTGACCTTAGGCAAAGATTTCTTAGATATACATCAAAAACATAAACCACATACAAAAAAATATTTCTCACAACTAAAACAGGAAAAGGTATATTTGTTGAATTCCATTGTTGAATGTAAGAGAAATCAGATTAAACTAGCCTAAGCTGAAAGGAAGGATTTATTGTGAAGATACAGGTTTGTCCCACAGACCCCCAAGCCAGCAGCAGCTTCCCTCAGGGATGAACTGGAACCAGGGACCCAGCTAGTGTTAGGACTCTCTCCACACGTCTAATCGCTATTTCTCTCTCTCTCTGTGTCCCCCTCCCTCCCACCTCCTCTCCTGTCTGTCATCCTCTGCCTTTGTGATCCAGATAGTGGGTAGAAAGTGCCCATCCATAACTCCCAAGCTTAGACATTAGGTCCCTTGTGCTCCTAGGTCTATATTTCAACCAAAGGGATCTTGAATGGGCCACCTTGGGTCAGGTGCTCACCCTGGTTATATCAGAAGAGTCAGATGGGGTCCAGTTGTCCACAATGACTGCTGGGAGCCCCAGAGTGGAGAGCCTGGCCGACAATTTAACAGGTGTCTAACACATGAGCCACTGCCTGTTAGTTGTATAATGAATATACACATCATCCCATATGGACAATTTTTCAAAGACGCCTCTGCCTAATAAGACCCAACTATTCCAGTTACAACTGCAAATGCATATACCCCTTCCCTAATGGAAGACAACTCTCTGCAGGACTGCGATCCATGGTTCATAGACAATCTCATCTTTTGCCATGTTAGGTGATATTCTTCCTTTTACCGTATAAGGTGATGTTCTCAGGTTCCAAAGGGTAGATATCTTTGAATACTTATCCATTATTTAGGCTATGACAAGTAGCTTCATTAAAAAGGTAAACTGAAGCAGTAAAATTAATAATAATAACGTATATTGTTTAACCCAATGTACCCAAATTATTACTATTACAACATCTAATCGATATAAAAATATGAATATTTTACATTTCTTTTTCCTACAAAATCTTCAAAATCTGGTGTATATGCCCAGGCTCCCTGCTCTCTCTGTAGTGAAGAGATCTTGGACTGGGCCCAGTGACATACGCAACAGGGTTGTGCTCCAGCTGGGGGGCCCTACCTTGGAGCTCTCTTTTTATAGGTGAAGAGTGGCCTTGCCCAAGGGAATAAAGATTCTTGGAACCCTGAGCTAAGATGCCAGCTGTTTAGGGGAGGGTTCGGAGAGGCCAGCTGTCTGGCTCCTGGAGACCTTGGGCTCTCCTTGCCCCGGGGGCAGTTGAACGCTTTCTCTGTGTGGGTGGAGTGTGAGAGATGAGTGAAGAAAACGAGATAGAGTCAGTACAGCCAAGCTGACTGAAAGCGGAGTCTGTATAGCAAGCTGGCAAAACTGGCTCAGATCAGGGCTGAAACATGAGGAATCAATTTTATTTTATTTTAACTAGCCCGAGGACTTTGAACTTTTCAGTTGTGCATCAGTGCCCCACACACACACATACACACACACACACACACACACACACCTACAGATAACCCTCCAGATGGCACGACATCCATGACGGGCTTCCCGGTCATCTAGAGCATCGGTCCCCAACCTTTTTGGCACCAGGGACTGGTGCTCCTATGAGAATCTAACGTCTGATGATCCGAGGCGGAGCTGAGGCAGTGATGCCAGCGCTGGGGAGCGGCTGCAGATACAGATGAAGCTTCACTCGCTGGCCCACCACTCACTTCCTGCTGTGAGGCCTCAGATCATCAGGCGTTCGATCCTCATAGGACCTATCCAGAAGCTAAGAATGCAGAACTCATTCTTCTCAAGAATATGGTTTTTTACTATAAAAACTCTCAACTTTTCTTTCTCCTTCAGAACATTCTGGATATTGCCTAGTTGTGTTTCTGATTTGTAAATCTAAGCCCCTTGGCCTCCTAATTCATTTACATTAGGTTGATGGGTAGATGGCCTGGTTGGATTGAGTCCTTGGACCTACTACCTTGTTGCCAGGAAATAGAAATGCAGAAAAGTACCCACGGTGTTCCCTGAGCAGGCCTGCTTGTCTGCACAGCTGAAAATGGTGGACACAGGATTTTCGGTCTCTCTGATTAAAGCCAGTTCTCCCAATTACTTCTCTTATGCTCCTTCTGGCTTGACCACATCCATGCTGGCTTTGAGTTGGGGTCACTGCCTGAGGTGGACTGAGCTAGAGATTGCTTAGGAAGGCAGCCCCAAACTGGACTGAGTTAGGGCAGCCTGCAGGCAGGGCCAGGATCTGTGGCAGGTCAGGAATTGGGACACACCAGGGTGTGGTCCCTGTGACCAAGGTAAAGGCTGGACCTTCAGGAGAAGCCGGAGTGGCCTCACCCAAGGAGGAGGCAGCAGCTGGAGCTGCTCACAAAAAGTCTTGTTTTGGATGGAGGTGAACCTCTAAGTTTGCTTTTTGGTGAACTACCTAACCAAGAAATGTTCCAGTCATGTCTTAAAAGGCTTAGCTCCTCCGGAGAGGGTCTGGTTTTCCTGAGTCAGTGATTTTGTCTCCTTCTGTCTAAGAACCCTGCCAGTTTGTCTCCAAAAGAATGTTTTGCCCTTAGGGTGGATGGGGGCTGAGGGAGCGCTGGACTGAGACTGAGTCCTCTTAGCCTTGGAGTCAGTAATTTTCCAGCTCTCTCCCAGTGCTTGGCCCCAGGTGGGCATTTGACCGGAGCCCGCATTAACTCAATCCATCAGCTCTAGTCGCCAGGGTGTCTGCACAGGTATCTATGACAGACCTTATCTGGGGGTGGGTTGGCTCCCTACCAGGCCAAGGTTGCTGCTGTGGGAGGTCCCAACCCAGCAGCGAGAAAAGCACCTTATCCTTTGCCCCAGCATTTCCTGCGGACTCTGCTTAGTGCTTTTAAGGCATGTTTACAATGACGTGTGCTCACCTCTCCTCGATGAGTCCATGCAGCCCATGTGGCCGACAGGTCGAAAAGATGTGTAATCAGTAACAAGTTAGGTTTGATGTAGAGCTATCGGATAGCAGTTTCCAAAGCAAAGTATGGGACCAGCTTATTTGGTTTGCTTTTCCCAGGACTAACCTTACTTTTCCCCACAAAGTTCCAAATATTTAAATTGATACAATCTTCAAAACAGCACAATAGTCACTAAAGGTAAGATTGACTATGTTTTCTGAACCACAAATACTATTTTTGGCTACTTTACAAAGCCAATCTGGGCGGTATAATTTGAAGGCAGAAATATTTAAGTTTTGGATGGTCGATAAAAATGAAAGAACACACTGGAGTTGAGGCTGCCGAAAAACGTCCAGGGCATTTGCCGATTGTACTGGAAGACAATTTAGTCCACTGCTGAAAAACGTCCAGGGCATTTGCTGGAAGACAATTTAGTCTAATCGTCCTCCTTACGTGTGATCTGGCAGAACCTGTGGCAACAGAAGGTTAGTCAATGGCACTCCTTCTTGGCACTCCATTTCTTTCTTCTTACTGTTCTTAAGATCCAGTGGCGAGATTTGAGTGTGGCCATGGGCTGTCTAAATGTTGAAAGGCCAGGAGGAAAGGCAGGGGGTGTAAAGAACCTAGACAAATAATAATTAATAATAAAAAGAATGAGCACAGTAGCAGGTAGTATTTACCAATTACATACTGTGTGCCATCCTGTGGTCAGTGACTTAATGGAGCAACTCCTCATTCATTCATTCGATGGTTCAATAGTTATTAATGTACCAAGCAGCATTCTAGGTGCCAAGGATACCGCAATGAGCGAAGCAAAGTCCTCGCTCTCAGGGAGCTGACATTCTAGTAGGGAGACAGACAACAGACGAATACGAATGTAATACAAAGTAGATAAGTGCTAAGAAGAAAAATAAATCCGAGCATGGATAGGGGGAAGCAGAAGGGGCCTGGGGAGGTCGTTGAGTTGAGTAGGTATCTGTCTGCTTCCCAGGTAGAGAGAACAGCAGACAGTAGCCTGAGGTGGGCTTGGGGTGCTGAGGAGGGATCTGGAAGGAGAGCGGGTGGGGATGAGGTCCATGGAAGGCCGGGGATCCGAGTGG